>NW_026516253.1:0-330686 GCF_025602895.1 Polychytrium aggregatum
GGTGCCTCCGAGCACATCTGTTTTGGCATGCGAGCAAACACATGCGACGTGCACTAGGGAGGTCCAGCGGATGCTCGTTGGATATGACGATGCAGATGTGCAACGACAAGACTTCTATCCACAAGCCAATCTTGCTCCGGCCGAGGCGCTCTTTGCGCTGCGTTCGTTTGGCCACTGCGCTTTGCTGGATACCTGCGCAATACTGGGCGATGCCGCCAGCCTCGAATGTATGCCTGTGCGGCAATTCATTTTCGTTGCGATCGAGGCTCGGCCCCACCAACCAGTGTCAACTTCAACCTAATGGATCATGGCCGATCATGGTCGTGTCTGTCTAAGCTTTGGAGGATCGCGACAAACAGCGAAATGATGCGGCAGCGATGACAGAGCGAGCCTCCCAGTGGTGACACTTGTGAATGCACGCATATTGACTCAACCCCTCTGTCTCTCCCAACCAGCTCTCCCTGTACTTCATTCTGGGCTACACTGCTCTGGCCACTGGAGTGATCCTGTACAAGAAGGCTCAGCCCGCCCCCCCTCTCAAGCTGGACAAGGATGAGGAGAACTACATTCGCCGCTACATTCACCACAAGCAGCAGGAGGCCAAGAAGCCTGAGCTGGCCCGTGTCCCCTATGGCGGACCCGCTGTCCTCTAAGCGAGATTCTACAGGCCGCTGAACACCGCTTCTGCACTCATAACCCGCATCTACATAAGAGGAACAGAGTCATTTCCGAATCGTATGTTCAACGTGGACAAATATACAGCTGTTCGAAACAGCCGAGGCATCTCCTCCCCCCCCCCTGTGCTGTGAATGACCACGACGCGGGTTTCCCTCGTATCTCCACAAGTCTCTCCAAGCACCTGAATATCAGCATACCGTGGACACTTGCAAGTTACTACGAGTGGGAACGATGCTCTCCGCTCGGCCAGTGGCTGCAAGGGCGGTCCTTTGTTCATTCGTGATCAGATTATGGGTGTCGGGATGAGTAGTATTGATATACTGCGGAAACCGCCGAGTGCTGGCCAACTTCAAGCACTGAAGCCGATAGAAGAGTGGGCTAGGCGGAGTCTCCATCGCCGGCCAGAGCTGCTGCAGCCTCAGGAAGGCGCCTTCGCCATCAGGGCGAGGATACCCGAGCGCACTTGGCGCAGATATCCGAGGGGGCAAGGCGGATGCTGTCGGTGTGTCGGCAGTCAGCCAGATCTGTCAGCGGCAATCTGCAAACAGCCAGTTTCGCGATATCTTGGGCAGCGGGAGCAGGGCCAAAACGTACCAGGTCGAGCAGGAGCACCAGGTCGGTGCCGCTTCTTGGGCTGCGAACTCCCAAGGTGAGGTAATGCCTCACGGCGAAGAGATGAATACCTTCGTTGATGAAGCAGGACTGGAGGCTTGCGAGCGGGATGAATCGCGATCTCTTGAGGAACCCCACAGCCGAATACGAGCTGATCTGCAGGCCCATATCCTCGAGGATGACGACAACCTCTGCCGGGCAGTCGGATTGTTTCAAATCGCCGGTTATTTGGTGGCATCAGCACCACGGACTCACGAGCGACGGCTCGGCTCGGCTCGACTCGGTTCAGGTTCAGGTTCAGTTTCGGTTTCGGGCGACACTTGCCTGCTCCCTTGGAGAAAAAACATTGACGAAGAACCCACAACGACGCAGAGGCAACGACGAGCATCCAAGTACCCAGGACCGATGGCTGTGGGCCGCTGGTTAGGACAGCTGACCAAGGACCATACAGACGACCAACAAACGCAAGGGCCCAATCGCTTTGCCAGCCGAACCTGCAGCGGATTCGTGAGTTGCCCATACCAATATCGATCGGACCGACACCATGCCACATGCGGCGACTGTCAAGCAAGCCCACAGTACATCGGCAAACACCAGGCTTGGCTTCGATGAAAGGATGTATTGCGCTGCCGATGGGCCAACCGTTTCCTGGACCAGGGTGTACATTGTGCAAGCCGAAACCGCAGGGCATCCAACCCGAGGCCGCCTTAATCCGGGGCCGCTCGCGGACAAAACCCATTCGGCGGACTCGAAGAGCACACCGTCATCCGCAGCTGGCAAATCCATCCCGCGCTGCTCCAGAACTTACCACCAAAGACCGGCAATACCAACAATACCCGACAATACCCGACAACGTGCCAGCAATCAGCGCATTGAGGGCACCACTGAGGGGGATCGGGGGCTCAGTCGCCTCTACGCAACATACCCACCATACTCCACCGCACAGGCGGGCATGGCACGGCGCTGTGATGGAACGCCATCGGAGAAATATGATCTCAGGGTGGTCCGTGATTGCCAGTGTATTCAACAGCGCCGCCGTTCACAAAACAGATTCGAGCCGCAGCCGAAAGCAGTCATACGGCTGGCCATTAGACGCCAGCGGATTGATATTTTTCTTGGCCTTCAGCAAGGCGAAGCTCCCAGACGAAAGGCTTTGGTAGAGCTTGGAGGAGCCGTCTATCGCCAGTGCTTACTTGGTCTTCTTGGTCTTTGCCTGATGTTTGGCCTGACCACGAAGAGCTCGTTGGCGTTTGCCTTCTTGGATGAAAAAGTTGCCAAACAGGCCCAGCATCGACCACATGTACACGCACAACAGGGCCGCCAGCCAGAAGCTGATGTCGACTCGAGGATCGGCTTTGAACTGGTCCCGGGTGTGGCGGATGGTCCAGCTGGCCAGATCCACGATTTGAGGGAAAGTGTGGTACATGATAACAATCGACTGGATCATCATCAGGGTGAACTGAGTCATCTGCATCACGGTGATGTATCGTTTGATAAGCGAGACTGACTTGACGCCGATTCCGGAGAGGAAGTAGTATCCGTACCTAAGTCGGAAAGGTGAGTGCTCATCGTATCAGTAACTCGGACGTAGACAGATGTACATAGGCAGTCAGCGAGTCGGACGGAGCATCAACAGGCGAGGAACGTCGACCAACATCACAACATGGATCAGGGAGTTGTAGGCGGCCGAGAAGTACGCTGTCAAAAAAATGCAAGTAACCGATCAGTGAGACGCCGCTGCAGATCACGATAGCCCATGATAGCGATCCATAGACCATGCAAGTTCTGCCCGACAGGACAGGCGCAAAGAGAACAACTGAGAGCGGGCTTACATGACCCCGTTGGCTGGAGGAGAACGGCAAGCCACCAGATGATAAAGATGGTGGAATGGTGATAGACATGCAGAAAGGAGATTTGGCGATTGTTCTTCTTGAGGACCATGATGAACTAGCGCAAATTCCGAGCCAATGACAGCAGGCAGGCAGTTAGCTAAGCAGCAAAGGGATTCTCTTGGCACACGGCTACAGCGCAGACCGATGTTGCCCTTACTGTGTCGATAAACTCGAATACTTTGGAGAAATAGAACCTGGGGAGCACACGCTGTTAGCCGGGGGAGCACGCCACAAAAGTCGGGACAGCCACCAAAGATACCTACAGCCAAATGAACTTGGCCATCTGTCGAGAGTGGGTGCGCTCGTGTTAGATTTCGATCGTATCAAGATCGCCGAATGTGATCCATCAAACTCCGGATGCCTACAGATTCAAGGGCCGGCGGTTGGATACAAGTTCCCAAAAGTACACCGCTTGGCAAGTGGCGCACATACCTGTCGGCCAGCCGAAGATTCATCAGGGGCATTGTAAAACAGGCTGTAACCATGCTTGAAGGCCTCGGTGATGATACCGTAGCCCATGTATGCGCTCAGATGTGAGCAAGAACAGGTATGGGCGAGCATCAACGATTGAGCCTGGAATTTTGGCAGCAGCTTCATCACAAGGGACACCGATCATGACGATAAGGAAGTAGAGGAGCACGGCGACCAGGACGAGCGAGGCGCTCTTGAGAGGAAGGTACTTGGCATGGACGGAGAAAACGGGATCGAAACAACTTCAGGAAATAGGGGAGTCCCTGGGGTGCAATGGCTGATCCGGCCCTGTGAGCCAGTCATCGACAGGTTTGAGTGCCGGAAGCGCGATACGGTCGACCGCCCTGCCCAGATCGATGAAGAGATCAACGGGAGCCTTGCTGGTCAAGTAGCGGACAGATTGATGGGCCCACTCCTGGGCATCGACGAGGGTAAGCTTCCATGTGAGATATTTTACGAAGCCGGTTACAAGCAGCGAGCGACGCAGACTCGAGGGGGGGCAACGACGAAGACGGCCTGATATAGCAGCGCGATGAGGGCGAAAACCGCCAGGACAGAGGCGGGTGGGGCAGCCAGAAAAAAAAAAATTCTACGTGTGACAAGGCGGCGGGTGCAAGTTGGTGATCTGGAGATGAGAGCCGGAGTCATTGGAGGCAAGGGCCCCAAGGATCTATGGGACGACGATGGCTGTGGCCTTCGCTGGTCACTCGGAGAACTCGACGGGACACCAAGGCTCTCGAGACGGGACTAGAAAGTGGGACAGGATCAGTTGGATGAGAGGGGGCATCATCTTCAGTCCGAAGCAACACGGACTCTGAAACCGAGCGGCGAGGCGGCACTTACAGACTGGTCTGAGGAGCAACTGGCTTGTCGAATCGCTTTGCGCAAATCGTCGTGAGCCTTCATGTCAAAGGGTGAGCTCGCGAAGAGCTGGAGCTCGCGCATAAAGATTGGAGCGGCATCATGGAGAAAGGGACGAAGGGCGTCGAGCGATGCAGATGATTCGATGGAATGCCTGGACACAGAAGAATTGAATGATTTGTTCCGAGGAAAACGACGATGGTAGAGCGTCATGCTCACACGGAACCTACGCTTTGATTATTCCAAGCACAAGCTCGGTAACAAAATCGACGCTTTCCGATTCGAGGAGAATCTTCAAGTCCCGCCGATCCACGGTCTGAGTCGGGCAAGGAGCGGAGGCGACTTCTCCAAAGCCTTGGGGGCTAAATGAGTCATAAATCGGAGACTGTTTCCAACAATAAGAACATCGGCGGAAGACAGCGACGAGGACAGGGTGATGAGCACATACTCGAGTCGCGAAGCTTGCGACCCCGTCGCGGATATGATGTCGGGTGGAGCCATCTCTTATCGTCATATATGCGTCGTCGATAGCATGACGGGTCGTTGATGGACGACTGGCCATTGATGAGGGTCGGAGGGAATGCATGCGAACGGCCAATAGGAGGACGTCGTGGCCGATAAGGAGAAGATCGAATGCGTGGACGTTCCAGATCCGGAAAGACTTGCTGAAGTGGGGAGAGAGTTGTGAGAAATGAAGCACACGAAAGAACACAGATATGACTGATCCACAGAAGTTGCGAGTTGACGCACCCGAAGATAGGAACTAGAGGACTGGATGTTGTAGAGAATAGCCACAATACTCTGCTTGCAGAGGGGGCAACAGCGCGGCGTTCGTCGGGCCCAAGTGACGACTGCAGAAATAGCAGAATGAATCTGAGAACACGGAGGGTTAAACAGATGAAGCCAAAAGACAGTCATGAATGAGACGGAAAACACTTACGAAAGCAGGGATCGACAAAGGCCAAATTGTCAACGGATGAAGACAAATGGGACATTCGGCAGGAAATGAAGGTGAGGCATTGGGGACTTCGATCATTGGAATTTCCGCTGTGTGAGCGGAGGAGTCGGACGAATCAAGGGAGGGCAGCAGGGAGGCATACTGTCGGGGAAGGGTGTGGAGCAAGGGAATCGGAGGAGAGGTGCTGGGATACAAGGGCCTCGACTCTGACGACGGAGATGCAGACGGAGATGGGAGATATGGATGGAGATATGGATGGAGATGGAGATGGAGATATGGATGGAGATGGAGATGGAGATGGAGATGGAGATATGGATGGCGAGCCCGACATTATGACCACTGTTGGGAGCAAGATCGATTTTGGAAGTGCAGATGAGAGCGCTGGAGACACAGGGACAAGTCTTTGGCAGGAGAAGCGGTCAGAGAAAGCAGGACAGGGATGACCGAAGAGCTCGGCACACGGCGAGGTGATTGCTACAGGATAGCCACCAGACCGATGATGTTTGGGTGAGATTGGGACTCAATCGACATGGTCGCGGTTGAATAAAGACGAGAGGATATGACCACAAGGATACAGATATGCAAGTGTAAAGGCCAAACCAGAGAGAATGGGTCGATGCGAGAGCGACTCCATGTCGGAGATGCCGGCTCGAATAAACTGGGCAAGGCCGGGGATTTGGACAGTGAAAGTGGCAACGGCAGCCGATCTGGCTAAGACAAAGGGTCGATCCAATGGGCAAAAGCGATTGCGTACCGACCAAATCTTGCTTCAGATTGAAAGGCCAGCAGGCTGGAGCGGGTGTCGGAGGGACGAGCAACGGCAGCCAGAGGAGAGCGACGAAGGGCAAAGATCGACAGGCGGATTGGAGCACCGACAGGTCAGCCCAAACAGGCAAGGGATGAGACGGAGCACAGAGCCCAACGGCGCAGAATCCACGGCTGCTTGCCCGAGGCCGTAGTGGGCCGCGTGGGCATGCAGCTCAGACCAACAAACTGACAGGATCAAAATTGCCAAGAGTGAAGCATAGACGTGATTGTTGGTATGAAGCCGACGAGATGTAGAGAGCAGATCGAGAAATACTCGAAGGCTGACGATCGAAGCGGTGACGGAGCAGTTTGCCGAGATTGAGGCCACAAGCACACCAGCAGACGACAGTACCAACATCACAGGACGGCGCCGGACAGCAGCTCGTTGTGGATAGAGAAGGCTCGAAGCGAGGGGACAAAAACAAAACAAAAAATGGACGATGATCCACAGAAGAGCCAGCACACTGGATGAGAGTACAAATGACGGACCACGGGAAGGAGAGTGGGAAGCGGGAAATGGAAGCAAAAAAAAGGCTAGCATCGGGAGGTTTCGATCCTCCGACCTCAGGGGTTATGAGCCCCGCGCGCTTCCACTGCGCTACGATGCTGAAGTAATTGACGAGGAGTGGGATTCGAACCCACGCCTCCGGGGAGATCACGGCCTTTAACGTGACGCCTTAGACCAACCGGCCATCTCGCCTTGATTTCGATCAACAATATATACAATATCATCCCAATTCTATCGATCCAGTTTCCATAGAACCATAGGCTCTGTCACTCATATAACAGCTCAGCCCTATGGCCGCTCCGAACCTGTTTTTATTCAATATATTGTATTCTGTCTCTGCGGCCGTATTATATTTAATCAGTTCCCCGTGGGTTTTCCGCATTTCGACACATTTTGGACTATTTGAGTGGCCCACGGGTCCCACCCCGGAAGATTTGCTGGGTCGGACTGTCCATTCAGCGAGTCCCTATTTCAGGTCGTGAAAAATATGTTTCATATTAGTTGGCAGGACTATTAGGGCCTGCTACATGATGAGTTTCTCGCTTTCTAGCTTGTAAATCTTTCCTGGTGTGTATCAGAACAATGGGCCTGACACCTTCGGTCTCGAACTTGATCCGTCAAATAATATTTCTATGGCTCCCGCTTGGGCGTTCAAGGCTTCATCCTCATCTATGCAAGCCGGTGCGTGTTATCGGCCGATTTCTACCTCGATTTTGCCGTTGTATCTCTGTTTTAGTGCAGATATGATATAAACTGTGAATATCCGAGAAAACCTCTGTCCTCGACCATACTGTTCCGATGTATAGTCTGCGTGGAATGGTTTGGTCCGAACTTGATTCAGATTCTCTCCGTTTTGTTCTCAGCGCGAATGAGTACATCGACTGATTTCCGTGCTTGGATAATGACTGTGCATTAGGGGTCAGCATGAATGGTTTGACCGATCGGATTTGTGGATCCCGTGGTCGAATCACTGTCCTTGTCGAAGGTTATGATCATCAAAAATGCGGCGCTCCTGTACTTACATGAACAGGCCAGGCCTCACTTAACGTCACTGTAGTGGAACTTTTCAAAGTATGGTTGGTCCTTGATTGCTGCTGATGAAACAGGTAATAAATGCAATCTTCCTGTTGTTATGGGCAGTCCACAGTAGTGGTATGGTGCTTCGTGTGATGTCGCGCGGACTATGCGAGACAGCTGGCTCAGGCAGAATGTCTGTGTCCTGTGGAGCCATCCCGTTTCATTTCCGGGATGGCATCGAGGGCAAAGCCAGATCCCGTCATGAATCACGGGAACATGCGATATGTGATTGTTGGGGACTTGACCGAAGGTTTCCGATGGCCAAGCCAGCTTGGACATGCTGGCGCTGCTCTCTTCGTCCTGACCACCATTCGTTCGGGGTTTTCTGTAACGGACGGGTACGGAGCTGGGACGGGGACGGTGCCTTGGAGCGAGAAGTATATTCAGACGGATAAAACAGAAGACTCCTCTTGCTGGGCCTGTCCCGGGGAGGGCGGAGTGCCCTTTTATAGGCCCAGCCCAGCAAGAGGACGGGGCAGTGTCAGCCTGCCGCGCACATGTGGCGGCGTGCCGGCCGTCACATTTTCCATCGATGCAAAAATACGGTGACATCAATAATAGCGCCAAAATACTCGAGGAACCCAATTTTATGGTTTAGGGCTTGTATGAATGCAGGTCCGTTTGCTTGTCGGCGTGGTTGTCCGGAAAAGAAAAAGAATATAGACCTCCCATTAGGGGGGGGGCGGAAACTCGGATTTGTTCCGGTGACCATGTGCCCCAAATATGCTACTAGCAGCCTCCATAATTTTCAGGTAATGTTTACTTGGACTAAATCAATATCTGGAAGCTGGCGCGCAGCGCCCTCGATTCCGCGTTCAAATTTAATTTGATAATATAGCTTAAGCCTATTCGCGCCAAAATAACACAGAAGTACCGTAATCCTTTCGCGTTTTAAAGCCATTAACCATGCTGGGGGGACGTTACCCTGTTGATCTGGATTATCCTGAGTGGTTCCCAATATAAAATGACAATTAAAGGATCGGGTTACGCGTGAATACCTTGAAGTTGTACTTTGAAGCTTCATGAGCCGTGCGCGGGTGAGTAATGCGCCTCGAGCATAGTCCCATCATCCTGACGAGTCCACTCAATCTCATAGCAATCTGGTACCAGAGTACCTTAAAATACCACCGATACTACAAACTGAAGATGCGTTTGAGTCTGCGATTCTCCCACGCTTGATCAGCCTGACTGGGTATTTCTTGGGTCACGGGTTGATCAAAGATCGGCTGGCCAATATCTTGTCTAGCTCGAGCATCATCGCTCCGATGGGTTGATGCGACACCTGTTCATAGAAGACTATTCTGTCGAATATGGAAAACCCAAGTAACCTGAACAACAGATTGATATATAAAACATATTGAGATTGGACCGAGTGCTGAACCAGTCGACATTCAGCTCAAGCTTTGACGACTTTGGTCGAAGCCTTACTCCCAAAGCAGCCTGTCACTAGCCTAGATAACACACACAGCGCGTTGGTTAAATGATTGTGTAGGGCCACTGAAAAAATATAATGTAGGAGTAGTGATTGCCAGATTATAGACATAGGCCGAACGCATTTAAAAACAGAGGTACGATGTGCTTGCTAGGCTGATTCTCTACGTATTCTGATTAGGAACTAATTCGATCGCGCGATCGCAATCTTGAGCCTCCCACAACTTCGATATTTATCGAGTCTATCAATTTTTTGATTGTCAAAAATCTAATGAATAACTGGGCAAGTCATTTCATTCACTGTCAGCTCGACTGACCGATTTTTAAGCCATATTGATAGTTCGGGAACTATTTTTTGTTTTCATGAAGGTATTGCTGCGAATATTTTCCCGGCTGCTCATCTGCCCCGGTGGAGTTCGCGGTCAGCAAACGGAATCAAAACGAAAATATGATTAGATAAAGCATCTATAAAATATCTGATGAATGATGAGATAGTCAGAATATGTCGATGTCCATATTCAAAAACATATGATTTGCTGTTCGGTTCGGAAGCGTACTTCATCGTCCAGTCGTCAAATTCTGAATAATTACAATATGGGGTGTCTGAATGAGGATTTTTATTAAACCCATCCCAGGACAGCAAAAGTATCGATAAAATTGATGCAATCGAGTAGTGGAAGAGAAAAATAGCAAAAAAGGCCTAGCATCGGGAGGTTTCGATCCTCCGACCTCAGGGTTATGAGCCCCCGCGCGCTTCCACTGCGCTACGATGCTGAAGCAAGTGACGAGAGTGGGATTCGAACCCACGCCTCCGGAGAGATCACGGCCTTAACGTGACGCCTTAGACCAACTCGGCCATCTCGCCTTGAGATCGTTTAAAAAAATTAAAAATATAAACTATTTGATAATACCAGATCAAGCCTCCCCCGATCACACATTTGCTTTCGCTGTCGTGCACAAGTCGTTGGGGTCTCACAAACTGTAGACCCCAGTATTTCATTCTAAGCAAATATTATAAAATGTTACAGATTATCGCAGCAAATTCCTCAGAGTGTTTTCTATGGCTTACATAGAACCGATGTTGCTGTGATGAGGCTTCTGCATCCATATTACGTAATTTATTAATAGTATATTTATTTTCATATTCCCAAAGGGCGGAAGCAAGTATGCAAGCCATCAATGTCTACGTGACACTTGAGAAATCAATTTTTCGATGGAACTAACTTCGGTAGCCACATAGAGAGCTTACAGGCATCTCCACAGGAAGGTTTCTGGCTCACGCCAGATTCAGCTGAGTTATTCTGAACAAAGAATTGAACTTGGTTCCCAGAGCTTTCGCTACTGGGTGGGTGTGGCTTAATCCCTATTACGTGTGTGTGTATAGAAGTTTTTATGCGGATAAAAAGAATCTCTCGCATAATAAAAAATATACCAACAGAAAGTACATACATAGAGCACACATTGTTTCTGTATTCCTCCTGTACATACTATTCTCAGCATCAGGACAAGAACAGGCGTTCCCATCAAAAAGGCAATGACTATGCGCCTCTACGAAAAGGAAGGAAATCAAGCAAGGTAATGTCGATCGCAGGCACCTACAAATGGGATGGAGACCCTGTCCTGACCGCGCGGATTGCCAGTGATATCAGCCGCTCAAGCCCGAAGAATGTTCCTCTGGCGGGTCAGAGGTTTCCCTCCCAAACTGGTGGAGCGCGCATAAAGCCTGGACCCAATAGTCCCAAAGTCCCCGTGAACAGGAAACATGCGTCGGAATGTGTCCGAGCCGACGACCGTCTTGACAAGTACGTACACCCCACGACGATTCGCGAAGGCATCACGTACATCGGGCTTGCAACCGGCACACCCCCCAAGCTGGCTCGAGTGCCCGCAAGAACCAGTCACCATCGACCAGGAAAACTGAGCAAATGGTGTGCCAGTCGCGAACGAATCCTCAACAACAGACCAGCGATCTGGCTGAATGTCGTGGCGGTGTTGGGTGACATCGCAGCTCAGTGTCTGTTGTGGACGCCAATCATTCGTATGCGCCAATCGGTCGTATGAGCCATGCACGACAATAGGGGCCTGAGGAAACAGTTTCACAGGCATATGTCAGCACATGTCAGCACATGGAAGTTAGAGTTGCAGATTCCAAACTCTCACTGGACGGATGAGTTAGGCAAAGCTTGACATCGCCGCCCCTCCGCAAACAGCTCCCCAAGAGACAGGGAGCTGCAGTGATGATTATAAACTGTCCTGGTTAGTAAGGCCCAGTGCCAGTGCCAGTGCCTGGAAAGGCATTTGGATCGACACTTATTATATATTGATTGGGCTGAATTGTTTGGGATGTTGCGGATACGCTTCAGCATATACGGAAGCTCAAAGGATTTGAACTTGGGGGGGGGGTGCTGTCCAAAGAAACACAGGGTGAAAAATGAAAGATGAAAGTGTGATGCACGAGAGCTTGAAATAGAAAGTCACGCGCGGTGAGCACTGGGGTGATGGTGGCGGTCTTCTGTAGATTTTATAATGTTTATATATTTATTTTACTGTAATAGCAAACAAGGCGAGATGGCCGAGTTGGTCTAAGGCGTCACGTTAAGGCCGTGATCTCTCCGGAGGCGTGGGTTCGAATCCCACTCTCGTCAATTACTTCAGCATCGTAGCGCAGTGGAAGCGCGCGGGGCTCATAACCCTGAGGTCGGAGGATCGAAAACCTCCCGATGCTAGCCTTTTTTGCTTCCATTTCCCGCTTCCCACTCTCCTTCCCGTGGTCCGTCATTTGTACTCTCATCCCAGTGTGCTAGCTCTTCTGTGGATCATGTCCCTCGCTTCGAGCCTTCTCTTTATCCGCAACGAGCTGCTGTCCGGCGCCGTCCTGTGTTGTTGATACTGTTGCCAGGCGGTGTATTGGTCCGTTTTGGTTGACTGGAGAATATGGACAATAGCGAAGCCTCGTCCCAGCAATATTGGATTAATAATACCACACTATATCATATATCACTATCAATTCTTCAATAATATAGATTGGATGCAAAAAGGATTGTCGTTACAACTTTTCGAACCTTTCTTTCGAGGTTTGTTGGGTAATTTGCAGCATGATCTGTTCGACTCGAGCCGGGGGGGACTGGGAGGACTGGAAACCCATGGTTAGGTTTATAAGCCATATAAATAAAAGCGAAGAAAAAATAAAAAATAAATAATAATAATAATAATAATAATAATAATAATAATAATAATAATAATAATAATAATAATAATAATAATAATAATAATAATAATAATAATAATTAATAATAATAATAATAATAATAATAATAATAATAATAATAATAATAATAATAATAATAATAATAATAATAATAATAATAATAATAATAATAATAATAATAATAATAATAATAATAATAATAATAATAATAATAATAATAATACTAATAATAATATAATAACTGATACATAAAATGTTTATGTAATTCTAGAATTATGAAATCCAAATGACTGCACTAATCCTAGTTGATTAATATGTTCGGTGATAAAGCCTGTGATGTAATAATGGCTAGATTCAATCCACCCTTGAAAGCTACCCGCTTCTTGCCTTGGCTAAAGCTTCCTTTCGGTGCAAGTGCATGAATAAGCGGTCGTTCTTCAGTTTAATTGTTTCTACTGGTCGTCATCGTGTTGCCATCCAAGAGGCCCAGCGATGCTCAGCGGTCTAAAGGATGCAGACGCTGGCTGATTAGCGTCGTTCCCATGGGGAGCGAGAGGATAAGATCCCAATCATCCTGAAGAGCCCATATTGCCCGCTTGACGTCCCAGGTGTACTCGGTGGAGTAAGCACCATCTGCTCTCTGCCCTGGCAATAATGCAAGCGACAGAAAGGCTCAGCAGATTCTAGCGTTTGGTGGCGCCGGATACGAACTACACATTCAAGGCACCTCCGTCCTGTTTACACGGGCATTCTTCGGACGAGGGCCGTCCAACCACTTTCTCCGCACACCCCGGCAGTTGCTGTTCCTTCCGCCCGCATCTGCCGTGGTTCAATGCCAGCTCGAATTGTCTTACCAGATGTCTTCAAGGCGCGCCACTTGAACGTGTCTGCTGGCGCGAATGCGGCGATGGCACCCACGTTTCCGATTTGCCGCCTCGTGCCTTTGCGTTCTTCGCACGTCGCCTCTCTGTCTCCCGTTGGCCTTCGACCTGCTGTCTCCCCTTCCTCTCCGTTCTTCATTCCAGTTTCGTGCGGTCTCTCTTCTTACGGCCGCTCTTGAACCCCGGTGCCACGATGGTGTTCAAGATCCTCAGCTGCTGCTTCGGAGAAGGCTCTGCCCAAGCCGATGCACTTTCCGTCCCTTCCAGAGGGGCAGCCGCTTCCCCAATGCTGATCCAACCACAGCGGCCCCCTCCGATGGATCCCTTTGGGCCGTGGGTCCATCCGCTCGAGACCGTTATTCAAATGGCCAAAGATGAACCCGACGCTCTTGCCATCCTCACCAACGAGAGCGACGTCCTGGAGAAATTCAGCTACCTTCAGCTCTGGAATCGATCGTATTCCATCGCCCAGGCCCTCAAAGCTTTGCCTGATTGGGATGACCCTGGCCACGACACCGTCGCGCTGTTTTGCGAACCCGAAGCGCACTGGGTCATCTATTCGTTTGCCCTCTGGATTCTCGGCAAGTCGGTATCAATGATATCTGGAGATCTGGCTGTGACAGCGCACTGGATGTGCTCATCAAGCTAAACCTTGAATCTTGGTTGATACAGGAAAATGATCGCATTCGGATTGAATTGGCCTGCAACAGCCCGCAAGAGTCTCTGTCAGAGGTAAGCCCTCCAGCAGCCGTCAGGCGATATGGACTCCATTATAACCGTATCACCCGTGCCTTCCCAAGGCTCAATATCAAGTACGTGCTCTACCGTCTCAACAAGCCTGGTCGAATCGAAGGTCTACAGCCAATCGATGCCGCCAGCCTGGCTTTTGAAGGGGTCGTCCCCACACCTTCCACGAGTGCCTGCGAGTCGTTCGATGAATACATTGGATACCTCAGCACCTCTGGCACGACAGGCAAGTCTCCCGCTCTTTACCGTAAGAGTGTGAAGATCTTGTACCTAATGAAATGGTTCTCTTACCTTTGATGTCTCGTAGGAATTCCAAAGACGTGAGTTTCATTTGTGCGTCTCGCGAAGCGTTCACATCGGCAGCGGCGCTGAGCTTACAACCCTTCGATTCAATCCAACAGCTATCAGGTCTCCCATCGATTCTGCCAGACGAGCCGGCCCGCAGTTGGTGTGCCCTACGGAAGCATAGCTGTGTTCCAGGCACCGTCGTTTTCGGCATCCATGGCATCCCTGGTCTTGGTGTTCAACACCAAAGGATCGGTTTGGTTCCCAAAGCCGACACCTAATCCAATGGATAAAGCTCGGAGCGTTATTGGCCTGCTGGATAGAGGCCTCGACATTGTGATATCGGTGAGTTGGTTTGTATGACCCACGGTGATCGATAGCCGCGCACTCACCCGCGATCCCAAATCCAGCCTCCATCTTTCGTCAAAATGGTTTTCAATGTGGCAAGCACCAAGGACAAGACCCCCTGTTGGGACAAAACCAAGCGGGTGAATTTCGCGTCCGAGCTTATTCCCATTTCGGTGGTTCATCGAGCAAGGAAGTTGTGTCCAAATGCCATCATCAGATGCTCCTACGGCTCCAGTGAGGTACGTCGATTTGCGTAGCTAGGCGGCGTGTGGCTATCTGAGCTAACGGGTCTCCCCTCCCCTCTAGACCAGTGTCATCAACGCTGTATCCTCATGCATCATTCAGCCATCAGAGGAGACACCTTCGCAACTTGTCTATAAGTTGCTAAAGCCTGGTGTCCGCTGTCTCCTCTTCGATGAGGAGGGCAACACAGTGGATCAGCGAGTATCTTGTAGTGGAATCCTGGTTTTGGCGGTTGACAAGGACGACCCCATCAAGAACCACCCCAACTTTGCGAATTCTGATCCCAATGACAAGCTGGCATCCTTTGGCTTCCTCGAGGACGGCTCGCCCCGTGTCTGCACCATGGACTGGGTCGAAATGAAGGGCGACCGAGAATTTACCGTCATCGGAAGGTTTGTGCCACATTGTTTCTTAGGACAAGTGCTGCCAACGATGGCATCCTTGATACTGGAAGGCGTATCGGCTTGAACATTACTGACCAGGCCGTCGCCCTGATCACAATTATGTTGAACTCAGATTCGGCCAGAAGATCAAGGTCAACGGTGTTTACGTCGACCTCAACGCACTCGAAGAACTGGCGAACCAGCATATGGGAGGGGTCCTGGCGGATTGTGCCCTGGTCCAGACTTCTGAGAAGAAGATTGTCATGCTTTATGTTCCTCGAAAGGGATCCAATCCGGTGCTGAGTCCCGGGGAGATTCTTCAAATGACTGAGGATCTGTTTGCTCTTAAAAATGTCGCCAAGTTCCCGATCCACAACTGCTTCGAGCTGAGTGAGGTTCCTTTCAACGAATCCGGAAAACGCGACCTCAAGAAACTGAAGCGTATCGCGGAGCGAGCTGATCACTACGGCATGTCTGTCTCGTATCCAATCCTGGATGTCAATCGCACGGCACTATCTCGCATCGCAACAAAGATTTCTCGCCTTGGAAGCCAGATTCTCGATATCGAAGCATTGGACGGCCGCAACTACTACATCGGCGGTGTCGGCTTTGACTCGCTGAGTGTCGGCCGTCTGGCCCTCGCCATCAAGGACGAGTTCAGTGTCGAAATCTCGCCACTTATCTTGCTGTCGAACGGAATGACACCGACTGATGTCGCCCAGCTGGTTGTCGACATCCTCGACAACAAGCCCCTGATTCCCCCGACCGTCCATCTGGCTGCCGAAGCCGCCAAGCTCGACGATGCGAGTGTGACGGCCGAGGGTCTCCCTCCGTTTGTCTATCCCAAGGACCCTCGCGGCATCGTCCTGACCGGTGCCACTGGCTTCCTCGGAGCATTCCTGATCTTTGAGCTGGCCCACAAGTTCCCTCAGGCCAAGATCTACTGCCTCGTGCGGGCTCCGACCGAGCAGGTGGCTGTCGAGCGCATCATCAGCACGGCTCAGAAGCTGGTCCTCGATCCGAGCCAGAGAGCCTTTCTTGACCACAACCTCAAGTCTCGACTCGTTGGACTGTGCGGCAACCTGTCGCAGGACAAGTGGGGACTCTCGGACGAGCGATGGAAGGAGATCAGCGAGGAGACCGACATGATTGTCCACAACGGCGCCGAGGTCCACTGGCTGTATGACTACGAGCGACTCAAGGGACCCAATGTCCTCAGCACGGCAACGGCATTGCAACTGGCCACAACTCATCACCTCAAGGTGTTGCACTACATCTCGACCATCGGCACCATCCCGATGGCCAAGAAGGCAGACAAGCCGCTCGAGGAGAAGATCTACTCGGCCTGGAACATCTCTGGCGGGTATGGCCAGACCAAGTGGGTCTCTGAGCAGCTGGTCAACAAGGCACGATCGAGGGGAGTGCCGGTGACCATCATCCGCCCAGCCGGTATCGTCGGCGACAGCCAGTACGGAGGTGAGTTGAGTGTGGTGTGGAGCAGTGTGGTGTGATGTGATGTGGTGGAGCCGCATGCGCCGAATCCCCAGGACGCAGCCACGTATCGAAACCACTCTGAGGGAAGGGATTTGACCAAAGCCTCTTGTAATCACCCACACTCACTCGCATTCACCCACTTTATCATCAGTGAGTAACTCGGACGACTACATCTGGCGGTATGTTAAGGGATGCATTCAACTCGGTATTGCTCCCTCGCACGCCACTCCCGTCACGATGACCATGGATCCCGTCGACCATGTCGCCAAGGTGGTTGCCGAGATTGCTGGCTCGGAGGAGGCTTTGTCCAAATTTGTGTTCCATGTCAGCGACTCTGAGTACAGGTGAGAATTTGGCTGGGCGAGAAATGCACGGGAGAAGCGAACCGCTGTGATTGGCAGATAGACATGTGGATATGGAAGATACCGGTGCCGAGAAACACTGAGTGGGGGTCCAAAGGGTGAAATTTGATGAATCGCCACTTGTCGCTAACACGCTCGATACCGCCAATACCTTTTATCGCCTTATATCACCCGCCTCCCATGATATATATCACTGCAAAGCGTCATCACCGAAACCAAACTATTCGAAATCGTCAACGCCCACGGGTGGCGTGTTCTATTCGAAACTCGCGAGCAGTTCAAAACATTGTTGGTCGAAAACACATCACTTGAAACAAACGCACTCTTCCCCTTGATGCATATTATGATGGATATGTCATTCAAGATCGACAACAGAAATACTCAAGCCATTTACCCGACTCCAAGCCCGCGCGCGGTGCAGGTCACTCGAAAGTGTCTTAGTTACCTTTACCATGCTAAATTTCTGCCTGCTCCTCAAAACCCTTCTTCCGACATCAAAGAAGAAGAGTTCCCCGAAGTGAGCATCTTTGGGCGAACAGGCCGGCATTGAAGAACAAAGACCTGTGCTGTATTGAGCATAGTTACCAAGTCTCACTCCCCCCCCTCTCTCGATTATTCGGCATCCCGTTGCAATTAGAAAGAGAGGATTTCACCTCACCAAAATCCTCTTATCCCAAACGAGCGTGCAAAAGTTTGCTGTTTGGGAGTCCATTAGATATTCGTCCTCCGTCGTAGCTTTGTTTTACTTTCATATTCCTTTCAGCAAATTCAAATAAAGTTGGAAGTAAAAGTCGTGTGCGCCAGGAGACGAGGACACTTCAACTCGCATCGGCGACTCAGCTTCAGCCACTTTTCCGGAGAGGGGATTGTAATTATGGATAGCTGCAACATAGCCCATGGATATGAGCAGATATGTAAAGCTCAGTTGACAAGAAAGCAGAGTACGAAGTGGAAGAGTGACAATCAAAGAGAGACTTGCCCAAGATACCAAACTGAAACTTAGTGGTGGGACCTGCGGCAAGGGATATTGGGGTTGAGACAAGTACACACGATTGGAATGCGCCAAGAGAGCGTATGACAATCCATTTTACGAGATGAATGGATTCGATAGGAAGCGGAGCGATGTGTGGATGCTGGTTGAGAAAACGCGGTGACAGTAAGCGATGTGGGAATGATTACTTGAAACAGAGAAAATAACAAGTGCAGGATGAACCTATCGAATTGAGATGATCGAGGAAAGATATTGAACTCTACTGAGAAGATTGAAGAGAGGATTAACATGAACGAAGGAAAGAAATCTATTTGTGGGAGGTGGGTGGCTGTGCGGCCCTCGTCCGAAGAATGCCCGTGTAAACAGGACGGAGGTGCCTTGAATGTGTAGTTCGTATCCGGCGCCACCAAACGCTAGAATCTGCTGAGCCTTTCTGTCGCTTGCATTATTGCCAGGGCAGAGAGCAGATGGTGCTTACTCCACCGAGTACACCTGGGACGTCAAGCGGGCAATATGGGCTCTTCAGGATGATTGGGATCTTATCCTCTCGCTCCCCATGGGAACGACGCTAATCAGCCAGCGTCTGCATCCTTTAGACCGCTGAGCATCGCTGGGCCTCTTGGATGGCAACACGATGACGACCAGTAGAAACAATTAAACTGAAGAACGACCGCTTATTCATGCACTTGCACCGAAAGGAAGCTTTAGCCAAGGCAAGAAGCGGGTAGCTTTCAAGGGTGGATTGAATCTAGCCATTATTACATCACAGGCTTTATCACCGAACATATTAATCAACTAGGATTAGTGCAGTCATTTGGATTTCATAATTCTAGAATTACATAAACATTTTATGTATCAGTTATTATTATTATTATTATTATTATTATTATTATTATTATTATTATTATTATTATTATTATTATTATTATTATTATTATTATTATTATTATTATTATTATTATTATTATTATTATTATTATTATTATTATTATTATTATTATTATTATTATTATTATTATTATTATTATTTATTTTTATTTTTTCTTCGCTTTTATTTTATATGGCTTATAAACCTAACCATGGGTTTCCAGTCCTCCCAGTCCCCCCGGCTCGAGTCGAACAGATCATGCTGCAAATTACCCAACAAACCTCGAAAGAAAGGTTCGAAAAGTTGTAACGACAATCCTTTTTGCATCCAATCTATATTATTGAAGAATTGATAGTGATATATGATATAGTGTGGTATTATTAATCCAATATTGCTGGGACGAGGCTTCGCTATTGTCCATATTCTCCAGTCAACCAAACGGACCAATACACCGCCTGGCAACAGTATCAACAACACAGGACGGCGCCGGACAGCAGCTCGTTGCGGATAAAGAGAAGGCTCGAAGCGAGGGACATGATCCACAGAAGAGCTAGCACACTGGGATGAGAGTACAAATGACGGACCACGGGAAGGAGAGTGGGAAGCGGGAAATGGAAGCAAAAAAGGCTAGCATCGGGAGGTTTCGATCCTCCGACCTCAGGGTTATGAGCCCCGCGCGCTTCCACTGCGCTACGATGCTGAAGTAATTGACGAGAGTGGGATTCGAACCCACGCCTCCGGAGAGATCACGGCCTTAACGTGACGCCTTAGACCAACTCGGCCATCTCGCCTTGTTTGCTATTACAGTAAAATAAATATATAAACATTATAAAATCTACAGAAGACCGCCACCATCACCCCAGTGCTCACCGCGCGTGACTTTCTATTTTCAAGCTCTCGTGCATCACACTTTCATCTTTCATTTTTCACCCTGTGTTTCTTTGGACAGCACCCCCCCCCCCAAGTTCAAATCCTTTGAGCTTCCGTATATGCTGAAGCGTATCCGCAACATCCCAAACAATTCAGCCCAATCAATATATAATAAGTGTCGATCCAAATGCCTTTCCAGGCACTGGCACTGGCACTGGCCTTACTAACCAGGACAGTTTATAATCATCACTGCAGCTCCCTGTCTCTTGGGGAGCTGTTTGCGGAGGGGCGGCGATGTCAAGCTTTGCCTAACTCATCCGTCCAGTGAGAGTTTGGAATCTGCAACTCTAACTTCCATGTGCTGACATGTGCTGACATATGCCTGTGAAACTGTTTCCTCAGGCCCCTATTGTCGTGCATGGCTCATACGACCGATTGGCGCATACGAATGATTGGCGTCCACAACAGACACTGAGCTGCGATGTCACCCAACACCGCCACGACATTCAGCCAGATCGCTGGTCTGTTGTTGAGGATTCGTTCGCGACTGGCACACCATTTGCTCAGTTTTCCTGGTCGATGGTGACTGGTCTTGCGGGCACTCGAGCCAGCTTGGGGGGTGTGCCGGTTGCAAGCCCGATGTACGTGATGCCTTCGCGAATCGTCGTGGGGTGTACGTACTTGTCAAGACGGTCGTCGGCTCGGACATATTCCGACGCATGTTTCCTGTTCACGGGTATTTGAGGGAAGACTCGCCTGTAGTCGTCATATACCTGCCTCATCTCGAGCGCCTGTATGCCTCACGACCCCATCCAGGCTCAGCTTTTGATATCTGTCTTCCTGCCGTTTGCACCAGTTAGGACTGGCAACAAAGATCACCCATCACCTCGTCGCCTCTTGCGTTATTAATAAACACTCTGTTGTTCCCAATGACGATTTCGACGCAATTGGTAATATACCCTCTGTTCAAGTCGATTTTCATTCACCAAAATTTATCGGACACATTCTATCCCATTTGAAACATCGTCTACTCAGAACAATATCCCCATACTGTTACGTGGACTCTGGCGGAGGGGAGGGGTAACCTAAGGCCTGTAGTCACCGTGAAGATACGTATATTGGCGAGAACAACAAGATAACGAAGGACAGGGGAGACAAGGGGCTCGGAGGGTCGAAGGCTATATAGGAGAGGCAAGCAAGGAGAACACATGGCCTGGGTTCCAGGCAGGTGTGGCTTAGGGTTGTAACACATACAGTCGCAAATCAAATATATTATTACACTCTTCCGTGTCCAGTTTCTAGCTTTCGTATCGATTTATCAAAAAGATATTTCCGCCAAGGTCAATGGAATACCACTCAGTCGCAGTCCGAGTCCTTGCACAAGACACATTGTGGGTGAACTAATTTTTGGTGGGATACCACCATTTAAAACTGATCTGCGTAGCTGCGACGATGATCATTCAAGCGGGGATCGGCTTATGATCTTCAGTAATTACCAATTTATATAAGCCTCGAACATTCGGCGTCCTATGGTTATCAGTATACTGCATATCATATTGAGATCTGTAAAGCTGCAGTATGTTCAGTACATAAATAAATGCAATACAACACAATACACATGTAAATACGATTTTACACAAAATCAGAAGTGTATGAATAAATATTGACACGCAAAAAGGGCACATATCAATGTTAAAACCGACCTTCAAACACTCCTGACTCAGAGCTCACAAACTGCACTTTGGCTTCTTATGGTGGAATATTGCGCTTAATTTTAATTTTAATTTTCTGAACTGCTTCTATACCGATACTGACAAAGTATCGATTTATGACTGCTTTTTACTAATGCATAAATACCCAAGGCTTCGATCAAATATCTACTTAAGGTAGTACTACTCCTTGATTTAGGCAAACTACTTGGGTTTGAAAGAATGGTGAAGAGAGAGGCTTATCGGGAAGCTTATGTAATATAACTCACCAGGCTGGATAGTGAAACAGCGACTTTCCACACATTGCCCAAAATTATTACAATTTACCCGCATTTCTCCACACCAATCGAGTTCCTCTTTCATGGTCAGCTTGTATCTTTTATTTTACTTTTCAAATTAACTAGCCAATTAACGCTTGGCGAGGACGTTTAAACTACTTTTGGCATTACTACATTTCGACCCTGCTTGAGAAATTAGATTCGGAATCTGATGCTGAGAATAGTCAATGGGTGGGTCTTTATTAAGACTTGCCTTAGCGTCCCTGGCGGGCTCTGGCACTGGGTGTTGGTCTTACTAACCAGGACATTTTACAACCACCACTGCAGCTCCCTGTCTCTTGGGGAGCTGTTTGCGGAGGGGCGGCGATGTCAAGCTTTGCCTAACTCATCCATCCAGTGACAGTTTGGAATCTGCAGCTCCGACCTCCATGTGCTGACATGTGCTGACATATGCCTGTGAAACTGTTTCCTCAGGCCCCTATTGTCGTGCATGGCTCATACGACCGATTGGCGCATACGAATGATTGGCGTCCACAACAGACACTGAGCTGCGATGTCACCCAACACCGCCACGACATTCAGCCAGATCGCTGGTCTGTTGTTGAGGATTCGTTCGCGACTGGCACACCATTTGCTCAGTTTTCCTGGTCGATGGTGACTGGTCTTGCGGGCACTTGAGCCAGTTTGGGGAGTGCGCCGGTTGCAAGCCCGATGTAAGTGACGCCTTCGGAGATCCTCGCAGGGTGTACATACTGCTCGAGACGGTTCTTGGCTCGGACACATTCCGACGCATGTTTCCTGTTCACGGGGACTTTGGGACTATTGGGTCCAGGCTTTATGCGCGCTCCACCAGGTTTGGGAGGGAAACCTCTGACCCGCCAGAGGAACATTCTTCGGGCTTGAGCGGCTGATATCACTGGCATCCGCGCGGTCAGGACAGGGTCTCCATCCCATTTGTAGGTGCCTGCGATCGACATTACCTTGCTTGATTTCCTTCCTTTTCGTAGAGGCGCATAGTCATTGCCTTTTTGATGGGAACGCCTGTTCTTGTCCTGATGCTGAGAATAGTATGTACAGGAGGAATACAGAAACAATGTGTGCTCTATGTATGTACTTTCTGTTGGTATATTTTTTATTATGCGAGAGATTCTTTTTATCCGCATAAAAACTTCTATACACACACACGTAATAGGGATTAAGCCACACCCACCCAGTAGCGAAAGCTCTGGGAACCAAGTTCAATTCTTTGTTCAGAATAACTCAGCTGAATCTGGCGTGAGCCAGAAACCTTCCTGTGGAGATGCCTGTAAGCTCTCTATGTGGCTACCGAAGTTAGTTCCATCGAAAAATTGATTTCTCAAGTGTCACGTAGACATTGATGGCTTGCATACTTGCTTCCGCCCTTTGGGAATATGAAAATAAATATACTATTAATAAATTACGTAATATGGATGCAGAAGCCTCATCACAGCAACATCGGTTCTATGTAAGCCATAGAAAACACTCTGAGGAATTTGCTGCGATAATCTGTAACATTTTATAATATTTGCTTAGAATGAAATACTGGGGTCTACAGTTTGTGAGACCCCAACGACTTGTGCACGACAGCGAAAGCAAATGTGTGATCGGGGGAGGCTTGATCTGGTATTATCAAATAGTTTATATTTTTAATTTTTTTAAACGATCTCAAGGCGAGATGGCCGAGTTGGTCTAAGGCGTCACGTTAAGGCCGTGATCTCTCCGGAGGCGTGGGTTCGAATCCCACTCTCGTCACTTGCTTCAGCATCGTAGCGCAGTGGAAGCGCGCGGGGCTCATAACCCTGAGGTCGGAGGATCGAAACCTCCCGATGCTAGCCTTTTTTGCTATTTTTCTCTTCCACTACTCGATTGCATCAATTTTATCGATACTTTTGCTGTCCTGGGATGGGTTTAATAAAAATCCTCATTCAGACACCCCATATTGTAATTATTCAGAATTTGACGACTGGACGATGAAGTACGCTTCCGAACCGAACAGCAAATCATATGTTTTTGAATATGGACATCGACATATTCTGACTATCTCATCATTCATCAGATATTTTATAGATGCTTTATCTAATCATATTTTCGTTTTGATTCCGTTTGCTGACCGCGAACTCCACCGGGGCAGATGAGCAGCCGGGAAAATATTCGCAGCAATACCTTCATGAAAACAAAAAATAGTTCCCGAACTATCAATATGGCTTAAAAATCGGTCAGTCGAGCTGACAGTGAATGAAATGACTTGCCCAGTTATTCATTAGATTTTTGACATCAAAAAATTGATAGACTCGATAAATATCGAAGTTGTGGAGGCTCAAGATTGCGATCGCGCGATCGAATTAGTTCCTAATCAGAATACGTAGAGAATCAGCCTAGCAAGCACATCGTACCTCTGTTTTTAATGCGTTCGGCCTATGTCTATAATCTGGCAATCACTACTCCTACATTATATTTTTTCAGTGCCCTACACAATCATTTAACCACGCGCTGTTGTGTTATCTAGGCTAGTGACAGGCTGCTTTGGGAGTAAGGCTTCGACCAAAGTCGTCAAAGCTTGAGCTGAATGTCGACTGGTTCAGCACTCGGTCCAATCTCAATATGTTTTATATATCAATCTGTTGTTCAGGTTACTTGGGTTTTCCATATTCGACAGAATAGTCTTCTATGAACAGGTGTCGCATCAACCCATCGGAGCGATGATGCTCGAGCTAGACAAGATATTGCCAGCCGATCTTTGATCAACCCGTGACCCAAGAAATACCCAGTCAGGCTGATCAAGCGTGGGAGAATCGCAGACTCAAACGCATCTTCAGTTTGTAGTATCGGTGGTATTTTAAGGTACTCTGGTACCAGATTGCTATGAGATTGAGTGGACTCGTCAGGATGATGGGACTATGCTCGAGGCGCATTACTCCACCGCGCACGGCTCATGAAGCTTCAAAGTACAACTTCAAGGTATTCACGCGTAACCCGATCCTTTAATTGTCATTTTATATTGGGAACCACTCAGGATAATCCAGATCAACAGGGTAACGTCCCCCCAGCATGGTTAATGGCTTTAAAAACGCGAAAGGATTACGGTACTTCTGTGTTATTTTGGCGCGAATAGGCTTAAGCTATATTATCAAATTAAATTTGAACGCGGAATCGAGGGCGCTGCGCGCCAGCTTCCAGATATTGATTTAGTCCAAGTAAACATTACCTGAAAATTATGGAGGCTGCTAGTAAGCATATTTGGGGCACATGGTCACCGGAACAAATCCGAGTTTCCGCCCCCCCCCTAATGGGAGGTCTATATTCTTTTTCTTTTCCGGACCACCACGCCGACAAGCAAACGGACCTGCATTCATACAGCCCTAAACCCATAAAATTGGGTTCCTCGAGTATTTTGGCGCTATTATTGATGTCACCGTATTTTTGCATCGATGGAAAATGTGACGGCCGGCACGCCGCCACATGTGCGCGGCAGGCTGACACTGCCCCGTCCTCTTGCTGGGCTGGGCCTATAAAAGGGCACTCCGCCCTCCCCGGGACAGGCCCAGCAAGAGGAGTCTTCTGTTTTCATCCGTCTGAATATACTTCTCGCTCCAAGGCACCGTCCCCGTCCCAGCTCCGTACCCGTCCGTTACAGAAAACCCCGAACGAATGGTGGTCAGGACGAAGAGAGCAGCGCCCAGCATGTCCAAGCTGGCTTGGCCATCGGAAACCTTCGGTCAAGTCCCCAACAATCACATATCGCATGTTCCCGTGATTCATGACGGGATCTGGCTTTGCCCTCGATGCCATCCCGGAAATGAAACGGGATGGCTCCACAGGACACAGACATTCTGCCTGAGCCAGCTGTCTCGCATAGTCCGCGCGACATCACACGAAGCACCATACCACTACTGTGGACTGCCCATAACAACAGGAAGATTGCATTTATTACCTGTTTCATCAGCAGCAATCAAGGACCAACCATACTTTGAAAAGTTCCACTACAGTGACGTTAAGTGAGGCCTGGCCTGTTCATGTAAGTACAGGAGCGCCGCATTTTTGATGATCATAACCTTCGACAAGGACAGTGATTCGACCACGGGATCCACAAATCCGATCGGTCAAACCATTCATGCTGACCCCTAATGCACAGTCATTATCCAAGCACGGAAATCAGTCGATGTACTCATTCGCGCTGAGAACAAAAACGGAGAGAATCTGAATCAAGTTCGGACCAAACCATTCCACGCAGACTATACATCGGAACAGTATGGTCGAGGACAGAGGTTTTCTCGGATATTCACAGTTTATATCATATCTGCACTAAAACAGAGATACAACGGCAAAATCGAGGTAGAAATCGGCCGATAACACGCACCGGCTTGCATAGATGAGGATGAAGCCTTGAACGCCCAAGCGGGAGCCATAGAAATATTATTTGACGGATCAAGTTCGAGACCGAAGGTGTCAGGCCCATTGTTCTGATACACACCAGGAAAGATTTACAAGCTAGAA
The DNA here is from genome assembly GCF_025602895.1 of Polychytrium aggregatum. Classification (NCBI taxonomy): domain Eukaryota; kingdom Fungi; phylum Chytridiomycota; class Chytridiomycetes; order Polychytriales; genus Polychytrium; species Polychytrium aggregatum. The sequence continues at coordinate 26,478 of NW_026516253.1, forward strand.
AGCGAGAAACTCATCATGTAGCAGGCCCTAATAGTCCTGCCAACTAATATGAAACATATTTTTCACGACCTGAAATAGGGACTCGCTGAATGGACAGTCCGACCCAGCAAATCTTCCGGGGTGGGACCCGTGGGCCACTCAAATAGTCCAAAATGTGTCGAAATGCGGAAAACCCACGGGGAACTGATAAATATAATACGGCCGCAGAGACAGAATACAATATATTGATAAAAACAGGTTCGGAGCGGCCATAGGGCTGAGCTGTTATATGAGTGACAGAGCCTATGGTTCTATGGAAACTGGATCGATAGAATTGGGATGATATTGTATATATTGTTGATCGAAATCAAGGCGAGATGGCCGAGTTGGTCTAAGGCGTCACGTTAAGGCCGTGATCTCCCCGGAGGCGTGGGTTCGAATCCCACTCTCGTCAATTACTTCAGCATCGTAGCGCAGTGGAAGCGCGCGGGGCTCATAACCCTGAGGTCGGAGGATCGAAACCTCCCGATGCTAGCCTTTTTTTGCTTCCATTTCCCGCTTCCCACTCTCCTTCCCGTGGTCCGTCATTTGTACTCTCATCCCAGTGTGCTGGCTCTTCTGTGGATCATCGTCATTTTTTGTTTTTGTTTTTGTCCCCTCGCTTCGAGCCTTCTCTATCCACAACGAGCTGCTGTCCGGCGCCGTCCTGTGATGTTGGTACTGTCGTCTGCTGGTGTGCTTGTGGCCTCAATCTCGGCAAACTGCTCCGTCACCGCTTCGATCGTCAGCCTTCGAGTATTTCTCGATCTGCTCTCTACATCTCGTCGGCTTCATACCAACATCACGTCTATGCTTCACTCTTGGCAATTTTGATCCTGTCAGTTTGTTGGTCTGAGCTGCATGGCCCACGCGGCCCACTACGGCCTCGGGCAAGCAGCCGTGGATTCTGCGCCGTTGGGCTCTGTGCTCCGTCTCATCCCTTGCCTGTTTGGGCTGACCTGTCGGTGCTCCAATCCGCCTGTCGATCTTTGCCCTTCGTCGCTCTCCTCTGGCTGCCGTTGCTCGTCCCTCCGACACCCGCTCCAGCCTGCTGGCCTTTCAATCTGAAGCAGATTTGGTCGGTACGCAATCGCTTTTGGCCCATTGGATCGACCCTTTGTCTTAGCCAGATCGGCTGCCGTTGCCAACTTTCACTGTCCAAATCCCCGGCCTTGCCCAGTTTATTCGAGCCGGCATCTCCGACATGGAGTCGCTCTCGCATCGACCCATTCTCTCTGGTTTGGCCTTTACACTTGCATATCTGTATCCTTGTGGTCATATCCTCTCGTCTTTATTCAACCGCGACCATGTCGATTGAGTCCCAATCTCACCCAAACATCATCGGTCTGGTGGCTATCCTGTAGCAATCACCTCGCCGTGTGCCGAGCTCTTCGGTCATCCCTGTCCTGCTTTCTCTGACCGCTTCTCCTGCCAAAGACTTGTCCCTGTGTCTCAGCGCTCTCATCTGCACTTCCAAAATCGATCTTGCTCCCAACAGTGGTCATAATGTCGGGCTCGCCATCCATATCTCCATCTCCATCTCCATCTCCATCTCCATCCATATCTCCATCTCCATCTCCATCCATATCTCCATCCATATCTCCATCTCCGTCTGCATCTCCGTCGTCAGAGTCGAGGCCCTTGTATCCCAGCACCTCTCCTCCGATTCCCTTGCTCCACACCCTTCCCCGACAGTATGCCTCCTCCAACTTCGTCACTCAATCTTTGCTCTTCGTTTTCCTGCACCCGTGATTCACACCGCAGCTCTTCTCTTCAAGTTTTTGATATGTTCCCTCACGAGATATCGGTTTACAACCGCCTCGTTGCTATTCTTGAGTCAGGGGACGTTCGAATGTAAGCGCTCCGCTCCTCGTGCATGGTTCAGAGTGGTATTCTCTCACCTCACTTCCTTCTCCTTTCATAGTCAGGAAATTGGGTTCGTCCCCACCGACTGCATCCCCTCCGACGACAATCCGAACTACCCGTTCGTGCTTATCGATGACAATCTCGGGATCTCTACCGATAGTATCTCCCTGCTCTTTGAAGTTGCGTCTGCCATCTTCCAATCGTCCAGGAAGCTCTTTCGACAGCAATCCCAGTCCATTCGAGGTACGAGTCTCTCGTCATTGGTGTCTTTGACCTCGGTCGTGTATTGACTGCTCTGTAGAACTCTGCCAGTCGTCCAAAATCCTTGTCCTCCTCAACCCAGAGATCTACTCCGTATGGAATGCGAGGTATGTTGCTCGATACTTTCGTTAACTTTGCCTGCTCCGACCATCCATCGTGGCTTGTCATGTCGTTTCTGGTTGTGACTCATTCTTCGCTCTGTTTCTAGAAAGGACCTTTTATCTTCAGGGTTATTGCAGCTGCAACCAGAACTGGAACTCTTGACACTTGTCTTCTCCAAGTTTCCAAAGAGTACCCAGGGATGGAATCATCGGTAGGTACCTTTCTTTCGGATCCACTTGTTCCTCTCCTTTCCTTACTTTTGTCTCTTCAGTCACTGGATCATGCGGCGCTTGAAGTCTTCTCTCACCGACCAAGAGTTCCATCGTCACTGTCAATGTGAACTCGATGTTTGCGATCGTGCATCCGAACGCCACAAGACAAACTACCACGCTTGGACTCATCGGCGCAAAATTGTCGACATGTGTCCTGCTCTGGTATGGCCCCGATCCACAAATTCGTGATGAAAGAATCGAGCTGATATGTCCCGCTTCTCCCACTCGATCCAGATTCCTCAAGACCTGATCCTGAGCAAACGATGGTGCCAGTCACATCTGTCCGATTACAGCGGATGGCATCACCGCCAGTCGCTCCTGAGGGATGCGTTTACATCAGAATCACCCACTAATCAGTTCAGCTGGATCGAGGAGTGCATATTCATCGAAGAGAGCATTCAAAAATATCCCGGATACGAAGCTCTGTGGCTCCACTTGCGGTTTGTTGTCGGTCAAATGCTCACTCCGCTCCTGAGCCAGTCCGACTCATCCGTGGATCCCCGCACACCTCTTGAGGACGAACGGCGATTACTATGGGGTCGCTTTTGTTCTTCGATCACAAGCCTCAAGAATCCCGCCGAAATGCGAGCACTACACCCCACCGAAGCGTCGATTCCGGATATTTTGAGCCATATTCTTGATTTCGTAGCGTTGCGCGCGCAAACAGATGAAACAGCTCAGGGTCTGGATCAAGATCGGAAGCTAGCTCAGCGAAAGTATGCCCTCCTGCTTGCACTCTGGATCGGTCAGGCTCTCAAATTGAACAAAGAAGAAACAAAGCCCGTTTCAGCGAGGCTCTATGAAACAGGATTGGTCGTTGCCAAGTACTGGCGTTAAGCTCGGTTCCGGTGAATACAATTCTCTTTTAGCCCTCAAATATGGGACAAGCATGTCCCGCCAATCAAGGAATGAGTGATAGAGCGAGCGAGGGATGCCTGTTTTCAAAGGAAGTCCCCTAATCAACATCGCAGTTTGCTGGGACAGATTCGGGACGAAGGTTGCACAGCGCCATGTCCTCTGAGATCAAACTTTGCCGGGTTTCGATCCAAACAAACCAAGCCATGGACGTTTAAAATCCAAGGCATGACTTGATTGTGATCATAATATGGTATGCGTGAATTCAGAGAGCATCAGTATTCCACTCGCCAAGGAAGCAATCGAGGAGTGCTCTTCCCAGGGATATGCGCCTTGCAAAATCAATTGGCTGGATGCACGTTAAATAGGAGAATTTGATCAAGTGTCGATGCATTCGGCGCGAATATTAGCAATTGCTAGACGATGCGTTTGAAAAACAGACTGCTATCAAGATATTCAGAGTAGACCGAGGAAGCAACACGACTATCGGCTTCGGAGAATGACAGACGGGTGGTAAACGAAAGCAAGTCAGAATGGGAGACCACAAGGCCACATGAGGACGAATGTCGGCTATTCGATTAAGGCCTGCTAATATCAGAAAGACGAGCTCGGAGGAATAAAGTCAGGAGCAGCGACGGGAAGGTAGTGGCAAGCGAAGCGGCGACCGAAGCAGGTTGCCGAAACTGAGGGCCACAAGCACACCAGCAGACGACAGTACCAACAACACAGGACGGCGCCAGACAGCAGCTCGTTGCGGATAAAGAGAAGGCTCGAAGCGAGGGGACATGATCCACAGAAGAGCTAGCACACTGGGATGAGAGAACAGACGACGGACCACAGGAAGCAAAAAAACAGATAGTATCGGGAGGTGTCGATCCTCCAGTCTCTTGGGTTGAAAAAGCTCTGTGCTTCCACACTGTGCCAAAATAAGTGACGAGAGTGGGATTCGAACCCACGCCTCCGGAGAGATCACGGCCTTAACGTGACGCCTTAGACCAACTCGGCCATCTCGCCTTGATTTCGATCAACAATATATACAATATCATCCCAATTCTATCGATCCAGTTTCCATAGAATCATAGGCTCTGTCACTCATATAACAGCTCAGCCCTGTGGCCGCTCCGAACACGTTTTTATCAATATATTGTATTCTGTCTCTGCGGCTGTGTCAAGTCACTGCTCCTGAAGTTGGCTCTTTGATTCCGGAATCTTCGATGACCTTGGTCGAGGCCAACCCTCCATCACCACCACCCTGTATCTTCAACCCATCGTCGTACCCGTTCGCCATCAGCGGACAGTCGTTGGGAATATTCATGCGAGCCATGGGTCGTTTCGCAGTTGAATCCGACCGCCTTTGCCACGGATCGCTTTCTGCATCGCTGCCCTGCGGTTTTGAATCAGAGGTCGTTCTGCACCGTAGACATGGCACTATCGAGTCCGAGCAGTGCGTCCGCTGATCATCGATTCAGATCACCCTCCTCCACGCACGAGCCTGTCGCTCCGGCAGGCCCGACACTCGTTGGCCGCGAGAGGCCGCACGGCCATCCAGGGTCCGTGGTGATCCAGCGAGTGGAAGCTCATGGCGCAGCGGCCGGGCAGCTTGCTGCTCCTCGAGATCTCGCCTGTCCGCCCGTGCGATTGGGCGTCCTTCCCAAGTGCCATCGGCCAACGCCCCTTGCCTCTTGGCTTCCCGTCAACCTCTCGTTCCGGCCCAAATACAATCAAAATGGGCGACGCCGGGTTCTTCAAGGTGTGGAATCTCTTGCTCTTGGCCTCGCTCGGCGACCCTTCGCCTTGCTTGCGAGGCACGGATGCTCGCAGGGCCGCCTGGCTGACTGGCCTGGTTCTTCTCCCTTTGCCTCTCCCATCTTCTAGGGAACGAGCGCTGATCAAGATGCTCGGTTCGAGAATAAAGAAAAGAAGCTTCTCAAAAACACACGATTTCCCGCTATTTTCAGCACTAAGGTCTGTTTCCGTCAGCCTGCGTCATGATCGTTCCCATCAGCGTAGAGCGATCGAGCTTTGGCCAGCTGAACGTCCCTCCCCCGCGCTCCGCAGGTCGATTTCGCAAAAGTCAACATGGATGTCATGCGCCAATGGATCGCCCGTCAAGTCACAAAGTATCTGCATCGCGACGATGAAGTTGTGGTCGATTTTGTCTTCGAGCTGTTGGAAGCTGCGGTAGGATTGCCAAAGTATCGCATCGCCGCTTCCAATGTGGCTCTTCGCTGACTCGCTCGCCTATTTTTTGATCTCGCAGGATCCTGATCCAAGGCAGATGCAGATTTCATTAACGGGATTCCTCGAGAGAAACACACCGGCTTTCATGGAGGAGCTTTGGACTCTTTGCGACAGCGCCCAGAACAACCCCTCGCGCATCCCTCAACAGTTCATCGATGAGCAGATCAAATTGGCGGAGGCCGCAAGGGTATGGGTGCTCATCCTCACTGTCACTATTTGTTCGATCCCCAACAACTAACTGTGGTAACCACTGCTGATTAACTATGGAATCCGGTGTGTGCTCATCGCCATAGGCTCAGCGTGACGCCGAACGAAGCCGGATCGCTTCTGGACTTGCGCGGGCCCGAGACCGTGGGGTCGATCCTTTCACCCATTCAGGCCGACGCAGTCGCTTCAGCGACAACCCTTCCAGTGATCCGCCGAAAGTCGTAAGTGGCGTCCTGACCGCATACTTTCTCCGGCACAGTTGGTCACACCGTTGCTCGCTTCGTCAGGGTGCCCAGAAATGATGCTTTATTTTCCGTTGCTCTTGATACTGTAGCATGAACTTCCACCAGCACCGCCTCGTCCAGAGCCCTCTGGTCCTTCAAAACCAGAAGTTCGGAGTGCTGATGATCGATCGGGAAGAGACAGTCCTCGACGAGATTCTGGCAGCCTCCATAGCCAAAGACAGAGCCATCATAGCCAAAGGCAGAGTCATCATAGCGGTGGCTACCTTGCTAGAAGAGACTCGAAACGTGGCCACAGTCGAAGTCGCAGCAGGAGCAGAAACAGAAGCAGAAACAGAAATCGCGATCGAAGCCGAAGCCGAAGCCTTAGTCGAGATCACCACCGCCGCCGCCACCACCGCAGAGTAAGCCGAAGCCGAAGTCAAAGTCGATCGAGAGGCGGCCGCGAGTCGTCTCGGGATCGAGGTCATCGAGGGCATGGGGGGCATCGGCGAGATCATCATCGATCTCACCGCCATAGACACCGCAGCCCAGGATCAGAGGCCGATGATGACGGCCGCAAGAGAGTGAGGTCACCAAGCACCAGCAGCGATAGCAGCGACTCTAGCCGGCGTCACGGAAAACGTGGTGGCGGACGAGATCGGCGTCATAAGCGAGAACGATCCCACCGTCATCACAGCGATTCCGACGAAGCGTCTCATCGTAGACATGGGCGACAAAGCGACCGAGAGGAAAAGCCCAAGCGTCCTTCGACTGACTTGGTTGATGATCGCCGTGCGGTCGACAAGACAGTCCCGCGAGAACCCAGTCGAGAAAGAGAGACTTTGGAGCCTGTCCAAAGCCCAAGCGCTGAGTAATTACTGGCATCTTTGAAATGTTCTGAGAGAGCCATGATTGAGTTCATGGGCTGGCTGTCGCCGCCGGCGACTCTGTGTAGCTCCGAGGCGATAGCTGTGATTTTCAATAGCACACTTTACAACTTGACTCTGGGTAAACTTGGATTGCGATTTGTGCTTGTGTTTGTCCCATTCCGCCTCATGGGCACGCAGGGTCTCGGCGCTGGAGACGGAGGTGCGTTTTGTTTGATTGGTTTGATCTGGTCCTTTGGTCTGGTCCTTTGGATCGGTGGCAGGGTGTGTATTAAAAGGGTTGATCAAGGAGAAAGTCAAAGTCGCCCCCTAAACCATGCTCGTCGTCCGCCGGATCGGGGTCGTCAGTCGCCGCCTCCTCCAAGTCCTCTGCATGAGTCGGCTCCGGGATCGGCTGTGTTGCTTCGGCCGAAGCTCCCCCCGTAAGCTTGTCGTCGACCATTCCGTCTTGAACCACCGAGAGGGCCTCTTCATCGGCCCCGTCTTCACTTTCCTCGGCCGCTGCCTGTCCGTCGTTGCTCTCCAAGCCGGTAGCCGACGAATCTTGGCTGTCTGTCTCCGAATCGACATCGATAACGTCTGCCGATACTGCCACCGATAGCTGTGTTGAAGGCCGGGACTCAAAAGGCGCTTGGGTTGAAGTCGAGGCAGACATTTGGTCTTCGTCTCCGAAAGAAGAGAAAAACGACCCGGTCGTATCAAGCAATCTTTCCAGTGCAACCGCAGTTGTAACGGATGAGCCTTCGACCGCAGCGGCGGGGGCACGAGCTGGGGAGGCTATCCCAGTAACTTTGTCATTAGAATCTCTCATGCCTGTTAGGATCGGCTCCCAGCGAACAAGCATATCCAGGTAGCGAGCGAGAGCCGTATCTTTGGCGGTAATGTCTTTTTGGAGGATGGCGATTTCCTATGCCCGCATGGAAGGCTCGTTGATTAACCATCCGTCACGAGTCCCGGGTGTCGAGCCACCGCAATGTCACAACACAGTGGACTCATGCTATACGAACCTGTGCGATCGCTATTTGCGGCGTCTGCTGGGTCTGGATGCGTTGCTTGAGCAAGCGAGCACGGAGTTGCTGGATGGCCTGGATGAAGGAGTCCCAAGCGGCAATCGAGATCACTCTGGACTCATCCCCGGCATATAGCAGGGATGCCCGGTAGTCGCTCCATGACTCAACGACGCTGTCCATTGCAGATACTCCAAAGGACGGTGGTGTAGGGAGGAAAGCGGAGGGGCCGCGGAAGATCAGGGCGATGAATGCTGATCTCGGGCGCGCAGACGGCTTTGGAGGTCAGTGTCGCTGGGCAGGCAGAGAAACGAGTCGTCGTGGCTGTGGCTCCAGATCCGAAACAGCTGCGAGGCGACATGAATCTGATTCTGACCAGCCCACGGTCCTTGGAGCAGATTACAGGCGTCTCATTAAAAAACGGGACACCTTGGTTTTTTGACCATTGACCGAATAATTTGTTTCCCAATACCATCGCGCGCTGGCCATGACCATTCCGTGATGCAGTGCTACACTGTCATCCATAGCCTGAGAAAAGTTGCCTCCATATTCAGTGTGTCCATGAGCACCATTCACCGCTGGCACTCCGAGGCCAGTGTGCAGGCCGATTGTGGAGACCAGAGAGCGACCGGTGGTTTTACTCGGAGGCTGCCACAGTGATTTGTTCTATTTCTTATGGCATAGTTCGACACAGGAACGCCATCGGGCGACAGTGTTCACGAGCGTGCTGAGCGAACATGTATTCCGGAAAACAGGGGCCACCTGTCCAAATAAGGTACTTCGCCTCGGTTTTGGCTTCAGAGACCCCTTGCTGATTTGGAGCTGCTCGGCAATCGTTATTGCTTGCCTCGGCGGGGTCGGTTTGCTGTTCATATTTCCATTTGGGCTGCTCCAAAGCCCGACGATGCCACGGGGCTCGGTGCTGTCTGGCTCAAGTGCTCATCTTCAACCGCGATATCAGAGTTGTTGGCTTCCAGTGCGACTGGACTGTCCGACTCCTGATGTCTTTCCAAATCGTCAGCTCTGCCAGGCCCCTCATCGTCATCGTCAGCTTCCTCGAGCTCGTGGTCCTCGAAATAATCGTCGTCGTCGTAGTCATCAGAAAACTCGGCCATGTCATCGTCTTCATCTTCTTCCTCGCCATATTCTTCTTGGTTAGCTCGGCGCTCCGCCGCTTTTTTCACCCATTCAGCAAACTTGAATTCATCAACATTGACCTGTGTGAACGGATGCGATAGCAGCTGTGTGGCTGTCGAACGCTTCTCCCAGTCACTGGTTACGATCCAAAAGCCGAACCTCGACATCAGCCAAGAGTCGGATATTCAACCACCAGACGACTAATCACGAATTCGCTCCGCATAGACTCGCCTATCTATCAGCCCGGAAACTTACACTACAAGGCAGTCTTTGATAAATGCTTTGGACTCGGTCGACAGATAATCTGGCACCGGCGGTGCATTTCCTGTGCCAAGGAGATACACAATACTTCCGCTCACTTTGCCCCATGGGTTGATACCCGTAAGCATTTCCAGAACCAAGCATCCAAGGCTCCTGTTTCGAAAGGAGGGCATCAGCCGGTTTCCTGGGGCAAGAGAGGGAAGCAGGTGCACGACTCGATGCTCAATATGCCCAAGATGCCCACCAGATATCGATTTTGGCGCCATATCCCCGCCCTCGAGCAACCTCGGGAGCCATCCATGGAACGGTGCCCTGCATAGACATCCGTGTGATTCTCTTGTAGGCACGCTCGGTTTCTGGTAATGAGACGGATGTGTCGCTTCGTTATTTCCCAGCAACATTGATATCTGAGGAGCGTCTAGCGGAGCGAGGGTGGATTGATGATCGTAGTGCCGCCCTGTTTGCTCACCAGTTTTCTTGGATATTCCAAAGTCTGAGATCTTGGCAATTCCGTCGACATCGATGAGAACTATGGAGCAGAACCAGTGAGAAACAGCATGTCCATGACGTACAGACGCTCTGGCGATCAGTATTAAACCACATGGATGAGAGTTTCAGACAGGCCTCCTCACCATTGGCACCTTTGATGTCTCGATGAATGATTCCTCTGAGACAGGGATAAAACTTAGTTGTTACGATTTGGTCCTTCGAGGCTACCAACGCGCAATCCACGGTGTTCCGCGTAAGTATAGGGCTTTACCTGCTATGGAGATACTCCAGACCACATACGATCTGGACGGCCATATGTCGAGTGATATCGTCGTCGAATTTTCCATATTTTGCGAGACAGCTGGCGATGGATCCTCCAGAGACATACTCTAGGAACACATTGAATGACGTTTCTGTGACCTCGGATCCTGTGCGATGATTTGGCTTGATTGAGCAACGACCACCTCCTGCTCTTATTCGTCACCACAACGACCGCACAGCAATCGCATAGTCTATATCCGCTACACTCCATCGAGCTCCAGATTGCTCGGACGCTGTGTCGACGGCATCGCGATGCGCGGTGCAGCCACGATTGCTCTGCAAGACAGCGTATTTACATCCTGCTTTCCATAAATGCCGCGTCCGTGACGACCCTCACAGTCGGTTAGCGCGTTGGTACTTACCCAAGTAGCGGACAATGTTGATGTCTTCGAGCTCCTCCAGTAGCTCGATTTCCTTGCGAAGGGCCTCCTCTCGTTTTTTTCTCTGCGGATCCGAAGAGTTGCCTAAGGGAACTTGCTTCACGGCCATGATCTGAAGGGTGTCGAGGTCCAACCCGTGATAAACCTTTCCAAAGGCACCCTGACCAATGAGCGGTCCCTGTTCCCATCGTATCTTTCTCTTCGGAGTCCCATGCTCGCCAGTGGCAAGTTTGTCTTTGCTCGCAGCAAGCTGATCACCGTTCACATTCCCAGAGATGGCTTGATTGGCCTGGGTTGATTCCGGATCTGGTGCTTGAGTTGGCTCGTCCCCGGCCTTGTCCCCAGGCCCAGAGACATCAGTCTTACTTGGTTTTGCGTCGTCGGCCACAAGGACAATCGACTGCGAGCTACTCTGGTCACTACCGCCGACCTCCTCTTCTTCTTCGATGGGAGTGTCGATTTTTAGGGCCTCGCTTGATCCAAACCCATTCAAAGCGCGACCGGGGACTACACTCGGATGACCTCGCTTGGCCGAGGACGGAGAGATTTCGGCAAGCCTAGAGCTCTCCAGCCATATTCGGGAAATCAACGAGTCCAGGTCAGCATGATCTGGTTCGCTGAGTTGCACCGCTTCTTGGAGATAGAATGGCTTTTCGTTTGAGGATTCCTCCTTGGTGGTTGCATCGCCGTTGCGGTTTCCGTCTCCAAGACTCGATGTGGCTTCGTCGGATGGCCTTCGGGTGTGGTCATCCTCACATGGTTCATCCTCGCACGTTTCATCCTCGACTATCCGCAGCGGAGTCGGCCGTTTCTCTCGATGGATTGTGCCGTGACCTCCATTTCCAAATCGTTGGATGATCGAGGACCGTCGTGCGATTTGACGGGAGAGACGTGCATTGGCAACGCTTTGAGCCACAGTGTTCTTGATATCTGACTTGGTGGCATTTTGTCTCTGAAGGGAGGGGAAATATTCCTCGAGATTTTCAACAATGACTTCATCGGGCGGCCGCTCTCCGAAAAACTCATCAGCTTTGCTGGATAGAGCTGGCGTTTGGTTGCCGCTTGATGTCGCTTTGACTTCCGGAACAGAGGTCTGTCGATATTCTCCAAACAGACGATGCCATCGCCGGAAACGGGAGTCTTTTTGAGGAGATTTGGAGGTACTTGGAGGGGAACTGGCACTGGAAGGATCGCATCCAAGCTGTGGCGTGGTCTCTTTCATGGTTTTTTCGATGAAAAGGCGCATTTGTTTGGCATTGTGCTCCGCGATGTCTTTTGCGTGGGGATGGACATATACGGTTCGAAACAAGAGGGCGCCACGCTGCGGATGGTCGGCGGAGCCGCAGATTTCCATGAGCCTCCGATCATCGATAACCTTGACTACATCGAGGCAAACCGGAGGGCAGCATTAAATGCAGGCTATTGATGAGCAGAGAGTGCTCAACCCTGACCAACGAACGGCCAACACTGGTCGATCGCTGCGGCATGCAAGGGGCCGCAGAACAGCCCTGCCTGTTTCATCTATCACTGCTCCAGGATTTACCTCCGCCACCCCCGATCGAATCATGATCTGGTGCCATGATACAGTATAACTGCTGTTCCTTTGGGTCCTTGACGCCGAACTTGCTGGCGATCATATCTCGAATGACTCGTGGGTCGGTGATACCCGCAACGGAGAGCACATGTTTCTGATCCCCGAGACCTGTCACTCGAATGCATTTCTTGTGATCGAAAGTGAGGATAATGGAGTCGAGCAGCATTAAGTTGTTACTCGGATATTCATCAACTGGCTGGTGGAAGGATACCGTCACTCGATGGCTCGTCCTTCAAGAGCCAATGGTCAAACGACGCGGAGTCGACGGAGAAGCAAGCAGCAGCGACCGAGATACGATGCAAACGGCTAGAATATGACAATTGCACCAAGGATGCAAGACATGGAGTGCCGCTGGATACGCTTACCGATCGAACGTAGTCGTTGGTCATGATATCCTTTGAGTCTCGGCGTATAATGCTTCTGGATGACTTTGCGTTTGAGAAGATTGAGGTTAATGACAAGCCTTGGAACGGCGCCGGAGTGATGTGCTGTAAACCTCAACGCTGGGGCATCGCCATTTGCGTGCACAGCAGCAATGCACAAGCAGCAATGCGAGTACCAATGCGCTTTGGGCCTCAGTTATTTCTTTGCTTCGTCGCGACTTTAGCGGCTCGGGAAGAACAACACCCATTTTGATGAGCTCGGCCATCATGGTGTCGTCCAAAGATTTTTTGTGGGCGATTGGAGGAATTTGGTCAGTCTGCGACATCGAAGACGGTAGGAACTGGCGGAACAGAGCAGGATTTGCTGTTGGGTCCCGAGGAGACTTGGAGGACGTTCGAGGAGAGACGATGGGCAGCCCTCGGACGTCGGTCTCTGACCCAACGTCTGCCGATCCAGGTTTCCTGGTTGATATCCGAAGCGTCGTCGCGCTCGCATTCGCGGAGGATGAGTCCACAGAGAAGCCGGCGTGAGCCGATGCCGATGTGGTTGCCGATGTGGTTGCCGATGTGGTTGCCGATGTGGTTGCCGATGTGGTTGCCGATGTGGTTGCATCAGCGTTCGCGGGAGTTGAGATGCTCCGGTACGAGTCCATCTGCCCAATGCCTATTTTGCAGAGCGACGTTTCTGATGCTGAGAGCCTTGGTATCTCGGTATCTACGCGAGCCGGAGGCTGACATGGACCTTCAGCTACATGCATTACATTCCCACAAGGCGTGAACCGAGAAAGCCTCCCTGGAGTCGGACCACAGGAGCTCATAGAATACTATTCGGTCGACATACCTCGTGCCCAGCTAAAGAGCGTCGGGAGGTGAGCTTGATCGCCCTCAGGATCCTGGCTCGCTCGCCAACTTTCAAAACGCCGATTTCTTTCAGAAGCTCATAGTCGAGCTGGAGCAGCGCCATGCCGCCGACGTTATGAGAAACAAAGCTGTCTCGAAACGAGGCAAAGTTGTTCTGCACAAGCCATTCCGCCACCTGATCTGTAGACCAGCGGGAAATATCCATGGCTCCATATGGCTCCATTGGGGCGGCAAAAGAGCGAGCCCTTCCTTGCGACGTTAATGGATGGGGGAAGCTGAGGAATTAAGCCAGGTCGAAAGTCCACACGAGGCCAACGCAGATCCGGAAACCCGCCGATGCCGACCTCGGCGGCTTGATTGGATTGTGCTCGGCGTATCAAACGGAGCGCTTTTGCTCGGGCCACCGGTTTCCTCCTGGAGCATGAGTGCGCCCCCGTTCGCCCTGTACACCCAGATCGCTCTGCGACGGCGGCGGCGATAAAGGAGAAGCCGTTGATGAACATATTGGCACTGATGTGTGCCACTCAATTGCACAATGAACAAATCGGAAATCACGGGTGCCATGGAAGAGTTGTATATGCAAGCTGTGCCAAAGTAATGAGTCGCCGAGGAGCGAATGCACGCTGCAGATTTGCAGTTTGCACAATTAATCACTATCTACTGACGATGCCAAACACGGCGCTGGTACACAGTATGCCAACTGCAAGGCCCTGCAGCCAAGCGTGCTGCGTTGGTCCTGCTTCTGTGAAAGTCTGGATGCGATCCAGGAGAGCGGCCGGCTCTCTGGCACCGATCTCTTGGATCTGGTTCACGGGATTCTCGGCCTCTGTGACCGTCGTGGGTGGCAAGTCGACGGTGTTTGTCGATCCAATATCCACCGGGCTGGTTGCACTCATGAGCCGCAGGTGTTCGAGCACTTGCGTTTCCAGTGCTTGGCGGTCCCGCTCGGCCTTGTTCTCGATGAGAACCAGCAGATCGTCCTGGAATCGACGCCGCTTTCGAGGCTCGACGACAAGCTGAACCAGGACAAACAGCGTAATGTGGAGCGATATCAAGCCCTAATTCCAGCCAAGGAATGTGCAGTTAGTAAGTGGGGGGGTCCTAGACTCGGCGACGGTGCTAGTTCACACCGGAGAGATATGTGCCGATATCATCTGGAGAGGCTCGGACTCTCTCATCGTACCATTGTCCACCAATTGCTTGTCTGGCGAATCTTATCCGAATACAGCTGTTCCTCGACATATCGCTCGCGGATCTCACTGTGAAAGTGTGTATCATGAGCATTCAAAGCCAACCTGCATTTCGAGAGCCGCGTTCACGTAGCGATGGATGGGCAAGCAGACATACCCGAGATAGTCGATCTGGGCACGCTCGAAGGCCTCGGTGGCGAGGTGGTGGGCCTCTTTGGCTGCAGCCTCGGCTTGCTCAAGGCTCTTGTCTTTCCGATAGAGAAAAGTCACCCGAGTGATATCGTCATCTTGCCAAGAGTCCTTGCGCTGTAACCAGAGTCCGCGAGATGAGCAAGAGGTGGTTGCGGTGGCATCAGCACAGGTGAGTCACCAACAGCTCAGCTGCAGACGGCCGGAGCGCACCTGCTGCAACGATATAATCTCCTGCTGGCATCGTTCGTGCTCGTCGACGGTCGATTCATAGACCCGCTTCGTCTCCTCCATCTCTTGCCGCCGCTGGCCGACGATTTGCTCCTTTTCCAGAACAAGCTTCTTCCTTTGCTCGACCTCGGCGTAGCCGGTGAGGCTGTTGATGTGTCGAGTGAGTTTAGGCAAGGTGTCGTTCTTGAGGGCTTCCAAGGCCTGGTCAACCCGGGCTCGAGCTGTTCGGACGACAGCGTCCAGGCTCTTGGTCGGTGGTTGGGAATCGCTTGCAGAAGAGGCTGGTTCGGGAATCGCAAGTTTGCTTGGCGGGGCTTGGAGTTCGGGGCCGGTGGGTGCCGATGTTGGCTCAAGATCTTGGGCGTGGTGCTGCAGATCAGGTTGCTTTGATAAGCCAGGACCCTGCGGCTGCAGAGGCGATGAGGCATGCCACAGGGAGCTGCGGGTCCAGAGCCTGGCAGCGAGCGGGCTTCTATGAGGCTGCGGGATCCTGATGGAGCGGTACGACAGAGCCCGCAGGCCCGATCCCAAGCAAGACATTCCGAGATCAGGACAGAAGCCCCAATGGCTGGTTTCGGGTGCAGGCGCGGTCTTGGCTGCCACACAGCCGCACCTCCAAGCCGTGCGGTTTCTGTGGAATCGGAGCAGCTTTCCAAGCAGCCGACTGGGCCAGCGGGAGGGGGAGGAGTACCGAGATATTGCAAGTCTATAGATCGACCCAGTATATTCGAACACATGCTCCCGAGAAATGGCCGCGAGTGATGATCGAGAGCGATATCCACGGGGAAACACAGCTACGGCCCGAGCAATGCGTGGATCGGATTCGCAACCGTAGCAGCGTAGGCGGCTTTCTTCCAAGTGTCGGCAAGCTCCGTTGGAATATCCTGTGACTCTGGTCAGGGATGTGCACGATGGTTGCGCTCGTATCGGATACCGCTTTTCCGCCCGGCATTGCACTCGCAGATTGGCTCATGTTGCAGTGGGCTTGGCGCATTTGCGGTGCTCGACAACCTTTGCAGAGGGTTTTCCATGCAGCACAGACACCAATCCGTACGGACAGGCAAAATGAGTGGATCGCAGGTGGTGAATCAACGGGAGGATGTGGCAGTTAGCAACGGGTGGCGATGGCGGGCAATGAATGAGAACATCGACGACATATGTGACGACAGCAAAGGAGACAGACCGAAGGCCTCCTCTGCAAGGATATGGGCCTCACCTTTGTGTACGGGCAAATCATTTCCTCCCACGAGATGGGGACCATAGTATGTCCTGGCGGAGAAAGATGAACCGGATGTGTGAGAATGCACGAGCAGGCGGCGGATTTGAATCGGCTGCTCAAGGCAGGATGCATACCGGCAACGCTTTGGGCAAAAATAACGCCGCATTCGTTCAGTGCCGTCGACAGATAGTACGATCTGGCGTCTCCGAGGGAAATGACCTGTGCGCTGGATGCACAAACGGAAACGGTCCCGGGTCGTAAGTCGTTGGGAGATCTTCCCGGCCGGATGTTGAGCGGGTGCTGACACACAGCAGACGCATCAAGCCAACGGATTTCGATGAGCTGCACGCACCGAACAATGTCACCAGGACGGAAGGATCTGTAGATCTGAATCTTGTCCTTCTCGGTGGCACGGACATCCTGCACACGGATGATGCCCTGGAAATTCTCCCTGCACGGCACTGAGCCGACAATCATGATGCTGAGCGTCGCGAAGCGCGGGTTGATTCTAATGACCTTTCCAGTGATCATCGATCCGATTTCGGGAACAGACGACGCATCTTTCTTCCGGACAACTCGAACGGTAGGGAGCTGCGTTGCCAGCGATTCAGTCGTTGACGTGTGCAGAGTTTGTGGGGCCACAATGATAGGAGCTGCGAGCTGCCCAGGGGCGAGGCAGGCTTGATCGACAACCGTACAGATCCAGACCGCATACCTCGTCCTTTGATGCATCTTCGTCGACTTCCTTTGTTCCGACGATGGAAGCGTAGACCTGGCCGTCTCTGGGAGTGCGGTCGATTCACAGAGTAAGACCGGGCTATGGATCGATGTTGTTGGCATGGAATCGTGGCATGTAGCAAAGTGAAACAAAATTTTACCTATGATATGTTCCCGACGAGGCTTGAAGGTTGTTCGACAAGTGACCCATTTACGCATGCATAATCAATTGCTGGTGAGTGATGGCATGGCACGGCATCGTCCGCTTTGGCCGAGATCGCTGCTCGACTGCGGCTGCACGAACAACCGCAGCTGTGCCAGGAACAGAGCCTGGACACAAAATCACGGCCAAGCGTACCTTGGAGCTCCCGCACACTTGCCAGGCGCTGGCCCGGACAGACGATCGTGCTCATTCTCGATGTTGCCAAGCAGCGAGAAAGCCGAACACCGCCCGATCCCAGCGACGATCGATTTTGTCGCCGTGATCACGTGCTGATGAATCCGGGAGGCGTTTGGCCGTCCTGGTCTTGCGGTTTGGACTGGCTGCTGACAATGAGCGCAGCGCAGCGCAGTGAACCCCAGCTTTTTTTTTTTTTTTTTTTGAGAGCCAGCGATCCGCCGCGTCGCTTGCCTCGGACCCGATCGCACACCCGAGCCCGAGCCCAGCCCCGAAGACCATATCAGCAGGAGCACAATGAAAGTCAAGCGGCAAAAGACAAACAAGAAGACCATGACCGTGTTCACTCGGTCCTATGGCTTTCGTGAGCCATACCAGG
Organism: Polychytrium aggregatum; assembly: GCF_025602895.1. Lineage (NCBI taxonomy): Eukaryota > Fungi > Chytridiomycota > Chytridiomycetes > Polychytriales > Polychytrium > Polychytrium aggregatum. The sequence continues at coordinate 44,166 of NW_026516253.1, forward strand.
TGCTTGTCGACGGCAACTTCATCAAAGTGTCGCTGGACATGCGAGCCGATGTTCGAAACACCCTCCCAGCCGTATTGGTGGGCCAGGTCAAGCCAAGTAAAGTTCGGCCGATTGAGCTCAAGATCGCGGTGCCATTGAATGCTCGTGCATCATGTTACTATGGAGTGCCCGCACTAACTCTCCCGTCGCTCGTTCGTGGTCTGTCGTGCGTTTGTTGGATCTGGCTCCTTGGTTGGACGTGGTTTGTTGGTGGTGGGCGCAGTGACGACAGGTTGTGTGATTGCCGAACTGAGGTCGCTTGGAGAAGAATTTATGGGAGCCGTCATAGCCGCCAAGCGCTTTGAAAAGCGACGGTGCACCCACCACCAGCCCATCCCTGCAGCCGACTGCATCGGCGAGATCATCGGATCCAGCAACAAGCACAAATACGCCGTGGCGAGCCAGGACGTCCAGCTGCGAGTACAGCTCCGCAAAGTTCCTGGAACACCGCTCATATACATCAAAAACAGCGTGACGATCCTCGAGCCACCATCGCCAGAGACCATCATCCACGCCGAGCAGGTATGTTGTGATTGGATGATGTCGTAGCAGCCCGATGCGATTGATTCGAAAAGGAGAACGAGGGATTGGATAAGGCTACCAAGCTCTCCCTGACCGCTGGTTTCGTATCGGAACTGGGTGATAGCTTGAAAAGCGAAAGAATGAGCCGCTTCCATTCGAAATCTCGGTCCGCACCAAGACAGTAGCCGAGGCGGAGCCACAGTCGGAGACGTCCCCGACACCAGCAAAGAAAAAGAAGGCAAAGGGCCCCAACCCTTTGTCCCAAAAGAAAAAGAAGCCAAAGACCTCTGCGCCTCCATCTCAGTCAAATCAAAATGTCGGGCCGGTTCTGCTTGGTGATGAAACAGCAGCCGCTCTCGAGGGTGCTGCTGCCGTTGTGGGGACAAAACGGACGCGCGACGACGACGATCATGCCAGCAAGGATGATGACGATCATAAGGACGGCACAGACGATGAGCACCAGGAACTTCCAAGCCCATTGACGGACGCCACCGAAAGCACAGATAAAAAGAGAAGGAAGCGACGAAAGCACAAAAAATCAAAGAAATCGGGCGAGGCGCTCGACGAGAGCAACGGCAGCGCTGGTGACTCAAGCCCAGCAGATGCATAACTGCGAACTTGGGGTGGACCGTGCAGCAGACTCCTGGTAAATACAGGCGCTATGTGCAAATGCATACTGCTCGTCCAGGCCGTGGGGAGGTGGGGCTCATTACGGGACTTGGCCTGGCCGAGACATGCAGCACAGCTGCTTTCGCAACGGTGGGATACTCATTTTCTCGACTGTTGCTCGACCAGCCGGATCAACGGCATGCCTCACACGACAAATGCACCATCGACCGCCGACGGAAGCAACAGTGGTAGCGGATCGATGGCATTTGATTGATACACCACATGTGATATGAAATGCTCGCACGGGTCGCCCATTTCCTCTCCTGGAAGAGCTGGATGGGCCACGACCACAGCCATCCACCATTACTTGGCAAAAGCCTTTGCAATCTCGATCACTGTGCGCGTGGGTCGGCCTGACAAACCAAAAGATTGAATGAGGATCTCCGTGCGACGAAACTACCAGGGCTGCTATCGAGTTGCGGAATCATGTGCCCCGCCATCATACCTGTCATCCCAGCGCTCAGGTAGCCGGAGCTGTCTCGCTTGTGCATCAAACTGGCAATGTCTGAATGAATCGTGCAGCTCTGTCAGTCGAGCACGGTCATCGGAACAATGATCCTCAGCGGCTTCGTGGTAAAATCGGTAAGTGCGGTGGATTGGGCGGGCGACCATACCTAGGTGTGCAAACTGCACAAGCGGCTTCTCGTTTTCCTGAGGCACAAACTCCTTCAAAAAGATGGCGGCGGTGCACGAGCCACCCGAGCGGCCCTACATTGGTAGAGAGCGACAGGGACACAATTAGGGGGGGACCATGCCAGCAGTGGATGCGCCTCCATTTCAGTCGATGCCTATTGATGCTACAGATGAATGTGTGTGCCTGTGAGCCTATGCCTTCGTCCAGCGTACCCCAACATTCTTGAGATCGGCGACATGACTTCGAATTTGAGGCTTATAGGCATCATCGAGTGGCATTCTCCAAAATCGGTCGCCCGAACGCTTGCCAGAGTCCTCAATGACCTTCCATAGATCGTCGTTGTTGACAAAGGCTCCTCCAAACACTGATCCGAGCGCAACGTCGATGGCGCCGGTCAGGGTCGAAAGCGACAACAAGCTGTGCGGCTTATGTGCCGTTGCGGTGTAGTAAATCCTGATGCAGCGAGGGCCCCAGATCGAAGCGCTAGTTAGGAAATCGAGACTTGCGGTGATTCACCAGTGCGCTGTCTTGGGGAGCATCGATGGCTCATCTCGACAGAGACAAACATGGCGGAGGTCCTTACGCATCAGCAAGGATCAGTCGCCCTTCAGCGTCGGTGTTGTCGACCTCGATCGTTTTGCCGTTCATGGCCGTCACGAGGTCACCGGGCTTGGTGGCCTTGCCGGAAGGCATGTTTTCGGTCATGGGGATAGACGCAACGACGTTGATCGGCAGCTGGAGAGTCGCGATGGCCCACATGGCGCTGATAACCACAGCGGCGCCCGTCATGTCTCCCTTCATGAGGGCCATGTCTGTGGATGGCTTGATGGAGATGCCGCCGCTATCGAAGGTCACGCCTGTCGTTGAGCGATATCGGGCGCGAGCGGATCAGCAAAGGCACAGGGGATTGAAAACGAATCCGCGTGCATACCTTTTCCAACCAGAGCGAGAGGTTGCTCGTCAGCCTTGCCGCCGCTGTACACAACCTCGACAAACTTGACGGGTTCATCCGAGCCGCGACCCACGCTGAGGAAGGCGCCCATCTTGTTTCGGGCGGCCCACTCCATGCCATGGACATGGACTTGCGTGTGAGGGAGATACTCCAACAAATTTTTGGCTTGCTGACTGAATATGGCCGGAGTCAGCAAGTTGGCTGGGGTGTCGGCAAACTTGCGGGCCATGTTTTGTGCTGACGGGGGCGCAACCAGAGACTCGTTAGCTTGCTTCGGGATTCGGCTCGCTTGCTTCGGGCCGTTGGTATGTGCACCCAAACTTACCAGATCCCTGGATAAAGCCCACACGCCAGGCGAACTCATGCTCAGCATCGGCGTTCACTGAATCATGGAAATCCACCGAAAGCACAGGGTCCCTGCTCTTGGGCTGCTTGTACTTGTCAAAGGCGTAAGTTGATAGCGCTGCGGCCTCGCCTGAAGCTACATTCAAGCCAGGTGGTTAGCTGGAGCATCAAGTCGAACGCATGCAGGAGCACTGGACCCGTGCCGACTACTGTACCCAGCGGGGAACCCAGGGCATCAAACTCAATGTGGGCGAGACTGTTCTTGAAGTGCGATCTGATGGAAGCAGCACCGGTCGCTGCCTGGGGAAGACAAAAGTCAGGCAGAATGATCCACGTTCTGACATGTTCATGATCTCACCCCGGTCGTCGTCGCTCACCAGGGTCGATCCGACGTTGCACACCGCACTGTTTTGGGTCGCAATCCATGCCGCACAAGCTCGCAGCAACTCACCGCAACCCGTGCGCTTTCTGCACGCTGGTTGTCATCAGCATCAGCCTTGCCGAGGCCCACCACACTGACAATCGGAGGCAATCCTTCGAGGTTGTAGAGACTGGTCGACAGCAGCGACGAGAGGAACAACAACGAGGGGTGGCATATGTGCAAGAGACAGTAGTTAGGACTGGCAAGTGGCCAACCGAACAGAGCTCGCCGATATCAAAATCATCCGCGACCTTGCGTATTCTCCGGCTGATGATCGTCTTCGGTTCTGGAGAACGGCGAGCGACTCACGTTCGACACTCCTTGGACTCGCCCTTGAAGCGTGCACTGGCCAGGATCTTGCAAATGTTTTCTCTCGCGCTGTCCGGGAGCGAGCTGCCTGCAAGAAGAGAGGGGCTATATCCAGGCTCGCTGACTTTTGGCGACTCATAGGCCTTTGGAAATAGGGCGGCGTGGCAGCAGTCCGACCGAGTTAGTAAACATATCCGCGCGAAGGAGCATCGAGCCTGAGCCGGCGGCCAGAGTCCGGCCACATACCCCGATAACAAGGCCATCGACGGGTCTCTGGATCTGCGCCAGCTTGGCCGAGCTGGAGAGAGTCCGGCGGGCATGGCCAAGCGCGAGACGGCCCGGGCGGGCAATGCGGGCAATGCGGGCAATGCGGGCAATGCGGGTGATGCTCATTGTTGGCGAGATCGATCCTGGGATGGCGCCGAAGACAATCACACACCAGGCGGATGTCTTCGTGTCCCAGGGCCGGCAGCCCTAACCCTCGGGCGGGCGGGCTGCGCTGGTGTTGTCCCAAACAGAGAGCTGTCTGAGGCCGGGTGCTGTCTCGCAGGTTTCCATCGTCCATCCGTCCATCCGTCCGCCGTGCCGACGCCGCTCCGGGTAAGAGGCAATCATAGATACACTCGCTACTCTCTGGTGGACATGCCACGATTGTGTGCCCGATTCTTGGGCGCCGTCGCCGTTACTGCCGTTGTCACAGATGCAAGTCTTGACCAGTTAGACTGGCTTCCACAAACCCAGTGGCAGCCGGTTCAGCCTGTAGCCGACAAGGCCGCTCACATCCAAATAAGATGCGGTGCCAGCGGCTTCGATTCCGAAGCCAAGTCTCTAATTTTGATATCGTGCGCTCTCTGCTGTCCTGGTGCCGCTAGCCCTCCTCCTGAACGATGCCTCTCTTCGTGCTGTCCTCACAGCCGTCTTTCCTCTCGCTGGGTCGACGATGGACCACCGTCGTTGCCTTGGTGGTCATCATGACCGTCTTGGCAACGTTTGTGTGGACATCGCACACGGAAGCAGCTGCCAACGGATCGCTGTCTTCGCAGAATCCCCAAGTCGACTTGGATGAAAACTTCCAGGTGGAGCTGGCGGTCTCGGCGGTGTCTCCCGCCAAGCCTACCGCGGCCTCGGTGAAGCCCCTAGAGTCCGCCGCAGAGATACCAACAATGTCCTCGGAGCCCGTGCCCTCATCAGCAACGTCAAGCAGCCTCTCGGCCACGTTTCTTACTTCCTCCACCTCAGCCGGCCTGGCCCAGCCCTCGGCCAGTGTCACTGGCCAGGAAGGCACGAGCGGCAAGACCGAGCCATTGGACGAGGACAGCCAGAGGCTTGTGCTTACCGCCAAAGAGCTGCTCAGAAAATACGCCAGGCTTACCGAAGAGCCACTGGGTCGTGGCGACATTGCCGGCCTGGCCGAGCAATGCTATCTTTACCGCCAGCTGTTTGAGCTCTGCTACGACGCTACAGGCCGACGCCGCACATCGATGGACCGGATCCTGGGCGACAGCAATCTCTACCACCAAGTCGAGGTGACTTTGCAGAACCTGGAGTACTCGCTCTTCCCCTTTGTCAACGCTACCGAGAAGTACAAGAATGTCGCCAATGTCCTCCAGTCGTACCAAGACCAGCGAGGGCTGGTTATCAGCACAGGCTCCTGGCACTTTCGATTTGCTCGGCACTTGATCCATGTTGTTCGCGAAGTCTTGAACTCGACGCTCCCCATCGAAGTCTTTTACTCCGGCCCCGGCGACCTTGGCCAGGATCAAATCAACTACTTGAGGACGATCGACAACGTGCGAGTTGTTGATCTACAGCAGCACTTTGACACTGCCGGACCGGGTGTGCGTGGCTGGGCCGTCAAGCCCTTCGCCATGCTCGCTTCGTCGTTCTCAGAAATCATCTTTGTCGATGCCGACGCAAACTTTTTCCAAGACCCCGAGGTTGTCTTCAAAGACTCGGGATACGTCAAGACCGGTGCATTGCTGTACCGCGATCGGACCATCAATGTCGGTGGCGAGTCGAATCAGAGCAAGTACGTCAAGAAGCTGATTACGAATCCCTCGGACTATGCCAAGGCGAGCAACCGCCTGTTTAGCCTCAAGTCCGTCCACGAAGGCGAATCTGGCGTGGTTGTTCTGAACAAGGCCAAGGTCTTCCATGTATTGCTTCTGATCTGCAAGATGAACTCGGAATACTTCCGCGGTGACACCGCGGATGGCAAGAAAGACGGGTTTTGGGGTGTATTCCATGGTATGTTGACTCCGGCACACTGACATGGAGGTCTCTGCTCCGGGCTATTTGAGGTGGAGGGCCGAGCCATGGCCTTCGTCCAAGGCATTCTTGCACTGCGATGTGCCTGTATTCATATGTCGGCAACTCTATCTCCTTTGACGCTGTCCGCACCCGTCATCGTGGCATCTCCAGGCGACAAGGAGACCTTCTGGATGGCCTTTGAGCTGATGAAGCAGCCGTACTGGATGAATGCCGTTGCCGGCGGTACTGTTGGATTCGTGTCCGAGACGGACGGTGTCTGCGGCGGCCTCTTCCATGTGGACGAGCACCAGAAGCCTCTCTGGTTCAACGGCGGTGTTGTCATCAACAAGTACCATGCCGAAGGCGACAAAACCACTCTTCAACTCACGGACTATGCCTTCGATACAACCTATGAGAAGGTCAAGTGGGCATGGGAAAGGAAGGACCGCCCGTTCTGCCTCCTGCCGCGATATCCAAACGAGCAGGGCAAGCTGGAAGGCAAATACAAGGAGGCTGCTGACGGTATCATTCGAGTCTGGGGCGAGCTTCTCGATCGACCCATCACGTCGTAGGCTCGCTGTGGAATGCCGTGCCGGCCGGCAAGAGCACATACAAACCCAAGCATCAGGTTTCTTCAAGCACAATATATACAAGACACACTCTTCTGGGTGAATGAATGGCATCTGCTGAGAGAGCGCCGCCCACTGAGGGAACGCCATCTGTCGCTCATGCTGCATCCACAACACGCAGCGGCTGCGGCGTGCTTGGACCTGCAAGGCCAATGCGCCCCAATGCGCTGTGGACATGCTGTATCGCTTTCTTTGTCCAGACCAGGCCCAGACCAGGTCCAGCGCATGCGCTGCCTCGCTGCGCCGATTGGCGGACGCCGTCCAATGGGCATCGCTGGCGCGGGGTTGCGTAACGGCGTGTGATGGTTCGGAGTTCAGGGCACCAGCGCTCTATTCTGGGCTCAGCGCCAGCAGCAATCCACCTCCTGCAGACGCAGACGAGCGCCCCCGCATGAGATGCAGATGGCTTGCACCTCGTGAGGGGTATAAAGACTCGGCCCAAGCCCGTCCGCCCGTCTCCCTCGTCGCCCAGTTGCCGAGACCGGATCTGGCCACCTGGCTGTCTGTCTGTCTGTCCCCATAGCGCCCTCGCCCTTGCCGAATCTCTGCCAAGAACCTCGTCCTCTGCCTGCTCCTTTCCCCACGCCACTTAGGTTAGCACCAGACTGGTTGAATCGCTTCCTGCTCTCTCTCTCTGTCGCTGGGCTTGTTGCAAGCCAAGCATGGGACGCATAGCTTCCCAACTCGCTCACGCTGGGCTTCAAAAACCATCGCTCTCTGAATCCCCTCCCCTCTCCAGCTTTCTCAAGCACCCAAGTTCCAACAGCCGCGCCGTCGCTCAGATCCCGGCCACTATGATCACCACCACCCAGACCATCTCCTCGACCTACGGCGCCTCGTCGTCGTCCATTCGCAGCTACTCCTCAGTCACCACGCTCGTGAGCCGCCCGCATGCCACTGCCAAGGTTTCGCTCTCGCTCGACAGTCCCGACTATGCAGACGAAGGCGTGGGTCGGATAAATTCGGCGAGCAAGCTGACGCAGCCGAGCGACGCCTGTTGCGAGTCCCGGATACCCCACGCCCAGCCGCTCTCGCTGCTCCCGGGTTGGCTGGGCGGGTCGGGCCATGCGCCAAAGCTCCGTCACTACTCCGAAGTCCCGCGGTACCTGCAAGACAACGACTTTATTCACACCGGGTAGGCAGACGGCGGCTAGCGAGGGCGTCCTGACGGATTCTCGGAGCATATGAGGGCGAGAGTCCGCTGTATCGGCAACCACCGCGAGAATAATCGGCCGGCAGTCTCACACGCCATCCCTCACTGGCCGGAAACGTCAGCTACCGCTCGGGCTACACCTACAAACAAAGCTGGGCCTCATTCTTTCGCCTCCACAACGAATCGGTAAGGAGGGACCGTGAGCAGTGCGACTTTGGGTGATTTGGGGGGCTCCCCTTGGCTGAGTCGTCCCCTGGCATCACCCCGGACTGTGCTGGCCTCCATCGCTTGGGCTCGCATCTATCTAACTGGGCTCTCCTGGCGCCATTGCTTGATGCACTGCAGGGCAATGTTTGGACACACTCTGTAGCATTTTGTATATTCTTCAGCTCCATCTTTTTGATGGCCACCAGCCAAATCCACCCCGCCGCCACAGTCACCGACAAGATCGTCATCGGCCTCTTCTTGCTCTGCGGGAGCTGCACGTTTCTCTTTTCCTCTCTGTTTCATCTCCACCTCTGCATTTCCGAGTCGGCGTACGCTTTCTGGGGCTGCCTGGACTACTCGGGCATCTCGGCCTTGGTGTGCGGCACCACAGCGACGGTGGCCTACTACCTGTTCTACTGCAACCCCGTCATCCGGACGGCCTGGATCGCGACCCTGGTCGTGGTCAACATGGTCGGAGTCCTTGGTCCCCGCCTCAAGGTCTGGAGCACGTCGGCCTTCCGGGTTTACCGCACCCTGGTGTACATCTCCTCGGGAGTCTTGAGCGGCGGCCCGGTCGTGCACTACTGCATCCTGAACGGCATCAACCTGAGCCTCTCGGACCTGAACGCGACATGGTTCTATGCTGGATCGGTGGGGCTGTACCTTACCGGCGCAGTGTTCTATGTCCTGAGGTTTCCTGAACGGTAAGCGATTTTTATGCTCTTGTCGGACCGAGGGGCCAGGATTGAGCCAAGGAATGGCTGGCTGGCTGACTGGCTTTCGATGCAGATCACTTGGTAGATCCCGCCAATGCTAACTTGCGCAATCTTGGTTGGGCAGCGCTCTCCCGGGCAAGTTTGATCTGCTCCTGCACAGCCATCAGATTTGGCATGTCTTTGTGATGGTGAGTGACAGCGTCTCTGCTTCTGCTTCTGTTTCTTTGCTGTGTCGCTGTTAGTATTGACGGGTCGACGAGTCCAAGAGAGGGGAGCGGCTTCGTATGGTCGGTCTGTTGGTTTGGAGAGGTAGTCCTTCCTCGGCTTCACACCCGACGCAGTTTGCCGAGATACACCCCACCACCCCGGCGATCCCTAGCATCCTTCTGACTCTTTCCTCGCACTTGGAATTGCATCAGACGGCTGCCTATGTGTCGTTCCAGGGGCTCTTGCATCTGATGGAATGGCGGCTCAACCAAGGCGTCTGCCCAGCCCGTTCATAGCTCCTCCTGCGTACCTGACTCCCATCCTGTAGTTCCTCCTGATCAATTCTCGGAGTGTGAATATGATGCTGCTTTCCTTGATTCAGGAAAATACGGGACGCATCGCCCCATTTCCATTTCGACAGCGCAGCCCTGGACAAGCCTGGATCCAATAGGCCATTTGCTCTGTTGCGCATCCTGCCCTGATGCGGACTGGTCAGCGGATCCGGCCTCGCCGATTGCATGTTTCTCCCAGGCTCTGCGGCCTCGGCGAGAGGCAGGCGAGGTCAGAGCGCGCTCTCGTCCTGGGAATTGGTGCCGTGACTCACCTAAGAGAAGGGGCCGGCCCTCGGTTTGTGTTGCTTCGTCCAGCAAGCAAATCCGCATCTGTCGCTCGCCAGCAGAGCCATCGAACAGCGACCAACGCACACGCCTTCTCATCCACCCGCATCCAGCCATTCTTCTGCCAGCAGCCATGGCGAGACTGACCAAGTTTGCCGACTACGTCCAGAAGGGAGTCACGGGCGGGCTCGTCGCCTTCACGGTCCTGGGCACTCTGAGCATGCTCAGCACATGGTCAGGCATCGCTGTGAAGTACGGCAAGATCAAGGCCGCCCAATCCACTTCATCAGAGAAGGTGAGGCAGCGGAGGGATGACGGCGTCAAGCTGTCCCGGAAGAGGGAAGTGTGGGCTGAGGACTGAGCCCAAGCCTTGCGATTATCGAGGACTGCGACTGTGGCTCCTGTCGGCCTCGAACGCAGCGAATCCGGTTCGGGGCTATCGACACCTGAGATGGATGCGGGGAATGGGCTAACGGGAGGGCTTGTTAAAGCCGAGTCAGGCGGCATCTGGGCTATCGGCTGGCTGCTGTAGCCGTCGTCGACGAGATCTTGTTGTTAACGAGTCGCCTGCCTGTGCCTTGCCCGTTCTCAGCCGGACGATCCGCAGGACCCTCGACTCAAGGAGCTTCGAATCTGATATCTGCATGTCCACACGACAGCACCAATACACTCCATTGAACCTCTTGCGCCTGCCTTGGCCGACCCGTTGGAAAGGAGGGGAGCACAGTTTGAGAGAGCCATCGAGATTGGGGGCTGCTGTTGTGTGTCTGCCTGCAATCCAGCGACCCAAAGCACGACGCCTTCGAGCAGAATCGGGCAGCCTGAGGCTCCGTCGCTCTCTGGTCTTGCTGGGGCGATGTTGCCTTCTGCGGCTTTGTTTCTGGTGAATCGGCTCAGAGGCCCGCATTATGACAGCAAGTGTCGGCACCCCCATTCGACTGCAAAGATCCAGTGGGCTTGTCTGGCACACCAAAAGCCGATCTGACGGCCCACATCCCTGCCGGATTTGATCTTTCCATCCATCTCCGCTCTCCGTTCTCCGTCCACCGATCTGGCGCTTGATTCCCATCAGGCTGCAGCCCACCTCCCACACCTTCAAGCGATCTCTCCGCGGTGGGTATCCGTGTATCTGCCTCCCTCGATTGTGCGGCCCAGCCAGCGAACCTCGGCTGAATGGAATGTCGGCTGAATCTCGACTGAATCTCGATCCTCGCGTCCCCAGCCTCTCTCCTTCCACCTTGCTCGACAATGAACCGCAAGCAAGCCGCACACCGGGACTCTCGAGATAAACAGCCGAACAGCGCCAAATCCAAGTCCTCTCAGTCGTCTCAATCGCAATCGCAATCGCAATCGCAATCGCAATCGCAATCGCAGCCGATGTCGCCTGCGGCGATTGCAGAGTTCGAGACAAAGCTCTGGAGAATGGCTCCTTTCTGGATTCTGCCTCCGTTGCTCCCAGGGCTGTTCTTTGTGCTGACTGGATGGAACAAGGTCGCTGGAACTCATGGATCGTGGTCCATGGGACTGTTTGGGGCTTTGGCATGGTGAGTCCTGTGGCAAAAATCGGGACACGCAGGAGGCAGGACCGGGCGATGGATCGATGGATTGATCGATCGATTGATCGACGCGAGGCGATTATGACTGCGATTGTGGCTGCAATTGTGACTGTGATTATGGTTGCGTAGAATCGTGTGTGTGGAGCCAATTGTTCATGTTGCCGGTGGACTATGTTCGTGCTCGCTGTTCTGACGATACTCGTCCTTCGCCGTACCTGCGCAGGTATCTCTCGGCAGCGGCCCGCTTTCCGATCCAAGAGGGCCTCTCGCGGTACTTTGGTGGCTCGGGCGTCAAGCTCGCCTATGCGCTGGTGGTGGTGATCACCTCGCCAATCGAGGAAAGCATCCGGGCTCTGATGCTGCACTGGTACCCTGGCACACCCACCCCCGGCCGAGCCTATTCCTTTGGCTGGGCCTGGGCGGCGGTCAACTTTGCGGTGGCCTTTATGCAGATGGTCGGCTACGTGATGGTCATGAAGGGCAACGACGCCGAGATCAAGGCCAAGATGGCGCGCGGACAGAACGCTATGGACCCGTTTTATGGGCAATCCAATAAAAAACGGGACACCCAGGTTTTGACCATTCATCAAATATTTTGTTACCCAATGTGATCGCGCGCTGGCCATGACCATTCGCCAGTGTGTTCAAGAGCACCATCCATCGCTGGCACTCCGAGACCAGTGTGCAGGTCGATTGTGGAGACCGGAGGGCGACCGGTGGTCTTCACTCGGAGGCTGCCAAAGTGATCTGATCTATTTATTGTGGCTTTGCTAGACGCGAGCACAGCACATACTACATGTTCATGGAAACGGCTATGTTGTCCCGTTTTTTTCTGAATAAAGTGTATGGACTGTTGGAGCATTCGGCCACGGGGCTTGTTCATCTGGGAATCTCGCTGCTGGTCGCCAGAGACCCGGTGTTCAGTCTGCCAGCCGTCGCTCTCCGATGTGGCCTCTCGCTGGGGATGATGTTTTTCATCAAGGTAGGTATTGTCTGTTAGGGCTCATGTCTTTGGGTACTGCTCGCCAGGATTTCATCGGCGACATTATCACAAAGCTGGTTGTGCAGACATTGCTTGCACGATGTAGTTTCCACTCGCTGAGCTCCCTTTCCGGCCTTGGGATCCCGCTGCGTCGGTCGAACCCGCACTTCTGCACTTTGACTGACTGGATTGTGGTGTTGTCTCCATTGTGGATCCAGCGTCTCGGTATCGTCACTACGGAGCTGCTGCTGATTGTCGTGGGTGTGCTGACCCTTATCCTGGGTCTGAGTCTCTCCGGCGTTGTCGGCACACTTGTTGCTTGATGGATCGCACAGTGGGTGCTTGTGGCGCAACTGCCAGCCACAGTAGCTTCGAAGACAATTCCAAGGGGATTGGTGATATTTGAAGCAGCAGCGATTATGGTACAAAAGCTGATCATATCGGGACTGGCCGAGGCAACTCTGCGACATGAGCTCCACGACATGAAGGGACTCGAAGTAGAGAAAGGGCGCGGGAGGGACTGAGCTGGGGAAAGAAAAGAAAGAAAGAGAAAGAGAGGGGAGGGGGAGGGACATCGAATAGAGTGGATGGGAAAACATACTATGATTACAGACATCCCAATAACAAACGACATCGAGGCTTCATGCGCACTCACATGAGAAGCGGGGCTGGAGGGGGGGGGTTCTGGAGGAGGGCGCGAAAGAGGGAAGGAAAGATCAAGCGACTTGCTCAGGAGCTGATCAGGCTTCGGAATCGATACTTGATATCCTCGAACCAGGGGGCAGTGTCGATCCAGTCGGACTGGATGCCAGCGACCACGACTTTCAGGAACCACGGCTTTATCAGGTAGAGTTGCTCCGAGAATCTTGCCCAGTACAGGTCTCGGTGAGGGCTGCCGGCAAAGTGGACCAAAAAATCACCGCTGCGGTAGACATGCAGGCCGCGGAGATCGTAGCCAAGGCATCCATCGGGACCGAAGCGATTGAAGGTGGCTTCTTTGGGGGACATGAAGAAGTATCGTTTTTGGCCAAAGGGAAGGCTGGTCAGGGCTGTGGTCATGGAATTTTGAACGCCGGGGACGTTGATGAGCGAGTAATTGAAGCGGTCGTTGTAGATGGTCTTGAGCAGCGTGGCGGACCAGTCCGTGTTGCGCATAAAGTAAACGCCGTTGTTGAGCGGCCGACCCTCGCAGTCTTGCTTGCCGATAAAGTCAATGTCTTGGTATGGCCGGGGCGGAGTCGACCGGATCGTGACGGGTTCGGAGCCGTTGGCGCCTCGCATATACGGCGCCAGGATGAGGTCTTCGAGACTCAGCTCGGGTTCCATGATCATAGTGTCGACATCCCTGTGGGATTGTGGATGCGGGTGGATGCGGGTGGATGTGAGTGGAGCTGAACAGGAATCGTCGTGTCCAGAGGTCTGCAGCGGCGCTTGGCAGAGCCGGACTTACATGTACAGGATCCACTCGCTGTTGGTCGAGTCGGGAGAAAGCAGCGATGGTGACAGTGTGAGTCAGGCGGGGTGCCAGTGCGGAACAACTCGACCGATTGGCGACGCACTGCATCAGGCAGGCGGCACTCACATGGACGGCATGGTGTTCATGATGGTGTACGCAGTGCCAACTCGCCCCCAGTAAGGACGGCTTTCGTCGATGACGCCGTCGAGGAAGAGGGCGTATCCGTGCTTCCGGGCGTATTCGCGTTTCATCTGGACGGACTCAACGATGATTCGCTTTTGCTTTTTCAGGGACAGTTCCCGGACGTCGCCCGAGAACGACAGGACGATGGCGATCTTGGGCATTTGAAGTGTGTCGCCGTTGGGTAGCGAGTTGGAGAAGCTCTGCTGGGCAAAGGCGCTGGCCCGTATCCTCTCGCGGCAGATTTCCTCGACGCTTGTCCGCAGGGCTGCGGTGTTGGACTGGGCAATCCACAGCATCGACACCATGCAGAACAGCGAGATGAGGAGGAGGAGCCGGAGGGCCGAGCTGGAGTGGTTTGAACTTAGGACGGAGAGCATGGCAGCCAGGGGAGGGCGTTTGAAGGCTGGTCTCTGGTGTCTGGGAGGGAGAGGGAACTGGGCGATGGACAGGAGACCAGGAAAAGCTTGGGCCGAGGCAGGGATGTGCCTTTTGAATGGGAGACGACGGCGAACGCGAGTTGGCCAGAGGGCTTGTCTGAGGGCTCGTCGACAGGGACGGACAGGGCGCCGCGAATGAGAACCGGAACATTCGATTGGTTCTGTGGACAAGAGCAGCAGAAAAACAACGGACAGCAAGCGACAAGGAGGAAGGCGAGACGGGCAGCGAGAGCACTGACAGAGTAGGGCGAGAGCAGTGATAGATATTGGGGAGCGAGAGCGAGAGCACAGGAGAGAGTCGATGGGCCACGGGGCGAGGGAAAAGCCAGAAAAGGGACAGAACACAACGGGAGGACAAGGGGCAGCAAGGGACAGACAGAACAGAACAGAACAGAACAGAATGAAGCCAACAGAGACAGAAGGGAGAAGCATCAGAAAACAGAGGGAGACACAGGCGTTTGTGCGCGTCTGTGGCTGCGCCTGCCGGCGCGACCGGACCGGTGGCGCACACACGGCTGCCAGGCAGGGGCGCAGAGCGGCTCACCCGGCCACAGCGACAGTCGCGCAGTGGCAAGCAACGGGTCACAACACCCCCGCTGGTGCGACGGAAGGTCGGGCGCCGGAAAAAGGGAGTCGCCGCGCACGGGGCAGGGACGGGCGCCGCGTCGAATCAGATTGCGCCCGCACGCCGACCCAGCCTCGTGCTGAGCAGCCGCGGCTGTGCGGCGATTGGCCTGTCGCCGTGACCCGTGCGCCACCGGTCACCGCGGGTGTCTTGTTCCGGGACCACAAGGCTGGTCATGTTGCCAGCTCCCCCTTTCGTCGTTGCCAGTCACACCCCTCGCGAGCCCGTTGTGCTGGTCGTCATTCTCGATGCAGGGGCTTGTCTGGGTGGTGCTGCCCTGGTTGCTGGTGCGGTCCTGGTCTGGCTGATCTGGGGCAATGACCTGCTGGGCATTGTTGGGGGGGGGTGCGGCGCTTTCGGCTCGCGGCTGCTGCCTTGGTCCAAACGTGTGCACCATGCGCCAGATGCGAGTGTTGCCTGTCTGAACAGATCAAGGACCAGAGCATGCTGCGATCCTAAGAACACAACGTGCGAGCCGAGCACGCCGCACGGCTCTGAGAACGCAAAGAATCCGCAATGGAACGCCAGCAAGAACCCGACACCATCCAGAGGAGCACATGGGTGTGTCCGGCAGCACACAATCGAATGCACGACGGAATCCAAGAACCGATGGAAGCAACCTTGCTCCACACATGCGCACCCAGGCCGTTCCGCCCAACATGCTGGTGGCGGCCAGCATCCCTCTCCCTCCAGCATGAAGCTGCTGCTGCGCCGATGGGGGACCCTGTGGTCGGTCGCCTCCCTCCGATTCCCACCACGATCCGCCAGCTCCATGCCAGAGCTCCATGCCAGTCCCACGCCAGGGCCGTGCATTCCAGTTTCGGCTTGGCAGGCCACGCCGTCGACAGCCCGCAGCGGCATGTCATGCTGGCGCCACCGAGAGCGGCAGCCCTCCAGAGCCAGACAGGCACAGCCCGGAGACAGGCGCTGCTTGCCCATGGTTGAACGCACACGCCCAGACCCGCCGTCTTCCTCCCATCTCGCAGTGTTGGTTCGGGTCTCCAACAGCGGCCAGCCCGAGCGGGCGTGGCTGTGGCGCCTCGCCGGATGATGGGATCTGCCAAGACAAGCTGCGGGAGCGGCGTATTGAATAGGGAGAGGGAGAGTTTATTCACAGGGTGCTCGATTATCACAAGATCAAACGTGGGAAGGACGAGTAGGAGGCAGCAAGAATTTGGGGAGATAGGAGAGAATGGGACAGCATCGGCCACTGCCGATGGTTCCCACAAGCACTGAATGCGTCAGACGGACGCGTCCAGCATCATTTCCAGACCGACGAGCCATTCTGCATCTCCAGTCCACTCTGTCCGCAGCCCCGCGACGACTCGATGGAGGAGATCGGGGTATCGCTCGTAGACTTTGCGGGCGAATGTGCCCCAGGCGGTGTCGCGCGAGGCGCTGCCCGCAAAATGAAGCAGAAACTCGCCGTCCCGGAAGAAGTGGCGAGAGCGGAATTCGTCCCAAGGGCACGAGTCCGTGGCGAACCGGTTGAAGCTCGCATCGGGCGGGCTGACGAAAAAGTGTCGCTGCTCGGCCCAGGGCAGACCGGTCAGGACGTTGGTCATGGCGTCCTGGACGCCCGGGCGGTGCACGGTCGCGTTGTAGTCGGTTCGATCGTTGAAGATTTTTCCCAGAACTTGGATAGTCCATTCGGAGTTGCGCATAAAGTAAACGCCGTTGTTGAGTGGCCGACCCTCGCAGTCTTGCTTGCCGATAAAGTCAATGTCTTGGTATGGCCGGGGCGGAGTCGACCGGATCGTGACGGGTTCGGAGCCGTTGGCGCCTCGCATATACGGCGCCAGGATGAGGTCTTCGAGACTCAGCTCGGGTTCCATGATCATAGTGTCGACATCCCTGTGGGATTGTGGATGCGGGTGGATGCGGGTGGATGTGAGTGGAGCTGAACAGGAATCGTCGTGTCCAGAGGTCTGCAGCGGCGCTTGGCAGAGCCGGACTTACATGTACAGGATCCACTCACTGTTGGTCGAGTCGGGAGAAAGCAGCGATGGTGACAGTGTGAGTCAGGCGGGGTGCCAGTGCGGAACAACTCGACCGATTGGTGACGCATTGCATCAGGCAGGCGGCACTCACATGGACGGCATGGTGTTCATGATGGTGTACGCAGTGCCAACTCGCCCCCAATGAGGGCGGCTCTTGTCGATGACGCCGTCGAGGAAGAGGGCGTATCCGTGCTTCCGGGCGTATTCGCGCTTCATCTGGACGGACTCGACATACATTCTTGGATGCTTCTGGAGAGCGTAATTGCGGATATCGCCTGAATAGGATACCAGCAGGGCGATCCGCGGCGGAGAGCTACCGCTGCCGTCTGCAAACGAGCGAGCAGGCGGCTGCCACGGAGACGGCGAGTCCCCGGTGCACGAGTTTGCGACCCGGGACGTTGCCAACTGTGCCAGCCGGATGCCTTCGTATCGAAGCGCGAGCAGGGTCACGACCACCATTGCCGCCAGCAGCACCATGGCCCAGACCAGAGTCGGCTTCTTGGTAGGCTTGCTGGTCCTGGGAGAGTCCGGAAGGAGAGTGTACGAGTTCATGGCTGTGAGTACGGTGGGGTGAGCGGGAGACAGGGCGGGGGGCGTCTTCGGGAGACTGGACGGAACGAAGAGGAGGAGGAGAGGGGTGTAAAAAGCGAGAGAGATGGCTGCTCCTCCGGACCGCCAAGGAGGGGAATATGATCGGCCCAAAAGGAGGGGTGTTTCGGCGACGGACGGCGGGAGACGGACGACCAGCGACGGGCATTTGAAGGACGGCGATGGTCCGCTGCGTTGTTGTGCGAACGTTCGATCTGTCCCACCTGCGCGCTCAGACGACCGCCGCAATTGGTCCGTGTCGTCATGGGTTGCCCGCGCCCAACCCCGGCCCTTGAGGTCTCTTCCCCGCAGCAAGGACTCCTTCAACAAGGCCCGTCCCCACAACAACACCCACAGGATTCACAGGATCACGCTGCTTTCCTCTCGGCTGGCGCTGAGCCTCGCTTCGTGTCGCCACCTGCCTCGGAACACAGACGCTTCTTGTTTCATTGCCTGGTCACAGCTTGCCTCCCCCTCAAGGCCGTTCTGCCAGAATGCCTTGCTCGTTGTCTTTGGATATTGCTCAAGCTTGGCGATTCGCCGCAAACAGACCGCCGTGTGATGAGATCTCGGTCGACAGAAGGGACCTTTGAGCCTCGACAGGGTCAGTGCGGGAGGGTCTCCCCTTTCCTCCTCGACGGATGTATGTCCCCTCGAGAGCCAGTCCGCCAACCAGCTCGCCAGGCCGGCTGTCTTTGTCGGGTGTGGCTGCTGGGCTGCTGGGCCGGCAGTAGGTTCTGGCTCAGCCAGATTGCGGCGCGCCCTGCCCTGCCTGCAACCAGAAGGTTTGTTTGGCTGCCGGGCTCGCTTCCGCCGCAAAACCCAAACTTTGCTTGGCAGCACGGCTCCGCTCCGGGCCGAGATATCAGCCAAGGGGTTTGCTCCATGGCGATCGCGCCCAGCCGACCCATGACGGCGGGCTGTGGGCAGGGCGACGAGTATCTCAAGCGGAGAAGCGACGAGCCTTCGCTGCAGGGATCAGAATCATGTGCGTCTGTATTGCGCAACGGAATCATACAAGAAGACGCTCTGTGGGGCCAGGGCTGGTGGGTGTGAACGTGTGACGGGGTCTGCCAGGTTCGCTGCCGATGGAGGACCGACAAAAAGCAAAGCGAAACAAAACAAAACAAGAATCGTATTCATGACCAAGGAGGAGAAGCAGGGGGGCTCGGTCAGACACCGCATCGGCCAGGCCAGGCCAGGCCAGGTATTTCAAACGTGGGTGTGGAGAGTTTGTTGGCTGGTGGCTGCGGCGACAGACACCATGGGCAAGGGCATCGGAGGAAGCGGAGGGGGACTGTGCTGGTTTCTTCGTCCCAACGACCCTGGCATATGCTCGTCCTGGTAGGATCGGTTTACCCGTCGAGTGATCGCCATGCGAGGCCACATGCAAACGGCAGCCGCAGCCTTGGGAAGGCGCCATATGTTTGGGATCTGGGCCTCACAGCTTGCCTCTATTGAGCAGGGATTTTCTTGGCAAGCTCCTTCATGTCCGAGACCCATTTGGCGGTGCCAGACCACTTGGTGTCGAGCTCGTTGAGCATGTAGTGCAGGGAGCTTGGGTTGGTACTGTACATCTTGCGAATGTAGTAGGCCCACATGTCTTCGCGGTTGACGACGCCGGCAAAATGGATCACAAAGTCTCCATCTTCGTACCAGTGGTCCTTGCCTTGTGGGTCGCCAGTGCATACCTTGGTGAACTTGTTGTAGGTGGCTTGCTTGGGACCCATGAGGAAGTGCCGGGCTTCTGCTCTCGTGTACGACAGCAGGGTGTTGGTCATGGCATCTTGCACGCCGGGCCGTCGCACCTTGGTCACGTAGTCAGTTCGGTCATTGAAGGTCTTCTTGAGCATCGACACGGTCCAGTTGGTGTTGCGGATAAAGTACACGCCGTTGTTGAGCGGCCGGCCACTGCAGTCGGTTTTGCCGATAAAGTCAATCTCTTGGTAGTCCTTGGGAGGCATATCGGTGATCCTGGTTCCGTTCGAGCTTGCGGCCTGCGATCTAGCTTCGCCAGAGGTTGGTCGGAGGTATGGCTTCAGAATCAGATCCTCCAGATTCTGGGAAGGATCCATGATGATGGTATCGATGTCCCTGGAGGCAACGCGATGAAAGGTGAGTCTCGAGGCCATATGTTCAGACGGGGAAAGCCCCTCCACACAATCGCACGCCAGCGACATCGAGCATCAACGTGGACGACTTACATGTACATGATCCACTCGCTGGAGGGACAGGCCACGTGCGATCGGGCAAAAGGTTTTCATCAGCACGAGTGGAGGAATGTGTCGGCGTCGTGCGGAAGGTTTCACCAGCATCACGAACGCCATCATGAGCGAGGACACTGCCCGGCAGCGACAACCCTCTCTTCCTCCTCCTCCCACATCAACGCGCCAGGCATGACCGCACTCGACCCAACCAACGAGGCCCCCTCCCCACCAGAAATGCAAGCGGCGGGCTCGACTTACATCCAGGGCATGCTGTTCAGGATTGAGTAGGCGGTCACAAGGCGGCCCCAGTGCGGGCGGCTTTGGTCGATGACGCTGTCGAGGAAGAAGGCATAGCCGTGCCTCCGGGCATATTCCTGCTTGCTGATGACCGACTCGATATAGACCCGGGAGTGACGCTCGATGGACATGTCGCGGACGTCGCCCGAGTATGAGAGCAGGATGGCAATCTTCGGGCGTTGGTTGAAGGTGGCGCTGTTGCTACTGCTGTTGTTGATGCTGGCAAGCTGCGTTGGGCAGTCGATTTGGGTCGATGCCAAGCCCGTTGTGGAACTTGGCCGCCACATGAACATAACGACCATTGTGTAGACGAGAGCCAGGCCGATAACCAGCGGTGCAAATGTCGTGACGTATTTCTTGTTGAGGGACATGGCTGCGAGCGCGATGGGAGTGAGTGCGGTGGGCGGATTGTCGCGGGCAGGGTCGGACGGAGAGGCAAGGGGCAATGGGCTTGGAAGGAGGAAGCCGTGGGCCTTTTCTGGGCGGAGAGGAGGAAGATCCGCTTGGAGGGAAGGGCGGGAGGCAGCAGAGGAAAGACCAAGAGCGAGGAAGAGGAAAGGAGAAAGGCGGAACGCAGACGGAAGCTCCGGATGGCAGGCAGGCCGACGAAGGGTCCGAAAGGGAAGCAGACAAGGACGGATGCCGGAGAGATGGTCGACAGATGCCGGAGGGAGGGAAGGCGATTGATCGACCAAGGGGGACAACCAGAGGGACAATCCGAGGGGGGAAGACGATTGTCGAAGGACGGCCAAGGCAGAGGCCGGCCATATATCCGCGAGAGGCGCGTCCAGCTGTGCTCGGGCACACAGGACGGGCGCCGCGGGTGCGACACGGGTGCGGCGCGACTGTGGCCAGTGGCCGCCGGTGGCCCGGGGCCTTGTCTGGGCGGCGTCGGCGGCTCCACACCCGCGAATATTCGACGGCCGCACGGAGCCACGTGCCCACTACGCGCGGTGCTGATTGGTCGTCCGCCGCCTCTAATTCGGGCGCGCCCGCAGGTGGCGGCCCTTGTCCTTGTCGTGCCTGTGCTGTGCGGAAGCTGGCTGCTGCTGCCTCCCACAGGCCGCTGTTGTCCCAAAGGTCTGCTTGGTTCTGTCATGTGGCAGCAGTTCTCTGTTGGCGTGTCTGCGGCCCGGTTGAGTGGCTGCTTCCTTGTCGTGCAGATGCGCGGCCGCGATGCCATTTCAGGAAACGGCGTCTGTTTGCGGCCCGCGGCTCACAACAACGCACACAATTGGCCGGAGACGGAAGGGGGGGGGCAGGACACAGCAGCCGTTGTATCCGCCGCGCTGTGTTTGTGGTTGCATGGCGGTGCTCAGCTGCTTCTGTTTGGCCAAGCAGCCAGGACATGACGGCCTGTGTTTGTTGCTGTTCTTGTTGGTCTGCGTCGAGCTGGATCCTGGCGCAGACGCAGATTGCGGAACGTGCGTCATGCTGTGGCCGCTGGGCTGTGCTGGTAGTGCACGTCGTCCTGCCGAGGGCCTGCGGCGATTGTTTCAGGAACAACCAAGAGGTCAACCGCAGAACAAACAGATGCCCCGAACGCCGAACGCCAAGCACCAAGCCAAGTCTATTGGCGTCAGGGTGGAGGGGGGCGGAGCGGCCGAAGCGAACGAATCGAGCTCGATGGAACGCCGCCAGGCATCATATGATCGGCGGGGAGACACAAATAGAACGCCCCCGCGCTTGGTCGATCGGAGCCGCTGGGTCTGGGTCTGGGTCAGGCCAGGACGGGTCTGGGTCATGGGAGATAGACCCCCCAGCAACACAAGGACAGGGCCTTGTCGAGGCTTCAGGTTCCGACAGGGTCTGTGTCGCCCCAGGTCCCTGATCCGCAACGACCGGCGGCAGCAAGCGACTTGCCCCCCGAGTGCCGATTGTCCCCGCTCCATCCCTCCGAGTCCAGCCAGCAGCGACCAGGACCGCCCGTGTGCTCGCGATTGTCGTGAAATAGAGATGCGGATCTATTATTGCCATCGCGTCCAAAGAGAGGCGACACAAATGCTGGTATGCGCATCGACGGAAGATAGAGGAGGTGTGTTTCGTTTGTGGCGGACTCTTGTTCCAACCCCGCGAGGCGACAATATAGGAAAAACTGGCCGAGGTTGCGGACCCGTTCAATCTTCTCTCCGAGACCTGCCCAGCAAGGTTCAGAGCGGGCCGCTGAAAACCGCCGATTCGCGTGCACTGTTTCTTCCCGGAAGCACCAATATAGCCCACAGCGGTATTAAGGGGAGGTGGAACCAGGTTGAGCCGACGAGGTGCGCTTGAGCGATGGAGGCTGGTGAGAAAGGCAGTCGATCCTGCGCCAGGAGCGGTGGACAGAGCCACGCCCAGAGCCGAGAGACCATCTACGCAGCTCGGGCCTGGGCCGGAACTGCATTCTGGATATGGCAAGCTCTAAGAGCTGACCTGGTTCGACTTAACCATGCTCTCGAGCTCCTCGACCCAAGGAGCCCGGCCGAACCACTTGGTCTTCAGCGCGGCGAGCATCTGATGCAGCACCAACGGGTATCGCTGGTAGAGCATCCGGATGTAGTATGTCCACAGCTCCTCGCGGTTGACGATTCCGGCCAGGTGGAGGGCAAAGTCGCCCTTGCGGTACCAGTGGTCTTCGGCATCCTCGTCGTCGGTGCAGATCTCGGTGTACTTGTTGAAGGTGGCCTCCTTGGGACCCATGATGAAGTGCCGGGTCTCGGCGGGCGGATACGCCATCAGGACATTGGTCATGGCGTCCTGGACACCCGGCCGCTGGACCGTGCCAGCATAGTCGGTGCGGTCGTTGAAGACATGCTCGAGCATCCGGATGGTCCAGTTGCTGTTGCGCATAAAGTACACGCCGTTGTTGAGCGGTCGGCCGGTGCAGTCGGATTTGGCAATAAAGTCGATCTCCTGGTAGTTGCGCGGCGGCACGGCATGGACCCGGAAGCGAACCGGGGCACCCTGGATGACAGATTGGTCGTCTTGGGGCTGGTCCCGCCGAGAGCGGTCGTTCTCGGTTGTGGACGGCTGCAGATTCGGGCGCATGTACGGGCGCAGGAGCAAGTCTTCGAGGCTGAGGTCCGGCTCCATGATCATAGTATCGACATCCCTGTGTGGTGGGTGTGCGGAGGCGAGTTTGGCGTCAGCGTGGTCATGGCACCGATCGACACACCGATTATACACATGTGCAGCAGTCCTGTTGCTCGGGTCAATTGGCGCGTGTCGGGAAACACTGCTCCACCGCATCCAATCGGCCGCTCCGCGGAACTGCCAGGCCGCCGCGATGGATGGCCAGGCCGACAACGAGCGAGGCCCCAGGTCCTACACACCACCACCACCACCGGCGTTGCGCCAAACGTGCGCGGGTGCCGAGCCATTTGCTCCACCGGCCTGCGCAGGAATGCCTTGCGCTCGTCACGTACATGTACAAGATCCACTCGCTGCGAGGTGGGGGAGGAGTGGAGGAAAGGCGGGATAGGACGGTGGAGGAAAGCGCATCAGCAACAGGGAACGGCGCCGCGGCCCTTGTGTGTCACGACGACACGTGAGCTGCACAGGCGTGTGTGCGACCTTGCGCAGACACGTGCGGCGGTGGCGATCGCGTCTGATGGCGCTCGTGTGCGCTGAGCACGGGTGGGAGCGCTGGCGATTGGGGCAGCCGGGAGAGTGATCCCCTCCGTGACCCAGCGACCCAGCGACCCAGCGACCCAGCAGGCCCTGCTGAGACCGAGGCATCGCTTACTGGGGGCCGGACAGAGCGCGCCGAGACCGCGAGCCGAGCACTCGACCAGAGCAGCACTCGGCCAGAACATAAAGCATGTCAGCAAACACTTACATCCAAGGCATCGTGTTCATGATCGTGTAGGCCGTGCCGAGCCGGCCCCAATGAGGTCTCGACTTGTCGATGACGCTGTCGATGAAAAAGGCATACCCGTGCCGCTTGGCATAGTCCTCCTTGAGCTGGACCGACTCGACATAGACACGGGAGTGTCGCTCGAGCGACCGGTCGCGCGTGTCGCTCGAATCCGAGACCAGGATGGCGATCTTGGGCAGGGCAGGCGGTGTCCGGGTGCTGGACTCGCAGTCGGCGGGCTCGGCATCGGATTCAGCCGAGTCGACAACGGAGCTTGGATACGGAGCGAGGGTCGCTACCGACAGGGTGACCCAGTAGAGTGACACGATCAGGACGAGTGCCATGACAATGAAGGCCCGCTTCGAGCCGAGTGAGAGGTACTGTGAGCCCATTCTGAGGAGTGGATTTGCACGAGGAGTTTGCAGGACAGGGGTGCTTGGAAACGGAGGTTCGGCAGAGGCGCAAGTATGGTAGTGGGTACTGAGGAGTAATCCGTCGTTTGGATGCTTGTCGGTAAGCAAGTGCGATGGCCAGTCAGGGCGGGTTGGGCAGCCGGACCTGCGAGCGGAAAGTCGGGCACACTGGCGGGCCGCAGGGGCCTGGACCTGGGGGGCGAGGATCTTATACTCGAGCGAGGGCCCCTGTGCTGGCGCAGATCGATCCGCACGTCCCCCGCTCCTTGCGATAGCACTGGAATCTTCTGCAGAGACTGGCGAGCACTTCGACAGCCCCACCCCGACTCCTTGTCCTCGCCAAGGCAATCCGAACTGATCCCGCGCCGCGGACACAGACACAGCAGCGCATGATCGGCAACGGCCGTGGCCACAGGGCCATCGGCTGACCCCAACAGCTCCGCGCTGCCCATGGCCGCCAAGGCCCGTTGCAGCCGCGGCCCTTTTTGGATCATGGTACCAACGGCGTCTGCTGATGCTTGTGGCTGCCCGGCTAAAGGCCGCACCGCGCGACCCGTGACCCCCCCGCAGACCGCGTTGTTCGGTGGTGGCGGTCGCTTGCTCGTGGCATTGTTCGGATTTGGATGCGGGGGGGGGGCCTGAAGCCGAAAGGGCATCCTCGACTGAAACAGCGCCTGGAGGTGAAGGCGAAAGCGACATCACTGCCCTCCAGAGCCGACAACGGCACTAACATCGCTAACATCGCTAACATCGCTAACATCGCTAACATCGCTAACATCGCTAACATCACTAACATCACTAACGTCGCTACCACCGTCGAGTCTGCCCTGGGCAAGGACCTGTCCGGGATCCGCACGGAGAGCTCGGCGCATTAGCTCGGTGACACTCTGCCGGCTGCCAAAGGCCGTCGCGAGCGCGCTGCGAATCTGCGGTACTCGCGCTATCTCGCGGCCGGATACATCCGTCTGTTGCGCCATTGCATCTCATGTGTGCCATTGCATTTCGATTGCGTCCCACCGGCCGCTCGTCCAATGACTATTGGCCGCACCCAGTCAGGGGAGGAGCAAGTGTCCCTCCGTCCTCCTCCCATTCGCATCGAGCTCTGCCTCTCCCACGGCATTCGCCTGCCATCCTGCGATCCGGCCACCAGCGCTCTCGCCAGCATCGTTTGCCTTCCTCCCCACGGGTATTCCGTTGCTTCGTCATCCGAAACCAGCCCGCTTTCTGGGTGCTGACCTGTCGTAAATTTGGCGATTGCTGCTGACTGCGGCCTTTCCTGTTTTCTCTGTCTGTCTGGGCTCGTGCCTCATCCTTCTTTCTCTTTCGGATCTGCCAGCACCGCCCACCCGCATGATCCGAGGCTGTTGCCCGGTCGGCTGGTCGGTCGGTCGCTCGCAAGTCGCTTCGATGCCGCCGTCGGTCGCTGCAAGTCGCCAGGCTTGCCTCGCCCTGGTCCCTCACCTCCCCGCCCCGACCTGCCTCCATCTGCGCTGCCTCCTGCTGGCCTGGTCTCCACCATCGACGCACGGGTGGTGGAGCTAGGCTCCCCACCCAAACAACAACAAGCAAGCTGCTTGTGTGCATCACCCACTTGCGTTTTCTCTCGTGGTCCTGGCCGTTGCTTCGTTGGCCTGCTGTTCTGTTGTTCTGTCGCAAAGGGCCATCCATATCCCAGCGACCCGGCGGCGGTGTCCCATTGTGCGCTCGTGTCCTTCACAGCCACGTCGCCGACAAGCGCCTCAGCCCAAGGGCCGTGCTTTGGGCGTGTGTGCCCCTGCTTCTTTCCTTTGCCGCTCTGTGCGTCGCGGGCGGGCCCTCCATGGATACGCTTGCTGAGCATGCGGCCCAACCCCCGTCGCCTCCCATGCACAGCGTCCCAGCACATGCCGGCCACTGTGCATGTCTCGGTGCATTTGGCATGACAAATCGTCGAGTCTGGCCCCGCGTTGGGCCACATCGACTTGCTTGCTCGTTCGTTCGTTCGTCCAGCCAAACCCACAGTGCTGTTGTGTATTTGCGGTTGAGGCAGAACAGCACTCCCCCCCCCAAATGCAATGGAGATCATCCATCTGCACAGCATTGTCCCTCGGCTTGGACATCTTTTTTCCCTCTTGATGTCAGGTGCGCTTTGGCAGAGGCCAAGTCGCCGCCGCCTTCCCAAGCAAGTCCTCGACGCACTGGTTCTTGGCCAGCAATCGTGCCCCGACTCTCGCCACCCCAGGGTCATATGCAAGACGCCTCCGTCCCGGCCTTTCTCTTGCGTCGTCTTTGTGGCGGGTGTGGGGAGAGCCTCACTGCAGCCGTCCCGTCTCGATCGTCTCAAAATGAGCTCGGGCAGCTTTGATGTTCATCAGCGTGGCAGCGGGTTCTGCACAAAGTAACACCGCCAGCAGTTAGTTTGCATACCCGATCCATGAGCGGCATTCGGTTGGAGCGATGGGGTGGTAAAGTCGGTCAGTTGGCAGACCAGCACACGGGTTCGGCCCCGGCCCAGGTAACGAATGCCCCGTGCGCCGCCAAGGCAGAACCGGAGCCTCGTCAACAGCCGCCATCGCATGCATCACCCACTCTGAAATGCGGCTACTCACGGATGCTGGGATCCGAGACGATGATCATGATGTATGTGTTGTTGGTCAGCACGTCGATGTATGCGGCAAAGCTCGGCGTGCGGATCTCCATGGATTGGAACTGCGACTGGGATTTGCTGTGCCAAGTACAGTTGTACATCAAAAGCAGATGGCAGATCGCAGTGGCCCCCACATGAGTGCGTAAGTAACTTGTGGCAATCGCAGCGAGCTCGAAGATAACTCGCCCGATGTCGCACCCACCCGCCATGCGCCGTTGAGTGCAATCACTCTCCCCCCCTTGCCGATCACCCACCTGCAGCTCAGTTTGAACTGCTTGATGATGTTGGATATCTTTTCGAATCGATGTGGGTCCGAGTGCGTGACCTGTGTGTAGTGCGAGATGACCAGGAAGGTCGCGCGCTCGAAAAGCACAACCTCGTCTCCCTCGCAGACCCGGCAAAAGTTTTCGATTTGGTTCTCGAGCAGCTGGACGTTCGGGACAAGCGAGTACACAATCGACGACCAAGCCTGCATGCGTATCGGTGAGTCAGTGGGTCGGTGGGTCGGTGAGTCAGTGGATCAGTGGGTCAGTGAGTCGGTGAAATATCCAGCCGATGGCGTGCTTAGGAGCAGTAGCGGCAGGCGCAAGGGGGCGGCTCTACAACAGTGTTGCTCGTCGTACCTTGTACAGTGTCTCGTCCCAAATCGATGTCTTGAAGGCCATGATCGGCATCGGATGCGAGCGGCGCAACAGGTCTTGCTCTCGTTCACGGAATGTCTATGGACCCACGGTTCCGGTACGATTCATGCATCGTGAGGCGCGGCGACGTAATCAGCACGAGCAGTGTATAGACGGACAGCAAATGGTTTTAGTTACACCGTGAATCCCTTGAGTGCACCTGTCACTCGCTCGCTCCTGGCTCGGAATGTGGAGGTTCGCGGCCACCGAGCAGGTTCGCGGTTGAACAGCTCTCAAATAACAGGCAAGGGTGAAAGGCAATTGGTCTGGGTAGGTGCTTTGCCATACATATGGACAGGCGGAGACAGACGGACAGAGAAAGGAACACACCTGTTCCCGCTTATCCTCCTGGACAAGATCCATCTTGTGGATCAAGCAGAAGATGCGGGCGTCTCTCGAGAACCGATTGATGGCCTCGAGACAGTTCTGGTAGTAGCGCACGTCCTTTTCGTATTCGCGCGACTCGACGTCAAACACATAGATCAGGACCTCGACGTTTCGGAAGATCTGTTCGCGCTGCGAGTTGATGTAGTTTTCCATAAAGACATCTTGGCTGCAATAGACGATGGTGCGGTGAAGCCGAGGGAGGAGACGGATCCGAACGCCGTCGAGTCAGAGAGTGGTTTGGAACGTGCGGCTGCACGCAATCGCACCACGCAGTTGGTCTGTGTGGTGGCGAGGATCTTGGACTGCGTCGATACCACCCGGACGATCAGAGTCACTGGGCAGACTGCTTTGTTTCGGATGCATTATTGATGCCACATCAATCGGATTGGTTCCGGTGGTATCGCTTGCTGTCCCAGCGACCATCTCCACAATACGGGCTCGATTGGTGATGACCCGGAGTTGGGGGCATGAAGTCCCCGATTGTCGCAAAGCAGCCGACGACACCATGAGGGATCATTCAGCCACCGTGCCGACCAGCGACCACCGGCGACCAGCCATCGCAGCCAGAGTTTGTGCTTACCCTCCGCAGTCCCACAGGTTCAGCACCAGGTTGCCCAGAAACCGCACATGCGAGTGCTCGACGTCGACTGGGGCCATTCAGAGCGATCCCAGGGCAGAGCATGTTAGAACGAGCCACCCGATCCCCGCAATGATTGAATCAAGTGAGGGCCAGCGCATATCGACGGTGCCGCTCCTTTGCGGTCACCGGATGTTCGGTCATTGTCCACCCATGTCGCCACAGGGGCATGGCGAGGCTTGCGGACAGATGGAGACGGGTCGCATATCCCGAAGACGACAAGGACGACGAGACTCAACTGGTTGCGCCAAGACGCCTGGTATCCTTGGCTATGTAGTTTGCAAAGATGATCGAGCGCATGGACGTCTTGCCCGCGCCGCTCTTGCCCATCAAAAGCACCTGGATCATACGAGGGGAGATGGAGGGAGTTTGCGCAGGCCGCCAGGGTCGGGCCAGGACAGACTTTGATGAGCACAAATAGCTATGCCAAGCAAGCCCAGGGGAGGCAAAGCCGACAGCTGGAGGAGCTGGCCCGTGAGAGGCAATGCCAGCAGATCGACCCCGCTCGGCCGCATACCTTCTTCTTCATTTCGGGTTGTTTGGATTCCGCTGCTCGGGCCTGCTCAGATTCGTGGATGCGTTGGGCTGGCGGGACAAGAGGGCAACCGACACGGAGACGACCGCGCCGGGAAACAGCCTCGCCGCATTCGGCAGGTTCGAGCCAGCGCAGCAAGGCGGCCGTGTGGCGGCTCGCACGACAGGGCTCATGGAAGAAAGACAGCACCACCAGGACAGCACCAGGACAGCACCAGGACAGCACCAGGACAGCACCAGGACAGCGGCCGTGGCATCCGCGGTCGCAAGCAGAGCAATGGTCCAGGCAATTTTTGGAAAGACTGTATATTTTGCATATCAACAATCAACACATCACACCCACAAACAATCTCTCGAGCTTCTCTTTTTACATGGCGTACTGCGAGCAGGTGGGGATGGGGAAAGATCACAGAATATCAGTCAGCATGTGTCCTCCCACGCAGCGTTTGCCAATCCGATGGCGGCGAGAGGGACGATTTGCGCTGCCGCTATTGGTGTCGACCGCGTCGCTCTGTTGGCACTCACCTTGCGGGTCCACTCACGGGCAGTGGCTTCGTAGCGAGCACGGTCTGTTTTGTAGATGTGCGCAATCTCGGGGACGAGCGGATCGTCCGGGTTGGCATCCGTGAGCATCGAGCAGATCGACAGCAGGACCTTGGAGATGGTGAGTGCTGGTGACCATTGGTCCCTCAAGATATCCAGACAGATGCTACCGTTGCTGTTGATATTTGGGTGGTAGATCCGGGTTGTAAAGCTGACCTGGAGGAGCCCATGGCGCCGCCACAGACGATTAGTAACAGCTGTAGTGACAAATGTCTGCGAGTGCACATCCACGCACACATTCACACATTCACACATTCACACATTCACACATTCACACATTCACACATTCACACATTCACACATTCACACATTCACACATTCACACATTCACACATTCACACTGCACACACGCATGGCATCGACAGCGAGCCGCACCTTCGGGGGCTTGAACGGGTAGTCGGTGGGGAAGGTGATTGACAGGAAGAAGACGCCGCCACTGTAAGGGCTGTCCGACTGCGCAAGACAGGCCAATATCGGACCATCTGGTTAGCACTCGGCCGATGCAGGTGTGTCCGCTCCAAGCAGCCATCCGGCGATACGACGATGCAGCGTGGCAACAAATTGGCGACTTACGGGTCCCATGATGGTAGCCTGCAGGGCAGTTGGGCCGTGCGAAAGAGTCGGATGACAGGATGGGGTCAGTATGAGAATAGCGGACGCAATGTGCGGACTAGTGTCCGTATGGCTGGGAGCACGAACTGACCTGCCAGTGCTGTTGAGGACGAGAGGAAGGGAGGGGAGGAAATGACGTCAGCGTCTGGACACACGGCAGAGTCCGCTTGGAAGGAGGCACGCAGACCTCGGCGGCCGTGAGCCCCCGAGTCCATCGCAAAGGTCTGCAGGCGACATGCAAAGAAAGAGAGGCGACTTACGAAGAGATCATCGCCGCAAGGACCGGCACTGCAGGAAGCGGGTGGGTCACGTCCGAGATCGAGCAATTCCTGCAACAGAACGACGCCAGGGCAGCAAAAAGTCAGTGGAATGATGCGCAAGAGCAGAGCCACACAGCAACCGGCGGTGCTTGGCCGCTGCGCCGGGAGATCTCTCAGGATAGCCAGACAATGCCGCCGGGTGCCAGGCTCCTCTTGCCCGGACGAAGACCGAATCGAGATCGCTGGGACAAGCAGGGTGCCCGGCGGAATGCGCCCACAAAGGCGAGGAGCAGAGGGCAGGGACATGAGATGCTGGGGACAGAGCGGACAGAGCCTGAGACCTTGTTGATGCGCTTGAGGGCCATTTCGGATCGGAATGGATGGGTTGGGTGTGGAGGGGTGTCGAAGGTCGGATGCCTGGAGAGCAAAGAGCAAAACCAGCGAAGGCCGAGGCCAGAGCAGAGCAAAAGGCGGCCGAGCAGCGAGGACGGGCGAGGGCCGGCGAGAGCGCGCGAGAGCGCAGCGAGGCGCCGCCGAGAGCGCTGACTAAGCTGGCCTGGCGGAATGCTGCGGAAACAATGACCAAATCGGGCGCTCGGATGCCAGAACACGCGGCAGCCCTAACCCTGGCCAGTGGCGCTGCCGGACATGTGGGCAGGGGGTATCAGACAACCAGACGGACACATCGTGGGAAGGGGGTATCTGCGCCGACGGAGGAAGCTGGGAGCACTATTGAGAGCGGGCATCTGCATCGATGGGAGCATGCACCTGCACTATTGAATGCGTGCACCTGTGTCGATGCACCTCCATCAATGCAACGACGACGAACTCGGTGTCATTCTGACGCACAGTGAGGCAAGCCGCGTGATCTCATGCGACCAAGCACGGCCAGGCAGAGTACGCAAGACAACCACGGATGCGTCGAGCCGGTGCTCGAGTCATTACCGACAGAGCCGACTGGATATCCATGTTCGCACTGCATTTCGTCTCCTCGAACAGTCTGCGTCTCTCGACTTTGACCCGTCCCGCGCTGTCCGTTCAATAACATCAGGTCATGACACCCGCAGATTACATGTCGCTGTCAGCCACGGTCCAGAACGCCATCGCTCGAGGAATATCCTTGCGCTCGCGCGGGAATCGATCGTAGCTGTCACAGACCAATGTCGAATCCGAGCCCGCCGACCCTAGGCTGACGCTCGGCACTCGCAGCTGCGTCGAGGGAGCAATCACCCGTCGGGTCTCGGCAAGTGCATCAGGTCCCAGCGCTTGCCAGTGCCTCTTCTGCCTTGGCCCCGCCAGTCGAAACGACTGTGTGGGTGAACCCGGGCCCATGCCCGTAAACGAGACCTTGCTAGAGCCCAGGCGAACCAGCGGATTGAGGAGTGTGCGTCGGTCCTCCTCGGCTGCAGTTGCAGCAGTCGTCGCCCGGGTGGTTGGCGCAGTATCGTTGCTCTTTGAGGTTCCCGATCCAGCAAAGACCTCCGAAAATGAATCGAGGGATTTCCAGACCTGCTCGGACCCGGATCCGGACTGTGCCGCACGGGCCTCCTCTTCTCGGCTGTGTGTGATATTGGCCAGGGCGTGGGTGTCCCTGTGGCTTGCATTGGAGACATCGAACGGGCTCGCCACCGGTTCCAGAAGCGCCGACGTCGACAAAGCCTGGGGTTTTGAGGCTTCCAACAGCTCATCTCTGTTCTCGTCCACAACGGTAATCTCGGGCTGGGCATCCTTCTGGGTCGCCCCAAAGTCCTCGCCAAAGTGTGCCGAGGGGGCTTGACCACCGATTGGCTCATTTGCTTCAGTCTCCACAGTCTTGATGTACCCACGCCGAGTGGATGCCAGAGCCTCTTTAGCAAGTCTCAGCAGCTCGGGATCAGAGGAGCCTTGGCTTTGCCCTTGGTTGGTCAGTCCTGTCAGTGGCCGTGTTCC
Source organism: Polychytrium aggregatum (assembly GCF_025602895.1). Taxonomy (NCBI): domain Eukaryota; kingdom Fungi; phylum Chytridiomycota; class Chytridiomycetes; order Polychytriales; genus Polychytrium; species Polychytrium aggregatum. The sequence continues at coordinate 76,683 of NW_026516253.1, forward strand.
ACTTGCCGATGCAACTTGAGTACCAGGGACATTCGGCGAAGGAGAGTTGCTCATAATTGGTGGCTGCGGGCCGGTCGTCGACAGCTGCGGTCCTGCTGCAGCGAATGCGGCCATGGGATCAAACACCCACTGCTTCTTTTGGGTAAATGTGGCAGCAAATGAGGGACGTGCCGTCGAGGTCTCCGTCATCAGCGAAGCGTTTGGCGGCTGGGACTCCCGGACAACAGCAAAACCTTCATCGGGATAGGCGCTGTCGTCGTTGTGTCCGTAACCGGGCTCGCACTCCGGCTCGCCATACCGGCTCGCATGTGCCAGATGCTGTCGGAACGGACTCATGCCCCGGTGCTCAGCGAATCCGCTGATGAGCGCCCGGTTTCTCTGGATGCGGGTGATCATGCCTTTGCGAACATCGATCTTTTTTTGAGCCTCCGAGCGGATCAAGTCCAGCGACTCCTGAAGGCGCCAAGTACGGGTCACGCATCGGACAAAGTGGTTAGTTTCCGCATCGCACAACGATCCCGAGCCGGGCCATCGGGCATTCCCTCGCCATTCCAACACAAGCGTATTCACTCACCAAGTGCTCCTCCCGGTGGTCCGAGAGGGGTCGTTGATATTTGGTCGTGAATGCCCTGAAGGCGGCCTCGGTATGGAACACTGCGAGGACTGCGGCGTTGGGCGGCTGCTGAGGCGTGCCGCGTCCCCTGTTCTTGGGTCCATGATGGTCCAGCTTGGTTCCAAGCGATGCTCGAGGGACAAACTCGGACTTGAACTTTGCCAGCGGAGACGGCGATATTGCCGTTATGCACCGAGGCTCGAGATCCAGAAGCTGTCCATGCGGCCCCTCCTTGTCGATAGTCAGTCGGCGCCGACGATGACACCGGGAGCTGAAGGTCGCTCTTGCTTGATCATGCATCCGAGTGGCCTCGCTCCGAACGGTCCTGAGATCGTGTGCCTGCTCGTGGTAATACTTGCTTCGAAAGAGCCGCGTTTTACGTTGACCGGAGCGGTCTTCGGTGATGGCGTTGAGTTGCTGCACACGCGAGGACCGCCTTTCTGCTGCACCGGCTCCTTGCTGCAGCGACAGCGTTGATCCGCCGTGGGAGCTGGGGCCCACGGTGCTGCTCGCCATCGTGAGCGAGCTGGCAAAGGTCTTCAGGTTGCTTCCGGCCTGGCTCTGCAACTCATCGCGATCCCCTGTGGCTTCGGGAGCCACCGAAGTCGTGACTCGCTGGGAATCGGTCCGTCTTTCGGACTGTTTCGGGGTGTCGCTGGCTTGGCGATGGTGCAGCGACGCTGTCTGAGCTTTGATGTTGCCATGGAGCAGATGGAGATTCTGCGGGTGCGTCGGCAGAACACGGTAGATACTATCGATCCGCAGGGCTTTCTTTGAAAGGAAGCGACATACAACCAGACAGCGTGGTGAGCATCGTGGCCAAAGTGTGGTCTGGCTGCAGAGGCAAGCGGGGATGGGCAGCCGTTGCAGTGACAGTCAGGAGTGGTGTGCTTGTCGCTCTGCCCGCCCGAGTTTCCCACGCGTTACCCAGGGTTTCATTGCAGACCGACCTTATCAAGCACGTCCCGCCGGGATCGCTCGGTATCCATCTCGCGCTGCTTGACGTTGGCCTCGAGTTCGGCAGCCTTGATCGCGATCAGCTCGTGCTGTCGCTTGACAATCTCAGCCAGAATGATGCGCTTGCTCTTGTCATTTTTGGCCTTTTCGCTCTCGATATAGTCAAAGAGCAGGTTGGCTTTGCGCTCGCGCTTTTCTTCCTCCTCAGAGAGCCGTTTGAGCCGCATGCGGTCGCTGTCCGCTGTCGAGATTGGCGTATCGTCCATGATTTCTGTCACTGCTGTTTGTGTGGATGAGGCGCTCGATAGCTGCGACGGAATCTGCCGGTGACGGCGATGTTGATGACAAATGAGTGTAGGAGACCAGAACGAGGTCTCTGGGGGTTGGATAGATTCGGCGGCCTATGATATCACTATGCTATGTAGGTGTAGAATACAGCTGCGGGCGAGAGTGTATCTACAGCAGAGCAGAGGCAGGGCGAATCGTGCACCGAAACCCGCAGAGCTAAGAGCTTGAACAGCAGGCAATCGATCCAAAGCTCGGCCCAGCGAAAGCGCCAGATATGCAAACGATCAAACAGGCTATGGGATTGACGTTTGTTATCGGGTTGAGAGGCTGCGTCAGCCTGCCGATGCTGTCCCAGCGGGCGTCCCTCCAATCACTGTGTTCTCGGAAGTCCGACGGGACATTCCTGTTTCGAGGCCGCAAGCGAAACGGGCTCGCCAAGCACATGAATGCCTTCGCATCAATCCATGATCACGAGTGGGGTCTGTAGTAGCTTCACTACATGCTCAAAGTAGTCACCGGAGAGGTGATGAAGACAACAGTCGGTTACGCTCACCGACGGAAGGGGCGGATCAAGTCGAAGCATTGCTGGGCCGGGACATGGGAAGCGAGAGTGCTGCAGAAGACCACTGTGCCCGACAGACATGTGCATTGTATTCAACAATCGGACAAGAGCGACGACTGGCTGCAATTCAGGTGTATCTGTTCATCGTGTGGGCACTGCAACTCTGGCTGAGATGCGATATTGAGCGAAGCCGGAGGCTGCCCACAAGCACTTTCATCCCCTGAAAGCAACCGGCCGCTGACCCCAAGCAGCCGTGACCAGTAACTCAATGCAAAGATACATGCGCAACACCATCGCTATTCCGTTCGCTTGATCACGATCTTGACGGGTGGTCTGGCACTGCCGGATCTGCTCCGGCTCTCCAGCTCGTTCTTTGGCAGCTTGAACGGGATCGGTGGGGCATCCACAACTTTCAGGGCCTCGTCCGAGGGCAGCAAGAACGATATCGAATTGAGACGCTTGTATTCGTCCTGGAGCTCCTCCGAAATATGGTTCAGGGTCCGGTCGCGCAGCTTCATGGCTCCGAGTCGCTCCAGGAACCGGTATGCTTCCTTGCGATCGAGCCGACCCCGCAGCCGCTCCAGTTCGATTCTCATCTTGTGCTCCGAGTTCAATGAGGCACGCATATCGTACAGACAGGTCTCGAGGTGTTCTTTGGTTGCCGTTTCCCGCTTGAGCTGCTCCTGCACCGTGGCAATGTCGTTTTCGAGATCGACAATGATTTGCTTGAGCTTCTTGGCCAGCCTGTCGTAGGCCGCACATTCGTCCCGCGATCGCGCGAGATCCTGCTGTAACCCTCGGATGGTGAAATTCTTGTTCACAAGCTCCTCTTCGTTATCTTGCCTCATTTGCTTCATCTCCTCCGTCAGCTGTTCGATCTTTGCCAAGGCTGCCGCCAGGTCGGTTTGCAGCGTCTCGCACTCGGCGCCCATGCGCTCTGTTTTGCTGGTGAGCAGCTCATTCTCCCTCCGTGCGTCCTCCAGTTCTTTCAGGGCTATGCGGTGGCTCTCTTCCAAGTGGTGGTGCTTCTTGGTCAAGGCCTCGAGACTCAACTTGAGCTTGACATTGTCGTCGATGAGGATGGTGTTACTCTCTTGCAATTGCTTGTAGTCCCGTGTGAGATTATTGTGCTCGCCCATGAGCTTCTCGAGCTGGGCGCGCAAGACAGCCTCGGTTGCTGTAGCCTCAGCTGTGTATCTTTCAAACCGGGCCGTCAGGTCTGCATACTCGTCTTCCTTGGTCTTGAGATCGGCGCGCACCAGCTTGATCTTGTCGGTGAGGTTGCGCTTGTCGTTGGTGAGATTGACCTTGGCGGCATTGAGGGCGTTGACCTGGTCCTCGAGTGCAGCCAGCTTTTGCTCCGAGTGTTTCTTGAGCTGCTCGAGCTCAAAGGTCAGCTCGTTGACGTTGGTGGTCTCTGCGTCAAGACAGTTCTGCAAGTCCGTGACCTCAAACATGAGCTTCTCCTTCTGCTCCTGCAGATTCTTGATCATCTTCTGGTCGATTGTCCGTAGATCTTGTGCCTCGCGGATTCTCTTTTCAAGAGCGGCGATTTCCTTTTCAAACTTTTGCGTCGTCTGCTTGAGGTTGGTCTCGAGCTGATCCTTCTGCTTGGTAAGGTTCTTGAGGACATTCTGCAAACGCTCCACCTCAGCCTTGGTCTTGGTCAAGTTGGACTCGACTTCTTTCTTTTCGACTTTCAGATTGCTGTTGGCGGTCTCGAGGTTGGAGATGGCCTCCTCGGCTTGCAGCTTTGTCTCTTGCTGCAGAGCAGTCATGTCCTCGAGGTCGACCTCGAGCTGTCCCGAGACTTCCCGCAGCTTTTCATGCTCGTCCTTGAGACTGCGTAGGTCCTTGAGGGTCAGCGAGTACACGTCTGTGAGGCGGGTGTGTTCCTCCTGCAGCTGGCGCTTGGCCTCGCCGGTGGCATTGAACTGCAGCACGAGTTCCTCAAGCTCGAATTCCAGTTCGCGGATCTTGGTGTTTGCTTCGGCCAGCTCCTTGGCGGACTTTTCAAAGTCGCGCGAGATCTTCTCGAGGTTCTTTTGCAGGATCTCGTTGCGGTTGTGAACCATGTCGGAGCCCTGCTCGGCCTCCCTGCGGAGACGCACCATGGTGTCGTTCATGGATAGGAACTCCTTTAGATTGGCATGCAGCTTCTCCTTCATCTCTTGCGCCGCCGTTGTTGCCGCGGTAGCGGCCATCTCTTTGCTGCGGACCACCTCGCGCAGACCCTCCATCTCCACGAGCAGCTTGCGCTTCTCCTCCTCCGAGTTGATGAGGAAGGCCATCAGCGACGACATCTCGGCTTTGAGGTGCCGGATGTCTTGCTGCAGCCGAGTGCTCTCGAGCGACTGCCACTCCTCGGCGTAGCAGTAGTATTTGAGCGACTTGTTGAGGGCAATCCGGAGCCGCTCGACGTTCTCGCGCTCGAAACGCTCGTTGACAGCCTTTTCGTAGAGCTTCTCGCGCAGATTCTGAATCTCTCTGTTTTTGGCATTGATCGTGCGCTTGAAGATCTCTCCCGAGAAGGCCGTGCCTTTGGGTCCCCCGATGGCGTCGATGGTTGACTGCTTGACGCCGCCGGCATCGTCGCCGATGCGCGCCAGCTTCATCTCGTTGAAAACGTATCGGTCACGGGTGACCTGCTCGCTGAGATCGACGTAGACATTGTTCCGCCGCTTGGTCGGGTCCTTGACGATTTTGAAGAACGGTGGCTCCGAAAGCCGCTGGGCATCATGGACCTCGTCGATCTGGTGGATTGATTCGAAGCCGCCGTTCTTGCTCGGATCGTGCGATGTTTTGTGGGCGAGGCAGTGCTCAAACGTGTGGAGCAGCGAGTCCTGACACTGCTTGCAGACTCGCAGCGAGACGAGCAGCGGAGCAACGGCTCCGTCGTCATCGAAATCATGGCAGTGGGACTGGTAAGGATACGAATACGAGTACTGCTGTTGTTGCTGTTGTTGCTGTTGTTGCTGTTGTTGCTGTTGTTGCTGTTGTTGTTGCTGTTGTGATGGTAGTGGTGGCGGCAGCGCTTCATCGGCAATTTTAGGGTCTGCTATCGGATGGGAATTTGGGCTGGGTGTCTGGAGCGACCGTGTGCCTGACGGATCTTCCGTTGGCAGTGCAGCCCCGCTCGCCTCGGAGCCAATGCCCTGGTCGATTGTGTTCAGACCCGTTTGCGACTCGAGGGATGCAGTCTTGTTGCCGTTGTATATGGGCGGCAGAATGGAGGGGACGAGACTGAGGCGAACCCGTCCGCCAGTGTATATCGCGCTGCCTCTGGTTTGCAGCGGCGGCGGTTTATCGCCAGCGGGCTCGCTCGGGCTCTCGACCGGGATGATGTTGTCGATGACGTCCATTGCGCTCGGCCAGTACGTGAGTGCGGACGGATGAAATTACCGAGGGGCGAACGCAGGGCAATGAACGAGTGGCCGCCTGGGACGCTGGAGAAGGAGGCAGACCCGTGGGAAAGGACAATCCCAAGGCCGCAATCACAGGCGGCAGCGATCTGTGCTGCCCTTCGAGATGATGCTCACCCACGTGATGGAGGATTGATCTGCTGCGATGAGACAGGGAAGCGGGGAGCAGGGAGCAGGGAGCAGGGAAGATCTTGGTCGCCAGTCGCTCTGACGCTTGTCATTCCCTTCTGGGAGAACACAATGCTCGCTCGGTGAGAATATATTAGGAATGGCCGTCGGCCTCAAAAGCAGACAACACGCTCCCTTATACGAACACTGAATCTCATCACCCGTGCATCCAGAGGCGACCACCAGGACCAGCGCTCAGAACCAAAAAAGGAGCAGAATGGGGGGGAGGAGAAGCAGGGGGGGGGAGAAGACACAAGAAACGCATTCGTCTCTGTGCACATTCACGCTCCAACCCGCTCCTACAATCATGAAAGACTTTCCTTGATTTCGCCTGAGCACACGCAGAAAAGCACCAGCACCAACAACATCAGCAAATATCGACAACAATCAGAGACAAACGTCAAACAAGAAGGCATAAAGGAAGGAGGAGAACGGGGAGCGAGATCGAGGAGACCGGAGGTTAGCATAGCGCGCCATAATTGATTGTCTTCTGCGCGGCTCGTCCCTTGTCATAGAGCACCGCCTTCGCTGTCAGAGCCGAGTCTCGCGGAGAATCGATGCGATCCAGTTAGGTTCAGAAACGATGCCCACCGTCTTCTATTGACCAGACGTCGTCTTCGGTGCATGTGGTACTATCGACAAGATCGACCGGGCTGGCTTCGTTCGTCGCTTGGTCGTCCCCCGGATTCTCGGGCGTTAGCGATTCCAGATAGCTGAGCTGAGCAGCCGTGTTATATTTACCCTGGGCGGTGGGGGTTGAGGCATCGTTAGCTCGCAGATCTTGCCAATGCGGTTCCAAATCGATCGGGAGCCAGACGGCACATGTCGGCCTACCTCAACAAAAACGACCCTGAGAGCATCCCTAGAGACATATTCGTGGTACTGGCAGAGTTCCTGGAGAGTGAGTGTGCTTGCAACATCCATAGCCTGCCAAGTTGATACGGGGACGGTTAGTGACTGAGCCGTTGGCTGGCGAATCGCCCCGGTTAACGATTCAATATCGGCAGACATGCAGCACCGCGCCAGACGTGGCTGGACACAATGCCAGAGAACCATTAGCCCCTCTCTGGAGCGGCTCGGCTGCTCACCTCGTGTATTGTTAGCAGCAGACTGGGAATCTCGAGGGCAATGTCGTTAGTAACGTTGTGCTGTAGCTTAAAGTCCGAAACAATAGAGGTTAGATTCATCAGAAAGGGCGATTCTTCGTCGCCAGAATCTTCGAGTGTGAATGACGAGTCCTTGAACAAGAACGAGACGCAGTAGGGGCGGACACCAGGTGCCAGAGTCGGGGGTTCATCCAACGAGCGCTCCGCACCGTCTGTCGAGGGCAGGGGGGCGGTGTCGTGGAGAGCGGCAGGGCCGCAGCCATCTTGGGGCCAAGCACCCTCGCCGTGCAGCTCGTGGTCCGTCAAATGAGCATGCTCCGGCATCTCCGACTCATCCACAAGCTCCGGATAGTCCTCGCAGTACGCATTGTCGATTGACTCGTCCATCGGGAAGGTATAGTCGTAAACAGAGGAGACCGGTGTGTCGAGATAGTGTCTCGCGGCATCCTTGGCGTCGACGGCACCCGAAGCCGGTGCAGCTGCAGATCCGCTTTCGACGCGGCGGGGCTCGAAAAAGCCGCTTGAGATCCCCGGCGGCGAATCATACGAAGCAGCGTGACGATAGTGCACCGAGACGGGCTCTGGATGGGGAAAGCTTGGGACGGCCAGCAGCTCCATTGTATCAACCAAGGACTTATCACACAGTGGTGCAGCGGCAGCGGTGGTGGTGGTGATGGTGGTGGTCTGAGAGCTTTGCTGAGCGGACAGGGCTACGGCTGCGAGATCGAATGAGGGGGAAAGGAGGGACTCTACTTTTTTTGTGGGCGACAGATCAAGTGGCGGCTGCGTTGGGGACGATGCTCAACCGGACTGTTGCTGAATTTGCACGAGCAGAAATCGGATGGCGAGGTAGACTGCGGGTCTGGCTGAATGGACAGAACAGGTGAGGGTGCGGCGGGCTGAATACGAGGAACAGATGAGCCGACAGTAGATAGAGATCAAGGGCCTGGCAGTGTGGCTGAGCGGATGGCTGAGCGGATGGCTGAGCGGATGGCTGAGCGGTATGGCCGAGCAGGGATGTGGTGTCGTGGTGGGCGATGGACGATGGACGATGGACGATGAACGATGGACGATGAACGATGGACGATGAACGATGGACAAAAGCTGGCGAGGAGGGATTGGAGGGTCGACGAGCGGTCCCAAAGCGGCAGACACGTGGCCAGCAAGAAAAGCATGACCCCACGTGGATGCTGTGCCACGCTGTGCTGACGTCATCAATGCGCAGCCGCGTGGCAGTGTCCTGCCTCCGGGTGGCGGTGCACGCTGTTCTGTCTTCTGCCAGGAACATTCCAATGCACCCGGCTCAATCATGGGCGGGGTCGGCGAGAGCAGCCGATGCCGGACTCAGCGACACATACGTGCTCGGAGAGACTACCGTGCTGCTCGCTGCGGCCTCCGTCGCTGCGCCTAATCACAATCGCCGCGTGGGTCCAGCCGCTCTCCGACCAGTATCCAGCCACTTGCACCCAGCACCAAGCACCAAACACCAAACCGATTCCTGTCTGCCCTCACCGTCCGTACTGCTGGCACCCGGTGAGTCCTTGACCCCTTCATCCAGTTGGAACACCTTGCCCAATACAGAGCCTGTGCGGAGCCAGCTGCGCTGCCCTCTTTGTTTGTGTCTCGGGGTTGCTGACGATGTTGTCTGCATTCCGTTCTGCCAAGCTCAGCAGAGATCGCTCAACGTACCACCAACGTACACTCAACGTACCAACGTACTGCCCCGCACATACAGTTATAATAGTCCAAACATCGTCTGGCTCGAGTTAGCCACAGCGCACACATGAGTCAAGGAGGTAAGATGGTGTCCCGTCGACCAGACAATGCCAGTCCCCCGTGAGAACCAATGCACGCTTGGCTAATGGGTCTTGCCTGCTCCACTCACTCTCCAGAACCGGCTCCAGCAGCGGACGGTGCGAACAATGTTACCTTCAAGGTGTTTGTCGACGACGTCTGCAAAGTCGTCACCACCAAGCCCGACGTTCCCCTCCACGATCTGCATAGCCAGATCTCACAGGCGTTCTACCAAGGGTCGCCGTCCGTCAACCGCTCCCTCAAACTCGAGTTCTTGGACTCGGAAGGCGATCGAATGAAGCTGGACACTCAATCCAAGCTGGACTCGGCCATCACCATGTCCGGCAGCCTCCAGAGGCCTTTTGTCCACATCTTTGGCAACGAGGAGTGGAAGGGCCGGCACAAATCGAGCCAGCCAGAAAACCGTTCTAATCCAATCGTGCCTCCACCAGAGGACCGCGGCAAATCTCGCCCTTACCTGGATCCACTGATTCCGTCCACCCGCAAGAGCTTCTTTGACCCGCAGCCACCCACAGGTCAGTCCGTCGAGCGAGGGAGGTCCACGGTCGTCAAACCCAAGCGGACTGCCTCCATGCTCAAAGACAGCGAACGCTCGAGTTCGGAAGGGGCCAGCGACAACCCCAGTACACAGCCATCAGCCGATACCAAACGCGGTAAGTCGCTGACTGGTTCGGCACGAGCGAGCGTCTGACTCGTCCGGTGCACTTGGGCAGGACGTCTTGTGAATCTCTGGTTTCTGAGACGCCGCTGGGCTGGCGGCAGCACTTGCGATGCCATATTACTAGTGTACCAGCTAATAATGCGTCCCTCGTTGCCCTCATCCGGCTGCGTAGCCAACGGTGATGTGCGACCACACAAATCCGAACTCACAACCGTCCCGGAAGCACAGTCGTCGCGAGACATTGCACCGCAGCCAAATGCACACTCGGGCCCGGTGAAATCTCAGACGACCGCATCAATGCCGGCTGGCGGCCAGTCCAAGTCCGCCGTGCCCTCCAAACCACTGCAGAGACCTCCCGTCAGCCTCCAGAAGCTTCCGTCGTCGGTTCCTGATGACTCTGGCAAAGGATCCGTTGCTTGGTCCATACCAGTGCGTTCCTCGGGCTCGCAGGCAGTGCGAGCAGCCCCGCGGCGACCGCCAGGAAAGGTCGAGATGGTCACGGTCTCGACCGAAACCGATGAGATTGAAGACCTTATCCCGGTTACTGTCCCGGCCGCAGCAGTTGTAGATCCAAATGCATCCGGTCCAGGCTCACCTGTGCCAGCCGAGGGATCCGCCGAGTGTGCACCTCCGGCCAACAACGGCAACAACAGCAACAACGAGGCATCCGTGGATAGTGCCAGCCCTCCAGACGACAGCGCCGGCGACTCCTCGACTGCCTGCGAGTCTTCTGCGTCAGACAGCGACAGTCAATCTTCTGTGGATAGCACGCAGTCCCTTCGGCGCTCCAAGGCGACATACCTTCGCCCCGCTGATAGTCTTGACATTGGCGAGGGTTGGGATCCATCGACCTTTGTCGAAAGGCCGCGGCATCCTCCGAGCATCATGTACCCCTCAAAGCGGTCTCGGCTGCGTGCCATCTCGCCACCGTGCATACGCTGGCGAAAGTACGAGAAATCGATCGAGGGGGCCGTGGGAAGGCTGTCGGTAGCATCGAGAAAGAAGCAAGAACACCCACCAAAGACCACTGACCCTGAGCCAGGACCTGAGCCCGTACCCGAGAAGCCTCCAACCGAGGAGGATCTTAAAGAGTCGCTCAAAGCCAAGATCCTGCAAGACATTGAAGAGAAAGCCAGGATATGGCTCATCGAAAGCATTGAGGAGCGAACCCGTCAGTGGGTCGAGGAGCAAAAGTCCAAGCTCGATGCGGTGCTCAAGGACGGAGAGCAAGTGCCCTGGAGCTCGCCCGAGGTTGCTCGGAAAGCCGCTGCCTCACTCCAGGATGCCGGCGGATTGCGACCTGCGCCTCGGAGCATGGGCGACAAAGCGACAGAGGAATCCCCTGAGGCCAGGAGGAGGCGGCCCAGGGAGACGGCTGCTCCCTCTGTGGCCGAGCCCATCAAGTCGATCATGAAGTCGACTCAGAAGGAGCATGCTTCCGGCAAACGCAGCCACAAACACAGCAATTCGCACTCTTCTGCCCCCAAAGGCTCCGAACCTAGTTTCCCGACCAAGCCCAGGGTTCGCATCGTCACCGGCCTTACCAAGTCCCGGTCGCAGGAGAGCCTCAGCAAGCTTCCGCCCATCGATCCCAGATATGCCAGCGTCATGGCAGCAGCAGGATACCCCTACCTCCAGGGCTATCCGGATCCACGGCTCGCTGGGTACCGCTCTGACCGTCCAGGATACTACCCTGCCGCCCCCGAGCACTGGGGCGGGTATCCTCCCGAGATGGTTGCTGCTGCCTCGCTGCCCAGGCTCTTTCCGCTGCGGCGATCGTCGTCGATGGCTTCGGCTCCTGTGCTTCCAGGCACGCTGGGAGTACCCATGCCCTTCTTTCCGCCCCCTCTGGCTTCAGATGGATACTCCAAGTCGCGGCCCATCAAATCTCTGTCGTTTCCAGGGGCATCGTCGGGCGGCTTTGGTTCTCGGCCCCACAAAAGCGGCGCTGTTCCTGGCTGGGGTGCTCACGGGCCTGGTCGACAAGGCGGACTGCAACCGCTGCCATCGCAGTCCTATGACCGGGGCTATCAGTTTTCCCGGATGCAGGGGCCGTCTGGTCTTGCAAAATCAACACCACGCCTCGCAAGGTCGTCTTCGCATCGGCATCCGAAGGGCAGCGCCCGAGGACGTCCCGAGGCCCGCATTTCAATAGGATCGTACTCTCGGCCTCGCTCGAACGGCTCGCGGTCTCGCTCACGCTCAAAGTCCCAGGCCCACGGCCGTCTCGGACAGCGCTCACAGTCGATGTCGAGGTCGAGATCGAAGTCCCGACCAAGGTCCCGATCACAATCCGGGCTGGTGCCTCTCGGACGATCATGGTCGCTGAACAGCCAACAGCCTTCCAAGGAGTCGAGGACATTGGGCGCACTCCAGCAGCCGCCGTTTCGGCTGGCCAACTCTTGGACATACGACGTCGGCCGGTGAGCCGAGTAAAGTCTGCTTTCATCGTTCCTCTGGGTGCTGAATCAAAACGTGAGTCATGCTGCGACCAAGCGGAGGCCATTTGCAGGCGGCCTTGCGAGTGCGAGCGAGCGAGGAGGCACATGTATGTGCGGCAGTGCTTTTGGGGTGTGTCTAGGAAGTGCCTCAACGAGCATCATCAGCGAGCATCATCAGCGAGCATCATCAACGAGCACCCTCAATGCCAGCGGCAGATCCAGTATCCGTATTTCGGGTGAATGGCCGGGGTGGCCCGCACTTGGCCGACCAGGAACGAGCGGCATACCATGTCTGCCCGGTCACCAGACCATGCGGCAGCGCCTGGCTGCTCACCAATGTCCAGGCCGGCAGCCACAGCCACCAGCCGCGACAACCGCCGAGAACAACGGCCATGACAACCGTCGATGATAGCAGCCATGACAGCGGGGTGGGCATGCAGCCCGTGTCTGATCCGGGGATGTGCAGTCGCCCCTCAGAGCTGCCTGCAGCTATGGCACCGTCGAGAGCGCATCCGGCGATGGACATCCGGCCAAGGGAGTCCATTCGGAGGGTCCGCCTTCTTGCTTAAGCCGCCGTTGCGGCGGCCGAAAACAAGCAAGGGTGAGCCAGCAAGACACAAGGAGAAAGGGCAGCGGTCCGCCCTGTCAGCTCGGATCGTCAGAGTCTGATTCTCGATCACAGCTGCAGACCCCGATGTGGGGAGGGAGTTGGGATAAGAGTGTGTTTGGGAGTCGATGAGTCGAGGCATCGACTATGGCGAATGGAACAGCGATGCATCGCCTGTCTCGAATCCCCCCCCCTCTCGCGATTGTCCGGACTGATCGCACCGCCGAGTGAATGGAATCGGTGTGTTCTTGGCCAAAGCTGCGATCAGCCGAGTAGTCCGGGTCGGTTGAACATCCCCAAGCGCACCAACCAAAATCGGGAGGCAGCCGGGTTGGCCGCCGGCAGTGGTTGTGTCGATGTGACGTTCACCGCCAGCGCTGAGCACATCGGAATACTTCCGACACTTGGTCGAGACGCTGCGGGCACTCCCATGGAGACCCCGCCTGACCTCCCGGAAAGTAACCCGACGAGACAGCAGCGCAACGGCCGCTGCAACTCCGTTGCCCCTCGCTGGTGGTATTTCAACCCAGCCACTTCCCCTCGTACACCCAAGGACCCACCGCCCTCTCACCGGCACCGCTGCTGCTCGCTACTGCTTGGTTTACAAACACACCTGCGTATTTTGGCGATGAAGTCTCTGTCCTGGTGCCTTGCCCTCTGGCTCTGGTTCACATGGCCACAGCTCGGCCTGGCTCTCCCCCAGCATGTGAGTGCAGATCCGATCGTCCTCGCTCCGTCTTTGCTCCATTGATAGCGACAGCGTTTGTTGCCGGGCTGCCTCCGTACCGATCATCCCAGGGACTGCCACCACTTCAAGGGACCTGTGCTTTGATCTCTTGGTCCCTGCCACCACCCCTGGTGTATGACCCACGCGCATCCACAACCATGTTATGCAGTGCTGCCCCTTTCGAACCGGCCCTCTCTTGCTGCCACCGTTGCCAGATTAGTCTGCATCTTGACCGTTGTCTGCTTTCCGCAACAATCTCTCGTCTGACCATGCTCCCTTTTCATATCCTGGCCTTGGGTCCCGCTCTACAGGGCTCGGGAAACCTCGCCTCTAATGCCGTTGGCAGCTCACCACCACAATCACACTCTGTAGATCACAGCAGTGCCGCCGTTACTTCTCCAGGATCCTTATGCCATAGCCGCTTAGGCTGCCCAGCCACCTCTCCCGATCCTGCCGCCTCGACCTCTGAGTCCCAGCCCCCAGCTCCACTCCGGACACAGCCAGCCTCGGTCATTCCCACAGACCCGCTGGCCCCTTCACCCAAGCCGACATTGCCCAGCCCTGATCCAGCTCCAGCCACGGCATCGTCTGTCCTGGTCGATCCCACAACCCTGGCTCCTCAGCAGTCCACACAGTCCTTGGCAGGCCCAGCGCTCCCCTCCCAGACCACAAGTGCTGCTGCTGCAAGCGCCACGGCCATCAGCCCCAGCAGCACCGTCTCAAGCAATCTTGGCCTTGTAGCAGTATCGCCGAGCTCCGTTGCTCCGCTTTCGACCCAACCGTCTCGGACGTACTCCATCCAGACGCATCCATCTGCACCCAGTGCCCCGCTGACGCCCAGCCGGGACGACTCGACAGCGCAATCCTCCTCCGGTGTCATCTTTGGTGGTGCTTTGGGTGGTGCTGCTCTGGTCGCCATGACTCTGGGTGTCGCTGCATATCTGTACGTCAAGCGCAAGTACCGCCACCAGCCCCGACGACTGGCAAAGACCTCCGAACTACTTCCCCAGTACGGCTGGAGACCTCTGGGCTCGCACAAAAAGTCATCCGCACCCCGCTATCCTCGTCTTGGCCAGGACTTTGCCTCCCGCAATTCTCCAATCCCGTATCCCCCACCGCTGCAACTGCCAAAGCTTGTAGACATACAGGGCGGAGCTGGCTCCCATTTTGTCGGTACGAATTCAGCACCACCACCACTACCACTACCGCCGCCGCCGCCGGTGGTGTCCTACGAGCTCACTATGACGCAGCCTGTACCACCAGTGAGTTACTCGACTCTGCAGAATCAGGCCCCTGCAGTCGATGTGGAAAGCAGCCCGTATCCTCCCGATAACGAAGAGTCATCTATCGCCGAGTCACTCAGACAATCGTCGCTGAAGCGCCCCACTGGCTTGCGGGCGCTGCCACAGCTGCGACGAGCCAAGATCCGTCGATCCGCAGAGCGAGACGACGAGCTCGGGTTCGAGGCAGACGACGATCTCCTCATCCTCGAGACATACTCGGATGGATGGGGACTGGCCGAGAACGCTGCCAAGCAGCGCGGCGTCGTGCCGTTGAACTTTTGCAGCCGAATTCCCAGCAGCCAGGACGATGCAAGACGTGCGATTATAAGCCGTGCTCCTACTCAGCCCGACGAGGTTGCGCTCGTCCAGGGCGAGGAGGTGCTTGTGTTGGAGGAGTACGACGACGGGTGGGGCTGGGTGGAGGTCGAGAGCGGCCACCGGGGCATGGCGCCGCTGAACCACCTGTACTGATCTGCCGTCTGCTGCCGATCTGGGTCAGCGCCGATCCGAACTGGTGTCGATATGGCGTGATCCGATCTGGCTGAGGACATCCTGGTGCTGTTGTTTTCTTTGTGCTCTGCCTCGGAATAGATTGCCTTCTTTGCGCATCCTGGCATCCTGCATCCTGCATCCCAACATCCTGCATCTCGACGTCCTGCATCATCCGATCGACCAGGCGATCGACCAGGCGGCCGACACCGAGCATGGTCGTGGCTGCAGTCCATCAGCACTGTTCCCACCCCTGGCCCACCCGCGATCGGGACAGCCGCGCCAATCAGCCGCGGCTATCTTTTCTTCTGCACCACTCTGCACAAAACCCCGTGCGACCCGAAAGAGGTTTCCGAACCACTTTCCCCCCTTGGTCTTCGTCTTCCTCACCACATCCCCGTTGCCCGACTTGCTGCATTCGCTTCCCCTTCGTTGCATCGCCGCCCACCCCCTGGACTACCTCGCTCTGACCCTGTCGTTCCGCTTTCTGTCTTGCTGCTTCAAGTCATGATCCATCTGGCTGACACCGTCCAGGGCGATGCCAGCCCGGAAGGAGCCGCACCTCTGTGTGGCTCTGTCCAGACACCCGATTCCATCGCACCCGGCGATGCTAGGCTCGATCCTGCTCCTGCCGAGCATGCCCCTCATTCCGTCCCCGTCGATGTCGCCTCCCCGGCCGTCTGCACCGACAGCTGCGACTTGTGTGCAGACAACGAGTCTGCACCATCGCTGCCGCTCGCGAGCGGCCCGATGACGTTCTGCCGCGACTGCCGCCTCCAGCTCTGCGACTTCCACCGGCTCTCGCACCAAAAGACCAAATCGACCTCCAGGCACCAGCTCATCGCTCCCACAGACCTGCTGCAGGACCCCGAGCTCTATGCTCAGATCCAGAACCACCGGGCCATCTTCCGCCATGCGTCGCACTGTCCGTCGCATCCTGATCACCTCCAGGTCCTCTTTTGCCTCAGTTGCAATACCGTCGTCTGCGAGCTCTGCTACGTGCTCGGCTGCAAGGACGACGACGACCGTATGCATCCCGTCAGGCCCGTCTTGGATCACTACCCCGACGCCCGGGAGCAGTTCCAGACGCTTCATCTGCGCTCCATCGAATCCACCCTCGCCAAATACCAAGCCTTCCCAACACAGCTTCAGCTTTGGTTGGAGCAGCTTAGTCTCGATGCCGCCGAGGCTAGGACCCAGATCAGGAACCGCTCACAGGCACTGCATCTTCAGATCCAGCAGCGCGAGCAGCAGATGCTCGATCAGGTCGCCGACATCGAGACCCAAACTCGGCGTGAGCTCGAGGCTCAGATGGCCACGATCCAAGGCCACATGGACGACCTGCAGGACATGCACCGGGACGCTCTCCAGCTCCTGGCCGGCAACAACGTCTTTGCGCTCCTCGATGCTCTCAAGAGCCAGGATGCCATTCCGTCGCCGAACGACGTCCAGAACGAAGCATGCGGCTTCACCCGATCCTGGTCACTGCCGGCCTTTGCCGGCCTGCCCGAGGTCGACATGGGCCTGCTCCCCGAACGGACATTCAAGAACCAGCGCCGCCCGGTCGAGCTCAAAATCGCCAAGCAGGAATACGATCCCCAGGGGAATCTGATCCGACTGCACTTTTCGTTTCATATTTGGCCGGCGCTCAAGTTCCATCACCAAACGATGATGTTCCGGTCGCCGGTGACCCTGGCGATCGACCACCACCAGCTCGATGCCATCCATGTACAGCCCGGTACAGACGTCGTCGTCGATGTGGCCGCCAGCTATGCATTCAAGCGGGGCACCAAGCACCGGCTCTGGGCCAAGGGCTTCTTTGGCGATGCCGTCACCAAAGTGTTTCTCCAACCCAACTGGGTGCAGCCCGCTGTGCCAAGGCATCCCTCTTCGGATGAGGAGAGCACCTCCCTCAGCACGCTAACCAGCAGTAGCGACTCGTCCTAGTCCACCTGTGAGCATCGACTTCTTGAATATAACAACACGCCGAGCGATATCCACAGTTGATATGCCTATGTCTGCACTGCCGATGCCGTGTGCCCCGCGGAGCAGTGTCCAGGGTTACTTGTTTTGGTGATGCCGAGGGGCCGCTGTGAGCCAAGTCCGTGAGGTCCCGGCTCCGTCTCCGAGTAAATCATGCAGCGGCATGCTGCTATATGCAGTGCCGTGTGATATGCGATCGGCTTTTCTTACCACCCATGAGCACCGGCGTGCCATGATGCAAGTCGTCATACCTTTGCCATGTTTCCATCCGGCTGGCTGTCCCAAGTCTCTTGCGTTTCTCACGCCCTCCCCTCCCACTGCATGCTATCGCCGTCAGGGCCCGCATCGGTGTCGTTGCGAGCTCGACAGCACGGCGAGGACCAGCCCGGCCGCTGGCTGCTCGGCGGGTAGTTGTCCAAATATTGACGGTCCGAGGGCAGGGCCGCCCTTCTCTTTCGACTGGCAGCAACCCCGTTGCCCCGCAAGACAACCTAGCCAGCGTCGCCTGGAAGCGACTGTGGCTGCTCGATCAGTCCGTTTTGAGCGCTGCCCCTCCAGGCCCTTCATCTTGACGCTGCCCTGTCTGCCGCGCCCTTGCGTCGTCAGTGATTGGAGAATGGTCGGCAGAGCATTCTGCCTGGAAGTGTGACCTGTTTTTGTTGATGGCTCCTGAGGCGACGAGGCGTTAAAATGGGGGACAGCAGAGCAGGCTGTCCTCGTCTCCATCTCTGTCCCAAAGGACATTTGCCCTCCCTCCAAAACACCATTAGTTCGTTATCGTCGGTCGCTCGCACGGTCCCCAAATCCAGAGCAGAGGTAATGATGCTGCTCGCTCTTCCCAAGCACACCGACGACGAATCATGCCTGTCTGTCTCAGCCAACGCGGCTTCATGAACCGAGTCTCGCATTCTCCCGAACGACAGTGCGCCGCACATTTGAGACTGTTCCCAGAACTAACATCCCATTCACTGCTCGTCTACGGCGGCATTGCGACGCTGGCGATTGCCACCGCTGAACTGACTGTGTCCTGGACGCTGTCCCGCTCTTCCTCGCTTAGTCGACACACTTGCAACAGTCCAAACTCCGCACCTCAAACATCGCAGGCACATTGATCCCGAGCCGGATTCCAAGCAAACCCACTTTGTCCAAGAAATACTACCAGAGCAAGCCACATACACACACAAGTCAAACCGCTCCTCCCCTCTCGCCGCCACCGTCGCTACTATCGTTGCCATCGCCACCATCGTCGCTGTCCCCTTGACCTTCTCACGTCCATATTCGTGAATATGCGTGGAATCATCAACGTTCAAACAGGCCAGTGTGGCAACCAGATCGGTTCCAAGTTCTGGGAAATCATCAGCGAGGAGCACGGCCTTGATCCAACCGGCAAGTACGTCGGCGAACGCGATGTTCAGCTGGAGCGAGTCGATGTGTACTTTAATGAAGTCCCGGGTCCGAAATACGTTCCAAGGTAAGTCGACTGGGCCGGCTGGGTCGGTTGGGTCGGTGGCCGGATGCGGGGAGGGGCAGATGTCCTTACCTTTCGGTTTGTTCCCTCTCTTTGCTGTTTGGACGGACTGACACTCTTGTCTCGCAGGTCTGTGATGGTTGACCTGGAGCCCGGAACCATGGATGCCGTGCGTTCGGGTCCCTACGGCGACCTCTTCCGCCCAGACAACTTCATCTTTGGACAGTCCGGTGCCGGCAACAACTGGGCCAAGGGCTACTACACCGAAGGCGCCGAGCTGGTCGAGAATGTTCTCGAGGTCATCCGCAAGGAGGCAGAGCACGTCGATGCCCTGCAAGGCTTCCAGATGACACACTCGCTTGGCGGCGGAACCGGAAGCGGCATGGGATCGCTGCTTGTCTCCAAGGTATGCACGGATGCTCTCTTTGGGCGCAATCGACTTTGCAGCTCGGTCAGTGACTAACCCAATGCCCCTCTGTGGAATCAGATTCGCGAAGAGTACCCCGACCGCATGATGTGCACCTTCTCCGTCATGCCCTCGGCCAAGGTCAGCGACACCGTCGTCGAGCCATACAACGCCACGCTTTCGATCCACCAGCTAGTCGAGAACAGCGACGAGACCTTCTGCATCGACAACGAAGCCCTCTACGACATTTGCTTCCGCACCCTGAAGTTGACCAACCCGTCGTACGGCGACCTGAACCACCTCGTGTCCTCGGTCATGTCCGGCATCACGACATGTCTGCGATTCCCGGGCCAACTCAACGCCGACCTTCGCAAGCTGGCCGTCAACATGATTCCGTTCCCGCGCCTCCACTTCTTCATGGTCGGATTTGCGCCTCTGACGGCAAGGGGCTCTCAGGACTACCGCCAACTGACGGTGCAGGAACTCACCACTCAGATGTTCGACGGCCGCAACATGATGGCGGCTTGCGACCCCAAGCACGGGCGCTATCTGACCGTCGCCGCCATCTTCCGAGGCCGGCTGTCGATGAATGATGTCGAGCAGCACATGATGAGCATGCAGATCAAAAACTCGAGCTACTTTGTCGAGTGGATTCCCAGCAACGTCAAGACCGCAGGTAAATGCAGGGTGCTGCAACCAGATGCGGTAATGGGGATGGTCTTGAATCCATAGCTGAGTGTGTTCAGGGGATGTCATTTGCCCATGCTGGAGCAAAGAGGGATGTGCAAGTCGGCCAGCGCCATGAGCGACCCAATTTGCGGATCACTGCATTAGTTGTACTCTCGCACACACCGCATTCCGCCGACCGGCGCCCCAATGCAACTCGCACTGACCGCAATGCATCGAACTCGCTGCGCTACCGACTCGCGCATTCGCCATCGACCGCCGGTGCCGCCAGTTTGCGACATCGCTCCAAAGGGCCTCCGAATGGCCTCGACCTTTATCGGCAACTCGACTGCGATCCAGGAGCTCTTCAAGCGTGTCCAGGTCCAGTTCGCATCCATGTACCGCCGCAAAGCCTTCCTCCACTGGTACACCGGCGAGGGCATGGACGAGATGGAGTTCACCGAGGCCGAGTCCAACATGGCCGATCTCATCTCCGAGTACCAGCAGTACCAGGATGCCGAAGCCGATCTGAAGGAGGAGAAACCAAAGATCAGCGTCTCCAATAGGGCCGCGGCCTCGCCCAGCACCGCCGTTGCTGCCTCGGGTGTGTCGACAGCATCTGTACCCTCGCCCATCAGGCCCGCGCAGAACCCGGGCATCAAGCCTGCTGGTCTGCCGGCGGGAATGGCTCCTCCCGGTGCAGCAGCGATTGGTAAGACCCCGATTCTGCCCGCAAGCAACAACCCCTTGGCCCAAATCAACCCCAAGTAGAGGCACCATTCTGCTTCCGCTGTGACTGTGACTGTGACTGTGACTGTGACTGTGACTGTGACTGTGACTGTGACTGTGACTGTGACTGTGACTGTGACTGTGACTGTGACTGTGATCCCAAAGACCCCTTCCTGCATCCTCCTTCCTCACTCACCGAGCATGTCGTAGATCACTTTGGCCGTGTCTTGGTTGGCTGCTGGTGCCCTGTTGGAATGGCGTTGGCATCTGTGGCCATGCGGCACTGCAGGCGACACAAATACAATCTGTTTTCGAGCTCGGCGTGTCGATTATCTCTGGGTCTTGAATACACACCTCTCGATCCCTCAGCATGACATTGTGGTTGACTATGCGGGATGCATCGTGGGAAGCAGAGGAAAGGATGCCCGCCGACTTGGGCTCGACCAAGTGCCTGAGTGGCTCCACCACCACCAGAGACGCTGATGGCCCAGAACACACGGCGAGCAACTCGTTCGACTGTCTTGACATCGAGGCGCCACGAAGCTGTCCCGGTTCGTTCTGAATCTGTCGCGCATTCTCCTCCTCTTAACCCTTGATCATGAACTGATCCGCCACGCTCCACACAGGCCGCCGCCGCAATCGGGATCAGAAACGAACGGTTCAAAGCAGAGTTGTATTCTGTCCCCCCCCCCCTCCTCCAGAAATCACGAGTTGGGGGAGCAGCAGAGAGGTCTATGAGAAGCATAGTGCTGTGTGCACAGAGAAGCGAAAGCCAAGGAAAGGCTCTGAGTGGCGACCGGAAGCAAGCAGTGTTCTCAGAAGAAGATTATACGGGACAACATGGAAATGAAACCCCGGGCAGAGGGCTCTGTCGCTGCGCCGAGGACGGTGTGGGGATGAGGATAGCAGCATTCGTATCCTCTCTCCCGCATGATCTCGGCTCATCCAGCAAACAGACGGCTTAGTGCCTCCAGGTCTTGACCTTGAAGCGTTCAAACGCTCCGCGCTCGAGCTCTTCGCGATGATCGGGATGGGCAATCTCTATCAAGGCGGCGGCACGTTCGACCATGTTCTTTCCGAAGAGATAGGCAGCTCCGTATTCGGTAACGACGTAGTGGGTATCTGTGGACAGAAGGGCGGTGGTGTGGTGGCTTGTGTGAGTAGGTGGGTATGGAGAGGCCCGCCTGGATGACGGTCGGTATCGAGCGGTGCCGTCGCAAAACTGACCGACACCGCTGGCACCGCAAAGACGGAAATCTGCCAGCTCGGCAGCAGCAGGCTTGGTGTGCGGCCAGCCCGCAATCTCCCGATCAGCAGTACTTACGGTTGCGAGTGGTAATGACACCGGCGCCCTCCTTGAGAGTCAGGACAATCTTGGACTCGCCGTTCTTGGCGGTCGAGGGCAAGCAGATGATCGGGACACCGCCCTGGGAGATGGCCGCACCGCGCTCAAAGTCGACCTGGCCACCGACACCAGAGATCATCTTGGTGCCGATCGAGTCAGCGCAGACCTGGCCGGTGATATCGACCTCGACGGCCGAGTTGATGGCCGTGACCTTGGGGTTGCTGCCGATGATTCGGGGGTTGTTGGCGACAGAGGCGTCCCAGAAGGAGATGCCGGGGTTGTCGTCGACAAAGTCATAGAGACGCTGCGAGCCCATGACGAACGAGGTCACGGTTTTACTGGGCATGAAGGTCTTGTGGAGGTTGGTGACGACGCCGCTCTGGATCAGATCGATGGCCCTCTCGGCAAACATTTCTGGCGCGGACATGAGGCAGCGGAGGAGGCGGATGAGCGTGAGGACGTGGACATTGGGCAGCAACACAGAGCCAGCGTTGGTCGGAAGGCAGTTGGTGCGTACCCGTGTGGATTCCGAGATCCTTGTGGTTGGAAAGCGAGGCGAGAACAGCATCGGGGATGGCGCCTGTGTGGACCTTGAATGTTAGCCTGCTTTCTGCGACAGGAGCGTTGGAGAGGACGGACCCAACATCCAATCAGTCGACATACCGATGCCCATCTGAAGAGTGGCTCCGTCGCTGACGAGTCCGGCAATGATCTTGCCGATCTTGGCCTCGACCTCGCTGGGCTCGCTGCTGACGTGACAAGGCAGAGGCTCGTCGACATGGAAGACATAGTCGAGGTTGCTGTAGTGCACGAAAGAGTAGCCGTGGGTTCTGGGCATCGAGGGGTTGATTTGGGCGATGAGGATCTTGGCAGTTTGAGTGGCTGGGAGGGCCGTGGCGACCTGAGAGAACGCACAACACACTGGATCAGGTGGTACTGAACACCGGGGGCTCTGGGCAGTGAAGTTCGAGCAGACGAGACGGATAGACGGAGCAGCTCCGACGCACGCCAGATCGCGGTGCCGTGTGCTCGACAAGGTGCGATAGAGCCCACTGGACCGACTCTGCGACCGCCAACAATGCCACTGGCAGGAGGGAGAGCCTTACTTCGACACCAAGAGAGCACATGCCGTGCTTGTCCGGAGGAGAAACATTGAGGAAAGCGACATCGGGGGTAACGAGTCCTCTGCGCATCAGCGACGGGATCTGTGCGGGTCGGTGGATTGAGTTGCAGCGACATTAGAGCACAGCGGGCAGCAGCACTGCGATCGGAGTGATACACCCGAGGCTGCCAAACCACTCAACTTTACGAGCAAATGGCAAGCGAATGGCAGCCTAGGAACCTGCATGCGTTGCGGGTCAAAGCACTGCCTGACATACCTCCGACAGGAACGTGGGAATGTACGACGAGAATCCACGATCCACAAGCTTGCGCTGGTTGGCGCCAATGAAGAAGTTGTTGGTGACGAACGATTTTGCATACTCTTCCGTGGCACATGGGTTGGGGCGGTCCAGATGCAGGTGGCAGAATTCGACCTGTCTCAGCTCGTCGTGGCGCTTAGCCAGGGCTGTTTGGAGTGGATAGAGCAATGCCAAGCCCGGATTATTAGCAGAGAGCGATACATGGTACACACAGGTTGTTGGCAGCAGTGGAATTGCAGGTTGCACTGGCGGAAGGAGACAGAGCCCCCCCCCTCTGCCAAGCCCTGGCCATACCGGTGAGCAGAGGGATGGGAGTGGCTGCGACACCATGGACAAAGACGCGATCGCCGGACTTGACGGCCCGGACGGCTTCGTCGGCGGTGGCGCACACCTTCGGGCCAGGCTTGCCCGAATGGTATGCGCGCGCCGAGCAGGTGAGCTGCGAGGAAAGACGGAGTGCGCGACGGGACATCATGATGCAGGCTGCAGGGGATGGATTGGAGACGGAAGCGACCGAGCGCCGATCCAGCGACAGGTTCGCGGTGGAGGCAAGGGAGTCAGGCGGCGTAAGCGAACGAGCGGCTGGTGCAGGACAGGGCAGGAGTGGAGGATGGCCATGCGAGTGCCGGGTCGACAGGGCTATATGGAAGGCGGCTGACGAGAGCAAGCCTGGCAACCGACTGCCCGAGTGGACGGATGGTCCTGGACACCGGCGCACAGCCCAGGCTGGCCGGCAAGAGAGCAGGGTGCATTTGCTTGTGGACAGCTCGGATGCAGGGCTGGAAGAGGAATAGCAGCGCCATATCCCCCAGTCCGGTCGGTACCTTGGGTTCTACGATATCCGGAGGAACTTGGTACGAGCCGGGAGGGAAGCCTGGGCAGGTCGAGAAAGGCGACGACAGCGAAAGATGAAGAAGAGTGTGGCCCGAGGAAGAATGGGAATTTATATGTCGCTGCCCGGCCGAGCCAAGATTGGGCGGTGACGCATCCTGACGCCGCGAATCGGAACCGATGGATCGCCCTCTTCGGGGCGTGCTGAGCCCGCCAGGCGACGGGTCGCATCGGCGATGCCTCTTTTTTCGGGCAGCGAGCGGCCCCCCCCCCGGCGGCCTGAACCGGCAGCCCAGATAGGGCCGATCAGCGCATCCGCATAGACAAAGCGCTGCACACTCATTGGCGACAGCACAGCGTCGGCGTGGACAGCGTCGGCGTGGACAGCGTCGGCGTGGACAGCGTCGACAACAATAGCAAGACAGGATGGGTCATGGTTCGCCACAAGGCAGCACGCCCGGCCAAAGCCAGGACGAAGAGGGTCCGTGCTGTCGACGTCGACAGCGGCATCGACACCCGCTGGTCCCGCCGACCATCTGCATCGCCCGTCCTCTGCCTCTCGGCTCGGCCTGCTGGATGGCATCCGTCGGCCTCGCCGCTGGCTTGCAGAGCTGGCTTGCAGGGCTGGCTTGCAGGGCTGTTCCTCGCTCATGCCTTTCGCGTTGCCCTTGCCGACACGTGAGGCTGTGCTGGTGCGGGCGCGCCTTGTTGGGCCGCACCAACCCCAAGGCCACAAGGATCGCCGCTCTCAGCCTGAATCACCGCTCCCTTGCCTTGCGCAATCCCCTGTCGAATTTTTTTTTCCCTCTCCTTCCTCGCCTCCTCGTTTCCCAGCTCGACATACATACATATCCTGAGCATCGAGGCATCATCTCCCGTCACGCTCGTCCGCCACCACAACCGCTCCGCTTCCCTCTCCCCCGCCAAGTGCTGCAGTTGCACAGATGAGCAATTACAACACCGTCGAGCCCACCGTCATCGACGAGGATCTGCTGAAGCGCGCGATCCACGACCAGGTCAATCCCGAGATTGCCGATATTGCGCGACGCGAGGGCATCGACCCCGTAGAGGTCTTGACGCTGCGGCTGGACTACAAGAGTGAGCATGTGCTATGGACTGCACCGACGCGACCGAAGAGGCGGCGCCGGTAGTTTCAGGGGCAGAGCCGACCAAGATGGGGGTGGGGCAGGGATCGGCTGATCGCGTGTCTCGGTAGTTCTCCAGAGGCACGGTATCTTCATGGGTGCCTTCATGGATGTCTTCACGGATGTCTTCACGGATGTCTTCATGGGTGTCGCAGCTTGTCCTGCTGCACCATCGGCCCGTCTAGTGAATGGACATGGATGTGTCTATCCAGAGTGCCATCGGCGGTACTTGGCCGTCGGCTTCATTGCTGTGTGCTCACCAACGGGCGGTGCCATCGCCATCCCAGATATCCTCAAGATCGACAACCTGTGGGCGTATGAAAATCTCGTCAAGCTGCAACTCGACAACAACATCATCGAACGCATCGAGAACATTGGCTTCTTGAAGCATCTGCAGTGGCTGGGTGCGTTGTGTTGATGTGGTGCTGCCTGGAAGTCACGCCAGACTCGCCTCGATGCTTCGAGACTCCGGATAACGGTTCATTGGGGTTCCACCTTTGCTTACTTCTTTGGCCCCTTCTGGTCGTCCCAGACTTGTCCTTCAATAACCTCACGACCATCGAGGGGCTCGACGGTCTGACGATGCTGACCGACCTGACGCTCTACAACAACCGCATCTCCAAGATCGAAAACATGGATGACCTCGTCAATCTGGAGGTGTTTTCCATCGGCAACAACAACATCAATGTTCTCGAGAATGTAGGAACGGGGAGGAGGAAGGCGGCTTGCCTCCCACGCCGCGTGGTAGCTCTGGTTGCTCCCATCCATCAGTCCATCGGGCATCTGCAAAGGATATACTCCTGAGCGTCGCTGTGTCTGCATTCCAACTTGTGCGCTCTCCAGATATCGTATCTGACCCGCTTCGAGAAGCTCCGAGTGCTCAACGCCGCCGGGAATGCCATATGCAAGAACCCAAACTACAATACATATGTGCTAGCTCACGTCAAGAACCTCAAATATCTGGACTATCGCCTAGTGTTGTCTGAGAAGGTCAGCGTCGGTGCTCGCTGCGGGCTAACACAACCTGGTCCCTGGTATAGGCTCGGTCGACAGTGACTAAGGACGTGGTTTGGCTTTTTGTTTTTTTCTGGGGGGGGGACGGGACGATGGAAACAGGTCGCTACAGCACGAGAAAAGTACATCGACGACATCATCGCGATGGAAGAGGAGGAGAAAATAGCACTCGCCAAGAAGGAGCAAGCGCGGCAGCAGAACGAACTGGATACGCTGCATGAGGTAAGCCCTGTTTCCACCTATGACATCGGCCTCTGTGTCGGGACAGACGGCGCTGACGAGGTCTCTGCTCGGAACCATGACCCGGATATATGCAGGCGGCCCATATCAAAGGAATCGAGATTCTGTTTTCATCCATGTTTGACGACGACCTGGACTTTCAGAGGCTGTTCCAGATCGACCGGGACCGACTGGGCGAGATGCGCGACGAATATCCTTTCAGGATGGGGTGGGATGGGATATGCTGCGTATAATCACGGCCATGCTTCCGACACAACGTCCGTCATGTCTATCCTTGACTCTGCGACCTCTGCGACCTCTGCGACCTCTGCGACCTCTGCGACCTCTGCGACCTCTGCGACGACTATCCCCCCATCTCCTTCAACACATACCGAGCCAAGTTCGACTTGGTCGTCAATGAATTCAAACAGACGGTGCTCTCAAAGTACCACGAGAAGCAGGACGAGCTGCATCAGTTCCGGACCTGTGTGGACAATGCGAAAAGAGACGCCAGCACCGAAAGCATCAAGCGCCTGGAAAAATACCAGCACAACAAGAAGCAGGTTGGAGCTGCGAATGAACGGTGCATGGATGGCAGAGATCGTGCGCTTGGCTTGGTTGGAGGGAGGAGGCAGGCAGGAGAGGGAGGCAGGCAGGAGAGGGAGGCAGGCAGGAGAGGGAGGAGGGGAGGGGCAAGCTCATCCAGGTTTGTGATGGTGGCTGCATGGATACGGCGAGATATAGCCAGCCTCGCAGCGAGGATACCCGCAGCACCTCACCTCATCAGCGGCACCAATGCGCTTTCTCTCTCCCTCTCCAGCTGATTCGGGCCATCCAGAGCTCCAGAGACTCCAAGGAGGTCGAGGAGGCCCTGAAGATCCTGAAGGACCAAACCAGCACTCTGTCGGACGTCCTGCTCGGCTACGAAATGACTCTGGTTGAGCAGATCGAGGTAGTGGCAGCGCGGGCAGTTGTCGCTGTTGTTGTTGTGACGACAGCAAGTGCCGCTCGAGTCGGAGCAGCCGAGCCCGGTGGCCGTAAGCTCTATTAGAGTGGAGGGCATGGAGCCGATGCCAACACCGATGCTGATGCCAGCGCCGATGCTGATGCCAACGCTGATGGTCAAGTCTGAGCACCGATGGCAAATGTTTCAAAGTAGCCCAGACTAATGCGTCTCGTCCTTGGACGACCAACCCGGCAGGACGTCATCAAGGAGATCGAGCGCAACTACACCGAGCTCTGCGGGGCCATCAACGAAAGCGGCCAGACGACCTTTGCGCGGCTGCGAGAGATCGAGACCGAATTCCATGAAAAGTTCTCCGAGACGATTGTGGCGCTCTTTGAGCGATTCAACAAGGGCGACATGGACGACCTGGACGACGACCTGCGTGATGTAAGCGGGCGATGGAGGCGAGGCGAGGAGGGGAATTGGGGCGGTGGAGAGACGGGCTCCTGGGAGCAGGGGGGGGGCAGAGACAGGACGGAGGGTCACAACAGGTTTGGCTTATCTGACCAGCGGTTGCTTGCCACCACACTCCCCAAACGCTCCTGGGGCTGAACGCATTGGTCAAGATCATGGGCGATAAGGACGCCCTGATGAACGCCATCAACGGTTCGCACGACTTTCGGCTGGGCAAATTTGATCACCAGGCAAGCGCCGGCAGGGACTGAGCGGCGGTGACACTGGCTTGGGCAGGGGGGAGGGGTCATGCTCGGGAACGGACTGCTCTTCCCAACGAGGAGTCTGCGCTGCTGAGGTCTCGGCTGTTGGTTGCTGGCATCTGGGCTGTTGCCGATGCAGTCCGGATCGCTGTTGCTCGTGTTAACCGATTATCGTGCCGGCTGCTGTGGGCCGGTCCGCCACACCGCCTGGGCTTGGCAGGAAGACTACTTGGTGACCGGGGTGGCAAAGGACATGGAGGTCGTCATCCAGAGAATCCACGAGGAAGAGATCAAGCGCAACCGCGACCGAGTCGGCGAGATCCTCGGGTTCCTGGACAAATCCAACAGCGAGATCGAGCAGGCCGAGGAGAATGCGTACTGAGAGCGGGCAGCGGCATGGTGGCCGCGAGGAGTCGGCGACTCCACGGAGCAAAATTGTCAGGATTCGTCTGGTGGTGTCGACTCGTCGCGAACAGAGCAGATTTGCTGCCCCCCCCCTTCGAAGCACGAGACTCGGGAAGTGGAGATGCGGGTGTGTCGGGCGACGGGTCCCAGGCGAGGCACGGCGGCAGAAGCACTCCAAAACCGCACACACCCCGAGTCATGCTGCAAGGGCAGCTGGACATGCTGTGGGAGCAGTTGGATGTGCGAAACCCGCTTTCCTCCCGATGTGGCCCTCGCTGAACCCTTGCCTGAAGCCACACCGACACAAACACACGTGCGCGCACAAATGCAGGCGACGAGCACAAGTGCCTGTCACTGGCTGGACGGGCAATCCCGCAGAGGGGTGGGCGGAACGGGGTGGCCCTGTGGGCCGCAAACAGGAGCGAAAAGCGGAAAGCGGAAAGCCAGAGAGAGGCCGTGGGCTCTGGACAAGTGAGCGACATGCATCGGCAGGCGCGCGAGGCCCGATGCGAGTTGGGCAGGGCGTTTGGAGTTGGGTTGCTGCCGTCAAGGCTGGCCCTCCATGCCGCAGACAGCCTCCGCATCGTTGACTGGTCTCGATGGTCGTCAACATTGGCCGCCATGTGCCTCGTCGCCCGGGTCGCTGGTGCAGCCGCAAACCAACAGGCATCGCAACATCAGCAGAGCGCTTTCTGGTGACATGCCCTTGCTGGGCGGATCCACTCGCGCAAGGGCCAGCTCACATGAGCACCAGTGTCCCCGCTGTGTTTATTGGCATGAACGAAGCGCGTGGTGGGGGCAGGACAAGGTCCCAGGCTGCGCTGTGATGCATGGGTGTGAATGCATGGGTGTGAATGCATGGATGTGATGCATGGATGCGAATAGATGGATGCGAATGCAACGGGATGGATGCAACGAGATGGATGCATGGATGTGAATGCATGGATGTGATGCATGGATGCGAATAGATGGATGCGAATGCAACGAGATGGATGCGACGAGATGGATGCAACGAGATGGATGCAACGAGATGGGAGCCCGGCCACCCGGGTCAAAGCCCGCAAACCAACAGCCGGGGTGACACACGGTGACGCGTGCCCGTGCGCGTCGCCGCCCCGAAATAGCAGTACACGGGACAGGCTGCACAGTGCCCGACCGCGCAGCAGCGGCTGTGTGGGGCGTGTGGCGGCAAGGGTGCGATAAGGGTGGCCCTGTGCGACACGCCGACGCGCGCCGCGAGTGGTCGGTCGACTGTCTGTGTGTTGCGGCTGCAGTCGCTATTTCTGTAGCGGCGGCGAGCAGCCAGCGGCAGACACTGCTCACACAGTGCCGCTCACAGTGCCGCCCACACTCTGCCGCTGACACAAAACACACGCGTCGCTCCTTCACCGCTCCACAAGGCCGCGCCCGCGCCGGCTCGCGCTGCCCGGCTGGCCCTGCCCGGCTGGCCCTGCCCGGCTGGCCCAGTCCGGCTGGTTCGCCATGGCCTTTTGTGCTTCTCGGCTCGGCTCTGGCGTCTCGCCCGCTTCTCGCCCGCGTCTCGCCTGCTTCTCGCCCGCCCCTCGCCCACCGCCCTTCTCGCTCGCCCTCTCGTCCTTCGCCCATTCCCCTCCGTTTTATCCCCGTCCTCCACCCCTTCCCACCGGCCTTTTGCGCTTCCCGTGCTCGTCTCCTGTCTCTGCGGGTTCGGTAACTATATCTGCTGCTCCTCCCCGCCTTTGCTTTCCTCCCTGTGCGTCGTCTTCTATCATCCATCTCCCCTCCCACTGTCCTGTCCCTGTCTCCCTCCCGCCCCGTCTCCGCTGTGTCCTGATCCGCTTTGGTCCCAACTTGCCTCTTCTGCGGCTCCGTCGCCATCCTCGCCCATCCACAAGCCTCTGCTCCCAGCTCGTCCTGAAGTAAATCCCCTCCATCGAACCCGGCACGCCGGTCCTACTTCGGTTGCCTCGAGCTCCCCTCCGTCACAATGTCCAACTCCACCAGTGTGCCCTTCACCATCCCGAGAGCGATCTCCGACTCGCCCTCGCAGACCCTCCTCAACAGCCTGAACGATGCCGCGGGCCTGGTCAGCTTTGCGTCCCTCCTGACCCTCGGTCTCCTCGATGCCTGGAAGCTCTCGTTCTCCTATCGGTCCCTGGTCCAGCTCATGATCTACACCGACTGCATCGCCTTTGTCCTGCAGTACTGCGCCTTTTCGCTCGCCGACCCGACCGGTGTCAACAGCTGCAACTACAACATCCTGATGATGATGTCCGATCTGGTCTGGGTCTTCAAGGTACATACTGCCTTCGTTGGGCACTCGCTGGGGCCGCGCTGCGCCGTCCCAACAGCTTGCTCACCACAGCCGATTCCATCTCGCTGCAGGATGCCTTCAAAATCTCCTACATTGTCTGGAGAACCCTGTTCGTCACCAACGTCACCAAGGGCCGCTCCGGACTGTGGACCCATGTTGGAGTGCAGCTCTCAGGACTGTTCTCGGTCATCCTGTACATGCTCTTCAACTACTCGGCCTACAACGGATTCAACAGTCAGTATCGCACGCCGATCCGATGCCTTGGGCGGAGGCCGTTTGTTTGCAAGCCGAAAGATACCCGGTGTCATGTGCTAATCCTCTGCTTTGCTCTTCACAATTGCTGAATATGCCCTGCCACAACATCGACAACAACAACGACGACACCACCACAACCGACACAACATCGCATCGCATCGCATCGCATCGCATCGCACCGCTTTGGATCCGACTCGATCCGATGCGACCCCGACATTATTCGCACCATCTCACCTACAGTCTGCGGGTCTGCCAACGCCGTCCCGGCCTCCTACCGGGATTGGACTCGCCCTCTCCTCTATGGCTACTGGGTTATCCTCGATCTCGTCTGTACTATTGCGCTGCTCACAACCATCTACAAATTCTCGGCTTTTGAGCGCGACAACTCCTACAACAACGGCAAGTCCCCGCTCTCCAAGGTCATCTTCAGAGAGCTCACCCGTGTCGTCATCACTGCCGGCGCCGGTGTTGCCATCTGTGGATGCACCATTGTCGAGAGCATCCGCGGCGGCGGACAGATCCTTCCCCTCAAGGCTCTCCTGTTCACCTTGTGTAAGTGTTGGCCGACTTGACCCTCGCGGGTTGCTTTGACGCTCCTGTGCCCCCCCCCTCTCTCGCTCACCGACGTGGGTGGGGATGGCGCTGTCCACCCCGTTGCATTTCGCCATCGACGCTTTTGTTTGTGCTCGTTCGAGCGTGCGATCGTATCATCCGCTTGCCTCTCACGCTATCTTCTCTATCCCCGGCATTTGCATTGCAGCCCAACACGTCCTGTTGCTCAGTGTGATGAGATATGCTCCCGGCTCGGATGATGCCAGCAGCGCTCACTCGCCTCAGTACTGAGCTAGCGCCGCTCAGCCTCGTCGTTCAGCCACCACCCCACCGCATATCCAAGTTCACTGAGAAATCCTCACCGTCCGCCGCAAGTCTTGCTCGTATCTTTTTGCCGTCACCATCTCTCGCACTAGCCGTTTCTATCTTTTTTTTCTCTCTCTTTCTCTCTCTCTGTCCTTCTACCATTTACTTTCTCGCTCCTTTTCCCTCCTCCTCCACACCTCAAATCATTGCCTATGATTTTATTGCTACTTTTTTTTTTCTTTCTGTCTTCGAGTATCTTATTCCAGTCCTTTTTTTTCTCATCGTCTAATGGAGATGCGCAAGAAATATACAAGTATTTTTTTTGCTCGATCGTGTTTTTGTCCATAGCTTACGAGTATCTTTTGCTTCTCTTGTCTGATTGTCAGCTCACAGGCGCACGATGCGACCGCACTTGTCCCTCCTTTCTTATTTCGACTCTCTCCCTTGGCTGCTCTTGTTCAACCTATGCGATTGATCCTCCCTGTTTTCCGTCTATGACGCGCAACCCTGACAGACTTTGCCTCGATCTCTCCCCTGCCCACCTGCCCACCTGCCCACCTGCCCACCTGCCCACCTGCCCACCTGCGTCCTCTCTCTCGTCTAGACCTGATCCCACCCGTCCCGCGCTGCTTTCCAGTCCTCGGACTTATTGCCCACACCTGCGGTGTCCCTGGGCTCCAATGAGTTTGTGTCTATCCTTACGTCAAATACAGTGTCTCTCTCTCTCTCTTTCTTTGCACTTCCTTTTCTTTTCCTTGTCTCTGGTGCGCTCAGGATTTGCCCCTCTCCCTTACCCATTTTGCCGTCTTCTTGTCTGGTCATGTGGGACTCGTCCTTCCTTTCTTCTTCCTCATCCAATATGGCAAGCTCTCAGGCCCATTTCCTGCGCTTGTCCTGCAGTGCAATCTCCTTTTCTCTTTCATCAGGCGCAGACCCTCCTTGTTCGCTGTTTTGGCGAATGCGTGCTGGGAGTCTGGCGACGACATGTCCAGTTCGCAGTCGGCCAGAGTGGTCGCCTTCTGGGTCCTGAACACACCCCGTCATGCCCAAACAGCGTGTCCAAGGGGACTGGAGGTGTACCGACTCGAGTAGGCCGATGATGTTGATATGAACATCCCATGGAACGAACCAGATAATTGAATGCTTGCACCACACTGTCCTGCTTCGTTCCGAACAATCTGTATTGCGGCCTCGAGTGCAGCTGGCGCTCGCGGCAGAGGCTCCAGGATCAACCCTTCCCTCTCAGGCTGCCCAGGGACATCGATTGGACAAATCAAAATCCTTGCTCGCTACTCTTATTGTACCAAGATATGGCAGCGGTGAGATCTCGGTCGACACCCCAGCCGTTGTTGTAGCAGATCCCGATGTTGTGCTGGCCGTATCGATTGCCCTGCGCGGCCGACTTGCGAAACCACTCGACTGCCTGGGTGCGGTCCATGGGAACCCCGTTTCCCCAGACAAAGCAATGGCCAAGCCCCAACTGCCCGTACGAGTTGAGTTGATCGGCCGCTTTGCTTGACCACTGGAACATTTTCGAGTGGTCCTGCGCTACTCCCCATCCGTGAAAGTAGCAATTTCCAAACCAGTACTGGCTGTCGCTGTGGCCTTCGTTTGCAAGCTGCTGAAAGATTTGCGCCCCCAGCATCTGATTCTTTGTGGTTCCAAATCCATAGATCAGACACACAGCCGTGAGATGTCTGCAGAGCCAGTCTTGATCGTATCCTAGCCAGCACAGCTCAAAGAACCTGCATGCTGCAGGGGCATCCGATAAGGAGTTGGGCAGCCAGATGACCGCCAGGCACTCGCCCTCCCCAAGCTTGAACTCGTCCGACTTGTTGTCGCGGATCATCTTGACGCCCTTTTGCTTGTCCAGCTGAGTGCCCCGGCCGTGATAGTGCATCCAGCCGACCATGTGGGTGGCAATGTGCTTGACGGCTGTGTCCGAGGACCGGGTGCTCACTTCTTGCCAGCGATTGAAGGCATCAGCGTCGCTCTGGTCGACACCATGGCCGATGAACGAGAACCAGCCACGGAGGAACTCGATGTGGATTCGACCATCTTCGCTGCCTTGGTCTGCGGCCTTGGAATACCACTCGATAGCCGTGTCGTAGCTTTGGTCGACACCCTCGCCGCGCTCATAGCAGCGACCGAGAGCGACTTGAGCCTGTGGAACTCCACGATCGGCAACCTTTTGATACAGCTCGGCGGCCTTGGTGCGGTCTTGGCCGACTCCATCGCCGCGGTCGTAGCACTCGGCCAGGTAGAACTGTGCCGTGGGGTGGTTTGCATTGGCTGCGCTCTCCAAAAGGCCAAAGATTTGCTGCTGTGTGGCGCCTTTTGCAATGTTGTTCGTCGATTTCCCGGCAGCGAGATCAGCTTGCAGAATCCGGGCCAGAATGAAGGAGGCAGCGATGTGGCCTCGATCGGCCAGGGCAACGAGCCAGGGGCGCTCGGTGGTACCGCGGCCGTCAAAATGCTGAGCGACGGCAATCATGTCGCTGGGCAAGATGAGGACAGGCAGCGGGTGGCCGGGGCGGCATTGAAGTCCGGCGTCCAGGCACCAACGCCGGAAGCGAGTCAGCTTGGAGTTGAGGAGAGCGCGAGCACGCCTGAAGACGAGGAAGAGCCCCTGAAGCTCGGTGAGAGCGAGTGAGAGGCTGAAGATGTCGTTGGCGAGCACGATGGTGAGGATGTCGGAGCCGTCGAGGACCGGGGGTGTCGCTGTCGGGCCAGCAGCCGAAGCCTCCGAGAGGGCCATGGCAGCGCCGCTGGAGCCGCGGCTCTCGGACATGGTGTTGGGGGGGGGGAGTTGCGGTGCGATGATGGGCAGAGCAGACGAGGGGCGATGGAACTGGAACAAACCGGCGCATTCGGCAACCAAAGAGGCGCAGACCCAGCACCACGTCCCGTTTCCGGGTTCTCGATTTCCGGTCTCCTCTCTGCTGCGGTGCGAGTAGTCGTCGCAGGATCGGCAGATGCAGCCAGCCGACCGGTGCCCGGATGATCGCTGATACACCATTCTCCCAACACTGGCGCACACCACTCGCAGCCACGTCCTGCATTGCCCTCGGAGTGGTTGTCTTGATCCGCACTTGACACGGCGATGGGTGTATTCGGGACCCAGAAACAAGCGACAACTCTGGCTCGAAACAGTGTTCCATTTCGTTTTGGGAGCGCTGAAATCCACGCATCGTCTCCTGAGACCTCGCAGCTCACTCGACCGCCATGAGCCCCAGCGTCCTGAGAAACTCTTCAAACTCACGCTCCTCGTCAATGGCTTCCTCCGCCAGCTCCGTGCCAAGTAACAAGCACTCGATCTTGCCGGACTCGAACGCCAGCGCCAGCGTCGAGTGTGTCCGCATCCCCGTCTGCTGAAGCGGCATCGAGTTACGTCCTTGGCCCATCGACCCCGACGTCGTGAGCGGCCCGTCGGTTGCCTCGTTTTCTTGCAACTCGGTCGTCGAAACCAGGCCCGCAGTCGGCAGTGGCAGTGGGCTGAGGGCGAGCTGAGCCACGGAGCCCTTCATCCCAGACAGCTGTTGCAACCGGATCACATACTTGGGCTCGGCGTGGTGCTCGAGCAGGTCCCATACGTACAGACCCTGGGCTTCGTCCAGACAGTAAAACACCGCCTGGCGGTGCGGCGACCACACGAGCGACAGCACCGCACCGTCGACTCGCCAGTGCGCCAAGGCAACCCGATGAGAGATCGAGAACAGACAGACCAACCCCGATTCGTACCCAACCACAAAGAGACTGCGGTGGTGCGGCGAAAAGCTGAGGGCCCGAGGCTGGTCTTTGGGAGCAAAGAATTCGGCCGTGTAGAGCTCTTGCTTGCCTCCCGGCAGCGCGATAGAGTCGTCGAGCGCTGGGAAGGCTGGAAAGAATGTCGGAGGGTTGGGTCGGTCCTGGCACCGCGAATAGTGCACGACGCCGTGTGTCGAGAGCACTAGAAAATGGTCCGTGTTGGTGGGATAGCTCTGACAGTCGTAGACGATCGTGTCGGAGGGAACATCGGCCCTGCTTCCATTGGAAACGATTGATCAGACCTCCAGCAAAGTGGGAACTGCACACCGATTCGCCAGGGTGTTGCCAACTGCAAACTACATATCCATGGCGCCATCCACACCTCCACAGTCTCGACAGGATCGCCAGCGACACGGCTGCCGTAGCCATGATCTGCCATCCACTGACACCGTCTCCCAATACGTACTTGGCCGAAGGTATCACATTGGTTTGATATGTCTTGACAAGCTTGACGCAGCTCCCAATCGCCATGCCAAAGTCCAGCTCGTTGACCGAGAACGACTCTTCTCGATACTCGATCACCACCTGGACAAGGAGGAGGAAGTGTCTGTCAACATCCAGGAGCTACTTTGCACCGGTACCATTTGTATCGACAGCGACAAGGACAGGGGAGGCGTCGACGCTTGTCTCGTCCGCGCTGCAATCTCACATACCCAAATGCAGAGCACCCCGGATTCGTCGACCGTCACCAGCTGGCATGATCCGCTTTCGACTCGGGCCGTCGTTTCGTCGGCCTCGGCTGATGCATTCCAGCCCAGGGTTTGAGCCGCTTCTTGACCAAGATTCCGGCCCAAGCGTCCACTCGCCAGGAGTGGCTCGGTCTCGACAACCACGACATTCTTGATCACGTCCTCGTGTGCTCGCTCCAGCGAATACAGTCCGTCGGTGGAATAGCTCGGGGTCTGCACAACGACATCGACGACGTCGCTCGAGACATCGATAAAGTTGGTGTGGCGAGTGTGTTGCTGGTGCTGATCGAGCAGGTTCCACACCTGGATCGACCCATCCGCCGTGCCGCCAAAGATGAGATGGGGTTTGGTCCGTGAAAACGAGACACACTCAACTGCTGGCTCACAGATCAGAATTCTGTATGGACGAGGACCTGTCAGTGCCAGGGATGTATGCGCGCTGATGAAGGCGGTGGGCTTGGCTCAAGAATGGAGTGGAGTTGTCAGGGCCAGTGCAAGTGCAAATGCAGGAGGGGATACAAGTACAAGTGTGGAGTGAAGGGATGGGCACCATTGGGCAAGTCACAGTGAGCAGCACACCACGGCCGCGCCAGACAAGAGATTCCAGATCGAGCAGCCGAACTTCACCTGTACGGGACCGTGGGATCGCTCAGTCTCCACAAGCTGATGATGGCGTTGGGGCCAGCGGCATCAGGATTCGTTGCCGTGTCAGCAAGCTTCCACACGGCAAGGAACATCCGATGGTCCGTGGGAGAAAACAGTACTTTGGATGGAACATAGCCTGCAGTTGCACCCGCCATAATAGGCATGATATCGTCAATCTCATATGTGATGGTTATGCCGTCAATATATCGGCCATGAGACACTCGCTGGGTCTGTGAGCGTTGATGTCGGACGCTCGTGCTGCCGCGCGAACCAGCTTGGGAACGAGTCCGCTCCTCCATCCTGTTTGTCGACGCTGACCTTTCAAAAACTGCGGGATCGCCAGGGTCGCCGTCCCGTCGCAGATCGACTTGAGAGAATCGTCCACCCGCCGATCGAATGCGCCCTCTTGTCGGGCCGAATTCTCGTCTAGGAGAATGTTCATCACCCGCGACGACTTTCTCAGAAACTTGATCAGCCGTTCGGTGTCGTATTCGGTTGCAAACAGCTTTCCGGACGACGCCGATGGGGCGTTTGGACGTCCTGCCTTTGGCTTGCGTCGAGACTCGCTCGCAGAGAGCCAAGGTAGCTGGCAAGTGCTCGATGCCGAGTCCACAAAGCTCTCGGGAGGCGCCTGCGTCCATTTGTCTTCGATTTCCCAGTCCTCGGTCTGGCACTCGCGTTCGCACTGGTCGTCGTTGCACTGCGTGGACGCCTGGAACGATGCGGCGAAAGCCAAATTTCAGATACCACGCCTCGGATTTCATGCGATGGAATGCGCCGCTTCCAGTTCATCGTTTCGGATCACGGTGTTCAGCCCATGCACCGACCGCGCGACATTGCCCAGACAGCGCAAGCAGAGCGAGCATCAAATACATCGGCGTCGTCGATCTGAGGCTGCGCGCCACATACCTGAACGGCATTGGACGATCCATAGTTGCGTATGTACAGCTCGTATTCGTTGAGTGGAGCCAATTCAAAATGGCTGTATATGCAGACATCGAGCTCGATGAGACTCAAGAGGTCCTTCATTCGCCTGTTTCGCCTTTGCTCCGCCAGCGATGCAATCTTGGTTTTCTGTGCCTTCTGTCGCGAGGCATCAAGGTCCAGAGCCACACGGACAGGGAGTGGATGGGTCGGTGTCTCGGGTTTGGGCCCTACAAGCATAGAAAGAAAGTATGGTCATGCACAAGGGCTGTCGTTAGACGACAGAGTGTATATCTCTGAGGGAGACAATGCAAAGACATATTTGAAAGCCACCCCGCGCCTGGGAAGTAATGCGCTGCAATCTGGTGCTGCATATCCGCACCACTCCGGATCAGATTCGAGCTGCTCGCTTTGAGCTGTTGGTGCGAAGAAGCCAGTTCGTTTTCTTTGTCCAGGGCGCGGATCACCTGAAATCGGTCGTGGCAATCATCAGGGTTCTCGTCTCGACCATGTCGATCTCGGTGTGCTGATTACCCAACTGCCCAAGCACGAACAGCCTCTGTATGCTCCTGCCTAACCAGCGCAACAGATGCCAATGCCAGTGCGAGGCTATCGAAATCCCATCTTGGCAATCAGAGCTTGGAAATCCCAGCCCGGCTCCGATCTGGAGGACGCCGGCTTCAACAATGGCCAACTCACGTCGTCCACATCCTTCCTGGTCGTATGGTCCAGCAGTCGCTGTTTGGGCTGGGGTGTCATTGTGGTGCTTGATGGCACTGGAATATGCGTCGGGATTGGTTCTTCATGGAACTCCTCAAAATCGTCGTCGTTATAGTCCTGTGAAGCAAAGCGGCTCGTGGGTCAGTGCAGCTCGGCGATCCCTGGCCTACGACAAGTTGATAGATTGGAATCAACGCACGGGGCCACTTGCGAGGTTCTCGGCAGCTCCCCAAGATCTAAACCCACCTCAAAGTCATCGCCGTACCCATCGGTCCCAGAATCGTCGCCCTCGTCGTCGACATGGTCGGTGGGCATATCCTCGAGGGTGTCGTGGCTCTCGCGACGGAGAAGGGGGTCCTCCTCGATATCATCAATGTCTGCGGTTTCAACAGTAGGCACCGGATGAAATCAGCAAGCATGATATTGACTGCCTCCAGCGAGTGGCAGTGCACCCGACGCCGATGGAAGCGAGATTCGACTGGTTGTCCAGAGCTGAGTGCGGACAAGTCTTACCATCGTCCCGAAGTGATTGCGCCGTCGGGATGGCGATCTTCTCCGGCTGAGCTCCATGGCCCCTTTGGGCACCCGATGTTCTGGCAGGGCTGCTCACTTCAAGCATGGCCCCCGGGGCCGGTGCTTTCGACTGGGCAGCGACGTATTGCGTGGTCGTGGCCGTAGGTGGAGACGGTCGTGTCGCTGCAGGTTTCGATGCCTCGGTCGGCGGCAGTCCCTTGGCGGCGGCTAGATTCTCCTTGGACGATTTCTTGCCTGCAGGCGGGGCCTTCTGCACCAACTGCGTCTGGTTCTTTGGATCAGTAAGGTTCTGGAGAGAGCCTCGTGTTGCGCCAGGAGGTGCTACGGGTTTGGCTCCACCGTTTGCCGTCCGCTGGGGCTCTGCCAACTTTACATCCGTCCGCTGTCGTGACGGATCCGCGGAAGCCAGCTGGGCAGCCGCAGCCGCACCTTTGACATTCTGGGCTGCTGGAGGCGAGGCTTTCGGAGGTACCACCGCTACTGGCTGGCCCTGCGGAGGAGCAGATTGTGTCTGAGGGGGTTTCGACTGCTGGCCGACAGGCGCTGATCCCTGTCCTTGGGTCGCTGTTGTGTTGACTGGCGTGGGAACTGCCGATTGCGTCGTGCCGGGCTGTTGCGATTGCTGCCCCCCGGCTTGCGGCTTGGAGGGAGAAGATCCTGCTTGGGCGGATGTCTGGGCCTGTGGACGAGCCGCTTGAGCAGTAGGCTGAGCACCTGGACGAGCAGCCTGGGTCGCTGGCTGCTGTTGGGGTTGCTGGAGCTGCGGTTGGGGCTGTGCCTGCACTTGTGCCGACTGTTGTGGTGGGGCCTGTGGGCGAGCGGCTTGAGCTGGCGGCTTTGCTGGTGCGGCTGGACCAGACTGTGTGAGCTTTGCAGACGGGTTTGCAGATGGATTCACAGACGAATTTGCAGGCGGTGCCTTCTGTTGTGGAGCAGCGACTTGCATGGGTTGGGCCGGCGGCCTCTGCGAAGCCGCTTGTGACGATGCAGGTGCCACTGTCGCTGTTGGTGCTCCTTTTCCGGCTGGAGAGGGATCCGCTGGCCTTGGTGCTTGCGTGGGAGCAGCAGCTGGCTTTGAGGTTTGTGTCGGGGCTGCGGCCGGACGAGTCTGAGGCGCACCATCACCGGGTGCAGGACTGGGTTTGGGCTGGGCTCGCTGTTGTTCCTTGGAACCGGAGGCTTGGGTAAGAGTCGACACGGCTGCCGGAGCAACAGCAGGGACATCCTTGGGAGATGCCCGAGGAGGCTGTGGCTGCATGGAAGGTGGGGGCATGCCTTGGGGAACTTTGGTCTCGTCTCCTCGTGGCCTAAGACACATGCATGAAGCAAAGGGGGCCAATGAGACGAGTGTTGATCCAAAGACTCCGCTGCAGAGCATCAAGCGAAACGCCAATCCACCAGACATGCAGGATGTCGTGCGTCACCGAGCACAACGTCGTTGGGGTCGAGGGCTGATTCAGGTGCAATGAGTCCTTTACGCGATCCAGTGGTATTGGCTCCAACAGCTTACTTGACGCCCTGATCCTTCTTTGGAGAGCCAGTTGGGGCATATGCGACTGCTGCTCCGGCAGACGCGCTGGGAGGCTGTTTGCCAGGTTGCTGGTTCGGTTGCTGCCAGTGCGTCGAATACATCCGTCAGCACTAGTTTGCTCCCACTCTGGGCTCGATGTATTACGCTCGGCGTCCTGGGAATCGCGCTAGGAGCACCGACAGGCGACACCGGTTGCGCCTTGGCTATGATCGCATCGCCAGGTATCAGTGTGCGCCACGACGGTTTCGATGCTCACCTGCGACATTGCGGGCTCGAGGCAGATGAAGAGGTAGATGCAGAGACGGGAAAGCGTCGCGCGATCCAGTTGGCTGTGGGTAATGTCTGGGCGATGGGCGGCATACGGGATGACCGCGCGACGATACGACCCAGCGATGTGCAAGGCGGGCTCTGCGTTCCCGCCGATCAGTCGCCTCTGCTGGCAGCCATCCTTTTGCGGTGGCGCGGGAGTCTTCTGCAGTCGCTTGGGAGCACTACCGCGAATGCGCTTGGATGATCATCACTGTGGCGATTGATATACACACCAATACTAAGCGTCGGGCGCTGTATCTCATGTGGATGCTTGTGGGAACCGCCAGCCAAGCCGAACAGCGATGTGTGTGTGTGACAGATCACGTGGCTTGCTGACATCAACGGCGTGCCCAAATATGGCCAAATGCTTGCTCCCTTGCCTTTGGCGGCTTCATCGACCAGAACAGCCGATCAGCTCCATCGGCTCCATCGGCTCCATCGGCTCCATCAGCTTCATCAACCCAGCGCTTGCGTCGCTCCCGCCACCGTAATCCCTGATATCGCCACGCCCAGCCGCTGCCACTCACACCAGCTGCTCTTCTCCGTACCGCCGCTCGCCATGGCTTCTGCAAACGACAAGATCCCAGAAATGACGTCGTGGATCTCGCGACGAATGGACTCGGAGGAGCCCCTCAAGGTCTCCGAGCTGGTCGGATTTCTTCCGCTCGCGGCCATCCTCACGCTCCTGTTTATCTCTGTGGCTGCCGTCTTCAATCTGATCTACCGCCTGTTGTTCGCTCGTCGGGTCACTGCTGTGGGCAGCAAGGTACAGCCGATCGCTCCTCTGGATGGATGGGGGCTCGGTCAAAGCGGCCCTTCTCGATCGGTGACTCAGCTGGGCTGCGCTGATATCCTATATCCTGCACCGACCGCCGAATGCTTGTGTGTGCGTTTCTGGGCCCTGTGATATCAAAGCTGCATTGTCTCTTGCCATCGGCAGCCATCATGCAGCCGCATGCCTTGATCGTCTCCAGCCGCACTGACCAGCCGTGCCACACATCCAGACGACCAGCAACGAAAAATCGTTGGCCGATCTCGAGGAGCTCCAGAGGAAGCTCGAGGCTCTCGAGACCCTGCTGAACAGCCCTTCCCGCCAGACTGCCGGACAGGATCTGAGCGTGGGCCACCGCCTGGAGATTCTATTCACCAAAGTCGGCCTGCTCGAGGGTGCCCACACCCAGGCCATAATCGACCAGGGCCGTCTGGACCGGCTCGAGTCCTCCATCAGCAACATCTCGCGTGATCGCCATCCGGACTTGTCGGCCAGCTCGAGCCCGCATGGAGGCCCGCCGCCCCCTCCTCCTCCGCCGCCGCCGCTGCAGAAAATCGAGCCTGTTGTTATCGTGCCCACAACCAAGAAGCCCAAGATCGAGCCCGAGGGTCCTGTGACGCTCGGCGCGAGCATGAGTGATGTGCTCCTGGAGATGTCCAAGAAGCAGCGCAAGATTGTCCAGATGATCAGGTTCGTCGCCCGCTCGACATCGACCCGCACTCGTGCGGCGGCAAGGGTGAACGATTGAGTCATGGGAGCGGCATTGCCCCGTCAGACGACCCAGGCTGGCGGCCCTGTACTGACCCGGCGATCTCCTTGCCCACATAGCTCGCCTCGCTCCAAGTACCTCGAGAGCCGTGTGAACACCACGAAGATTCCGCAACGCGAGTCCGCGCTCCGGATACCCATTCGATCGGACAGCGAGTAAGCAGCT
This sequence comes from Polychytrium aggregatum, assembly GCF_025602895.1. Taxonomy (NCBI): domain Eukaryota; kingdom Fungi; phylum Chytridiomycota; class Chytridiomycetes; order Polychytriales; genus Polychytrium; species Polychytrium aggregatum. The sequence continues at coordinate 119,387 of NW_026516253.1, forward strand.
CGGGACGGTTGCAAAGCCGCGAGGCCATGTTGGAAGCTGGCATGTCCATCAATGCAAACTCTGCTTGCGCTGACTCATCGGTACGCACCTTGGGATATCCAGTGACGAAACCTCACAGGACGTTGCTGACAAGAAGCCCAAGTCGCCATCGGAGCGACACGGCGTCAAGCGACGCAGTTCCTCTACGACCCGCGAACCGGAAGTGCGAGAGTACGTACGAAATGATGGGATGTGATATGACACGAGGCAGTGGGTTGTAATGTGCCGTGCTCCGCTGTGATGCGATGCCATAAATGCGATGTGATGGCATGTGAGATGGGCTGGCACGACGGGTGACGGACTGCATTCTCACCAAACCCATCTCCGATTGAACAGAGTCGCTGCTGGAAAGCCTGTCCCGGATCTTCGCAAGTTCGTAACACCTCGAGTTGAGAAAGGGAGGGGGAGGCCGTGACACTGGATGGTCGAGTCTCTCGGGACATGACGTCGTGCTCTCGGACGACAGAATTGGCTGTGTTGGTTTCCGGAATCTGTTGCCAAAGAACCTCCAGCACAACGGCAGGGATAGACCTCTGCATCCACGCGCTACGTGATGCTTTTGGTGCTGACCACTGTCAATTTGTCGTCTCAGGAGCCCAAGCTCTCGCAGCCACTTGACAGCGATTCCGCGACCTGGAGCATCGCCCAAGAAGGCACCTGCGTAAGTGGACTCGGCCGTGTGGTCCTGCTACTGCTAGCATCATCTCTTGGGTCCGATCGATGGCCGCCACATCAATCTCAGCAATTAACAGCAGATCTTTCAATTGCAGGGCGGCTTCGTTCCTGATGCCTCGCTTGAGAGACACACACATCCCCAGGTTCGTCGTCTCTTCCTGGCCACGCTCGGCCGATCATGCCGTAGCCAGGCGTACAATGGCAATGAATGGGCGGGTTGTCCGCGCGAGGCTGATTCTTGCTTTACCACATGGCGCTCCCATCCATCAACGTCCGCCATGGCCGACTTCTAGGTCTCCCGGTGGAACCCCAGTTACCTCTGGCACCAGAAGCCGCGACCAGGCCCAGGGTAGCGAGCTAGGTATGACGTGATTCTGGTCGGGTCTGTGTATGAGAGAGAAGTAGAGTCTGCAATGACGAACGACTGGCTCCGGGTGGATTCTTCTGCAATGAGCAAGGCAACATGGATCGACTGCTTGCTCGCTGGTTCATTGTCGGACTAACACACATGGCTGACGAAACGCTGCTACTGTCGGGTCTCTGAAACGACACTCCATGGTCCCCGAACGACCGCAGGTTCGCTCCTTCGTACCAAAGTGCAGACAACATCGTTTTCGTACCTGCGATCCAACGACAGCGGATCGAGCCCATCTGCTGCACAGCTCCGGGGCGAGGAATCGATTCAGGGCTATCTCAAGCTCAGCGAACTCGACGGAAGCTCTCAAGGGGCCGAGTAGTGGGCTTGGCCGCGGAGCCAGGGGTTTTCAGCGAGGCTGCATCCGACATGGGACTGCCCATCGATGTGCCTGTCCGTGGAGGAAAGAAAGCCTCCACAGCGGACAGTGCTGGATCATCTGCCCTCTCAGCGTACAATAGCGCCGATCGACCTTGCATCCTCCACCTGCGGTTGCTTTGTTTTACTCTTTTTTTTGATATACATGTGCTCGCAAACACTGCCAATCCGATCCGATCCCCCCCCCACTCCATCGCCTTGCAGTAGAGAGAGGGAGAGAGGGAGGGGAGAGCAACAGGTTGTCTTCACAGGCCACTGTGTGGATAGGATCGTTTGCGACTTGCACAGGAAGTAGGACACCCCTGCTTGTTTCCGAATACATTTCACCGATTGGGGCGGTTTGTGATTGAGAATCCGCTGGCCAGTGGTGGTCGTCAGCAAGTCCGCTGCGAGTGGAGTGTTCATGGATCCCGAACATCCATCGTTCCCTGGTTTCCGTGGGGCGATCGCCCTCTATTGGTTGTGGTGTTGGCTTTGCCGACCTGGATTTCCGAGTAAGAAGATCACTGGGGATGTGCTTCTGGACTGATACAGTCAACGGAATGGGCAACAACGCACATCATCTCGTCCGGATACAAGCACGTCGAATTGAATCATGTCGTGTACTCGGCCGGGAACGACCAAGCTCATCACAGTCGGCGCAAGAGTAAATCCCCATCCCAAAAGTAGCCAGCGAAAAGCAAAGTTTGGAGATACCCCGTCGCATCCACTTGCTTTCTGCCATCGCTGCAATGCCGCGCTGGCTCAAACTCAAGCTTGGGTATAGAGTCCGGGATGCCCCCCTGCCATGGAACACCAGACCCGTAGCGAGCCGGGACCAGATGGACAAGGATTGCACACACACGCACACTCTCTCTCTTTGGAGTTGGTTTTTGTTTTTTTCCATGGCAAAAGTCCAAGGAATCGGGAGAGCAAGACAGAGCCCCGTTGTCCTCCCGCTCGCTCGCTCGCTCGCCCACACTCTGCTCGTATCGGGATTGGACAGAATTGCAGCGATGAAGGCACAGATCCGCCAGCCCGACGGACGGACGGACTAACGGGCTGACAGGCAGGCACGCGCAGGCACCAGACGAGTGAACAAACGGTAGTGCTCTTTCAAGCCGTGCGTGCGAACGGAGAGGGAGAAGTAAGGAAGGAAGAGGAGCGTGGGGGGGCAAGGCGTTCAGAGACGAACGAAGGTTTGCGGCACAACCGTGGTGCTGAGCGATGGTGGCTTGCATGGTTCCGAAAATGAAGAGCAGCCACATGGCCCGGCGAGCATGGCAACACTTGTGCCTGCGAATCGCCCAAGGCCAGCAAGCAAGCAAGCAAGCAAGCACGCGAGCAAGCGAGCCTGGGAAACGGCTTCCTTGGAGCGCTGTTGCGCCTTTGGTGCTGTGGATCTTGAGCAAAGATGGCAATAAGGAGATGAGGGGGGAAAGAAGAAAGGGAAAAAATGTAAGAGCGAGATAGGCAGATGGCAGGCACATGGGAGCGGGGAGCTGGACTGGGGAACAGGAGGATGACGAGCACCGAGCCGCCGCGACCAGGCAGGAGAAACGGCTTTGGCTGGGAAGGCAAAGACAGGGGCGCTTCCCACGCGCTGCTGCAGGCCTTTGTCGCCGTGGTGCCCAGCGGCTGTGGTCGGGAGGCGTGGGGGGCCACGGCCCACAGCACGAGGACGGGGACGAGCCACAGCGGGTTGGCCCAAGCAAGTCGATGTTGCTGCTCGTCGACGAGCGAGGGCAGCCATGGGGTACAGCGAGGATTGCTTGGCCCTGCCGGTCGGCGGGCGGCGGCAGATGACTCTCGATGGACTGCAGGGTGCTCATGCAGATCACTGCATGGAGGTGGGTGACGGCCGCGGACGCAGCATGGCCGCCAGACCAGGCACCCCCCAAAGTCGATCGGGCAGCCACGCAGCCAAACGATCGCTGTGCCCCTGCAAGGCCGCCTGTCCTCGTGCATTGGCGATTCCGAGCACCAACAAAGGGCCATGCCGGTACCACAAACAGTCGTCCCCGCAGCCAGGATGTACCAGCGCGCTGGCGATGGCGCCGCGTGGCCAAGCGACCGGGGGTCGAGGCTGTGGTGATGGCCGAGGTGCCGAGGCGGCCACGGCAGCCACCGAGAAAGCCGGAAGGAGAGCAGCGGTGGCGACTTTTGTTGCTGAAGCCCAGTCCCGCCGTGCGAAACCAGTCCAAGAGGGAGGGCGGAATGACATCTTGCAGCAACGACCACGATGCATATCCAAATGTGGCTGGTCTAAGTATAGAGCATAGATTACTCTCGAGAGAGGCAGTCGCAGCAACGAGCCAGGCTAGGGATGATGTGTTGCTTAAAGTAGTCTTTGTTTAGGTTTACATTTGCAGGCTCGACAGGACATACGGAGAGGGGGGGGTGCAGGTGGGGTGGCGTAAGTAGACACGATTTGTTTTCTTTGGATGCGACAGCAAGAAGGTCGTGGAAATGCAGATGCGGGTTGCTGAGAAGATGGGATAAACAGGAGAGAAGGAAGGAAGGAAGGAAGGGGGGCTTGCAAGGACTTGGTTAAAATCAACTCTGATGTACAATAGCACTTGGCAAATACACGAAAGGACAGAATGCAGAAAGAAAGATAGGCAGCAAAGCAATAGTCAAAGAAACCGATAATAATATAATAATGAAAATGGAGAAAATGGAGGGGAGGGGAGGGGAGGATGCGAGCAAGAGGATCAGCCACAATTACTCCAGCACAGCAGGGCAACGGAGGCAGACAGAACGATGGCTATCCACAGGTGAGGGAGAGGGGGGGGCTCATGGGCAGGACACAGAATGGCAGGGGCGACGTTAACGACGAACGGCGGAGATAATAAGAAGGACGGAGACAGAAAGACGGGTCAACGAAGCACAAGGACGATTGTCCGTTGCTTGTGGAAGAAAGCGAGGAAGCTGTAGCGCCTCTGCGCCAAGTAGGGCATTCACGGGCAGTGCTTTTCCACAAGTCGAAGCCATGCCCAACGACTTTATGCTGCTCGAGGCAGAGCGAACAGGGAGGGCACTTTGGGACTGAGAGGGGAGAGACTAGGAGAGGAGGAGGAGGGACAACAGAAACGGAAGAGCAGTAGCGCCGTAGACCAGTAGACCAATAGCGCGGCGAAGCTATAGAGAACACAGCAGTGTCGCTTGGATTGGTTTCATCCAGAGGAGCTGTCGGGCTCTTGCAGCTCCTGCAGCTCCTGCCTCAGTCTGGACAGGGTCTCTTCCTGCCGCTCTCGACGTTCCTGCAGCATGTAGATGTACTTGAGGGTGCGATGGAGGATCTGGATGCGGTTCAGGGACCGGGTGCGCTTCTTTTCGCTGCGTTCGATGGGCACCTTGTCGAGCGGCACAATCTCGACGAGCGAATTGAAGCACTGACGCAGCTGCAGGCGGCGCCGCTGCTCCGAGACCTGATGCACGGCTTTTCGGAGCGACTTTTTCGAGCCGCCGGAAGATGAAGTGCCGATGGGGAAGCTGGAGTACACAGAAGGACGGCAAAAGATCAGAATGGCATGCATGGGTTGGGCGGAAGCGTTGCATGCCATGCATGTGTATGTCTATGTGTATGTCTATGCGTATGTCTATGCGTATGTGTATGTGTGGGGAAGAGGAGGAGACTAACGTACTCATCGTCATCGTCGTCGTCAAAGTCGTTGTCATCGCCAAGGTCGAGATCGTCGTTGCCAGCCCCAAGGCCGTCATCGTGGAGTGCTGGTTGTGGAGAGCGGCATTGGCATCGAGAAGAGACAGAAAGGTAGTCAGGACCAGCTAACATGAGCAAATGAGACCCACACGACAGCGGGAGGCCACGGCGTCGCAAGGACAGACGGATGTGCAGGAAGGCGACTGGCTCAGCCAATCTAGTTGCTGTGGACGACATGTCGCACTGCTATCATAAGCCATAAGTCGGCGCTGCTTACATGCGTATCCGTCTGAACCAAAGGCGGCAGGATCATGGCCGGACATGGACGGACTTGTAAAGGAAGAGGTGAGGTTGCTATGGCTGCTCGAGACGGCCGAGAGGCTCTCGTGGGACACCATCACCGGCTGGGCCTGCAGCAGATGGGCAGGGCGCATGTGCGGGTAGGCCATCGGCGACGGATAGCCACCCACAGCAGGCTGGATGAGCGGACTCTCGAGCGGCGGAAAGCTGATGGTCATCTGGTCTCCGAAGGGCGAGTCGCCCGACAATATCGAGTGGGGCGTCGACGGAACCATGTGTGACGGCGAGGGGTGCGCCTGGGGAAGCGACTGGAGCGGGACCATGGAGGCTTGATGGATCTGCGAGGGCATTCCCGGCGAGGGGAATGTGGGAATCATGTACGGTGGCTTGAGGGCGACCGCGGCAACAGGACCGACGTTCGGGGAGAAGCCCAGAGGTGGCCGGGCGATTGTGTCGGGGGAGGTGAGCTCGACCGGGCGGGTCTCGGGCATGCTGAGGCCCGAAAAGTCGTTTGCTGATCGCGTCCGCATAATCTTGCGCTGATGGGCGTAGGTGGGTGGCGGGCCGCGAGAGTGCGAGTGGGCACTCTGGGGCCGGCTGTAGGGCGACAAACGAGGCCGCATGCCGGGAGAGTAGGAGGGCTGGCGAGGACGGGGGCCAAAGCCGGGGGATGGTCGGAAAGGATTGGATATGGAGCGATGAATGTTAGTTGTTGGATAGTAAAGATTTGGGTGCCGGTTGTTGGGCGAGCAGATCGGAGCAGATCGGAGCAGATCGGAGCAGATCGGAGCAGATCGGAGCAGATCGGAGCAGATCGGAGCAGATCTCGGAGTGGATATGCGATAGTGTTGGTCTGGGTGTTGGGCTGTCTTTGGGATCTTGAGCAACATCACATCCAGCCGACCAGCCTGGCCATCAAGGACGCCACATCCAGACTCCGTATCCAGTCGACCACATTTTGCCCAGCATGCACAAAGCCAGCGGCATGCATACACTCTGCTGCTCCACGCACAAGTCGGGAGGATATCCCCCCTTCTGCAGTAAAGCAGTTACCTGAAAGGTCACCGGGGCCAGAACTTGTTGGGGCGAGCTGTGGTGTAATGTTGTCAGCGAGACCGTATTGGGCGGCGCTGACGAGAGGGCTGCCGGATCCAGAGCCGGGGTCAAGATTCGATTCGAGTCAACGAGACCGGGCTGCTGATTCATTTGCGAATCGGTAGTATCAAATAGAGTGCGGATATCGGGAAACGCCAGCGGCGACTGATGGGCCATGGTCGAGGCTAAGAGATTGGCGTACGGGAGGCTACGGGAGGCTACGGACAGAGGGGCGGGCCCGTCGAGGTTGAGGGCGGTTGCGTTGGTAAAGAAAAGAAGCCGAGCGGCGAGGTGGCGGAAGCAGAAGCGACCGGCGAGGAAAGCTGGGAGCAACGAGGCAGGCGGCTTCTGGAAGATCCTGGTCAGAACAACGCGAAGCGCTCTTGGAGACACCGGGTCTGATTCGAGCGAGGAAGGACAGGCAGCGAGGAAGGGCAGGCAGCGTGGGAGCACAGACAGCGAGGGGAGGGTGGAAAGAGATTATGGACTCGAGAGACAATCAGGCGAACGAAACCGAGACTGATTGCCAAAGCCCAAGACAGGATACGGGGGCGGAAGGAGGACAGGCAAGGCGAGGGAACAAGACGGGTTTTAAATTTCAAAGACCGGTGCGAGGGGGGGCGGTTGCTGGGGGACTGGGCTGGGCTGTACGAGGGTGAAAGCGGCTGCTTGACAGTCGGATTGGACAGTCGACTGTCGGGGTTGGGCGGAAAGAGGCAGAGGGTGGGGATACAGACGGGCTTGTAGCTGGTTGGAGGAAAGGATAAATTATGGAACGTGGCCTGCGAAACGAGGACAAGCCGCGGGTCGAGCGAGCCGATGCAAGTGGGCAGTGCGGTGGCTGCAACAGCGGATGTGCTGGGCTCTTGGCGACAGCGGCGACGAGGAGGCTTGCGATGCGACTGGCGATGCGACTGGCGATGACGGGGGTTGATTCAAGCACAGAGACGGTGGGTGTTAGACGAGAGGGGGAGGAGATTGCCGAGCAAAGAAAGGAAAAAGGATTGCTGGGCCGAATGGCGGATGCCGGCTGGGGGGGAGGTTGCTGGGCGAGATGCAACCGCCCAGTGGGATTGCCGAGCGGGATTGCCAAGTGGGATTGCCAAGTGGGACCGCAATCGCAGACTCGACCAAGACGCCATTGCCGAGTGCAGCCGAGTGCATTTCGCAGGTGCGACGCATCTGCCAGACCAACCCAACCGGCCTGCGGCCAACACACGCCAACGAGTCCGACGGCGCCGGGGTGGGCACATGTTGCCGTCTGGAAACACATCCCGGACCAGTCTCGAGTGGACCACCCTCCTCCAGGCAAGATTGCAAGGCTGGACCTTACCGACAGCGGATTCGGATGTCGCAGACGGGAGCGCGGAAGGACGACCAGAACAGAGCCAGCTGGGGAGGCAAGGACGCTTGGGCGCTGGACAGCCTCGGGGCGGGGAAGGGGATGGCCGGCGTAATATCCGGTCTGGCGCTGCAGGCGATCTCGGCTGGCACAAGTCCAAGTCCAGCGCCGTTGCTCCAAAAGCGCTGAATAATGGGCAGTCACCAAAACACAAGCCCGGGGCAGCCGCGCGGTGGGCAGGCCAAAGGCAGCAGGCAACGTGGTTACACGGGTGGGCCGCCGCCAATCAGCGCCGTGCAGAACCACTTCGCGGACATTGCAACGGGCCCGTGCTGGGCCGGCCGTGCCGCGGGGCACGGGCCAATCGGCGTGCGCCCAGCGAGCGGTCGCACGTTCCAGGTTGCTGCCCTTGTGGGCGTCGGGATTCTGTTGCCGCGGGCGGGGTGTGGAGGTGGTGGGCTGCGCTGGGGCTGTGCGGGGGGGGGGATTGAAACGATGCATTGGAACTGAGAGTAAGGGAGCGCAACGGGAAGGAAAAATGCGATACGATGTGGGGCTATAGTCAATCGATTGCCGTCGGCTGTGGTGTCTTGCCTTGGCCGGGGACAAATAAGAGACGGGCGCCGCGGTCTGCGAGATGGGGCAAGGTCCGATGACGATGGGGCCTCTCCCGCATGGACCCGGATGGGTCTGTGGCAAGGCGCTCATTTGCACCGGATCGAAAGTGCTTGTCGATGGCAAGGCCCCCTTCTGTGCTTTGCTGCCCATCCGAGCGCTGCCTCCGGCTCACTAAAGCGCATCCACAGCGCCTCCACCTCCGCCTCCGCCAACGACAGCAACAGCAGCAGCAGCAACTGTCCTGCAGGAGCCAATCGAGCACTTGCGGGACCACCCTCCCAGTCCCAGGCAGGTCGCCGGGGCAGTGCGGGTTGGGCTGGTGCTCCTTTGGCCAGCAATGCGACCACTTCACATGTCAGCGCGCGACCGCTCGACCGCGCACGTTTCTCGCCATCGGCCTGCGGGGGACACGACGACCGAGGGCCGGTGTGGAGGCCCAAGAGGAGAGTGGTGCTGATCCGTGGGAACAGCAACGTTTCTTGGTCGTGGTGGTGGTGGTGGTGACGTCATGGAGCGAGTAAGAAGTTTACTGGTGCGAGCGGACTCTATAGCGGCAAAGCAACTTTAATTTGCGAGACGGCCTTGCTGCTGTCGGGAAGTATGTGGCAGCGGCCAGTCCCGCTGGAAGTGCGACATGCACCAAAGCCGCAGCGAGGCTGCGCTGTCGTCCGAGCAGAACCCTGGGGTCGTGGGTAAAGTGTTTCCACCCGGTGGAGCAAGAGCAAGAGGCGGGTGGATCGAGCGAGCGGGGGGAAAAAAAGGGAGCTGCGGGTGGCGAAGGGACTCTGGCGGGAAAACCTCGGTGGGGAGGAGTTCTGGCTGGACGCCGACGACTCGGTCTTGTTTCCGCTGTCGCCTGCGCCTTTGCGTTTCAGGGACCTGGGAGAGGCAAGGCCGCGCGTGCGCTGTGAAGGCAGCGTGGGGCTGGGGCTGGGGCTGGGGGAAGGGCTCGCGAAACCCGCCTGGATCGACCCGGATCGACCCGGCCTGTCGCACAGCCGCGCAGCGCCACAGTCGCTTGTCCGCTGCGGAGCATTGCAACCCAACAAACCCAAACTCGCACAACCCAAAAGCCATCGCGTTGCGGCTTTGGCGCTGCTGTTGCAGAGAGCGTGCGGAAAATGTGTGGGATGACAGCCAGGGCTGCCTCGCTCACCGAGGCTGGATCCAGCGAGTGCCGCTGCCACCCGGCAGGCATCAAAGTTACCGCCAGCATCAGCATCAGCATCATCGGCATTATCACCGGCATCAGCATCATCAGTATCGTCTCGCCGATATAGGTCCCCCAGACCATCCACCGGCGCTCACGCCGTGTCAGACACCCGCGCTGTCGGATTGCGGCGCCATTCGCTCGAAAAATAACGAACCGCCAGGGCAGGTTTGCAGAGCAGCACCAACCAAATCAAATCAAACCAAACCAAACCAAGCCAAATCCTCCCACAGAGCCAGCCAGCAAAGCCAAACGAGCCAGCCAAACGAGCCAGCCAAACGAGCCAGCCAAACGAGCCAGCCAAACGAGCCAGCCAAACGATATCTCCTATCCCAACTCGCCCCCCTTGCTCCTGCTCTTCGTCGGCTGTCGTCTCCCGCCGTTGCTTCTGCCATACGGCTTTGGACCGGACCCCCCTCTCTCCTCTCCTCCGTTATCCTCGCTGTCCGTCTGCTTCTCCACGGTGCCGTTGCCGTTCGCCGGACATCTCCCGATCGATCTGTCTCGGCGTTTCCTGCGTCGTGGCTCCTCCTGTCCCTGCTCTTGCATATCCTTCGATCCTTCGATCTCGTCCTCCCCGGCTTTTTCGCACACTTCCCCTCTGGATACCGAGTCGCTGCCACTGCCGCTCGCCCCTCTGATCCCCATCGATCTGCATCCGACTCGCCCCTGGCCGCCCAAGCCTTTACCTTCTGTCTCGTCGCCCCTCGAATCCCACCGCTCTCTATCGTGTTGCCGCCCCAAGCCCTGAACCCTCCATGGCCCTCATCGCCTCCTCGCACGACGAGCCCATGAACGACAATGCATCTTCAGCCCTTCCTGCCTCTGCGGCGGTGGCCTCTGCGGTAGATTCAAAGCCGTCGCCCAGAGCCTCCATCGTCATCACCCCCGCCGCCCCCGCCAACCCCGGAGCGCCTTCGCTGATTCCAACCCTGCTTCGGCTCTCCGGTAACTCGTCCGCCCCTCTCGAAGTCGATACCAGCAACCAGTATCTCAAAGGAACCGATGGGCTGGAGAAGAGCTTCACCGCCATGCTTGGCGTGATTCCGGCGACTTCGTCCCAGAGCTTGAGCGACCCGGCCGACGCTCCAGGTACAAATGCATCGGAGATACTGGTGCTTGGGTGTCCGCCGTGGCGGTGATGGCTGGCTCTGCCAAGGGCCGATGACATCGATGGCTGGCGATACCGATGGCTTGCCGTATCGATGGCTGCCGTCATTCATCCAAGGCGGATACATTCGTGTGTCGACGCGATCTAACATTCTGACTCTGCGGATGCAAAACCCTGCACTTTGACACTGCTCTGGCCTGACAATTTCCTCCCTGGAATATCAACTCAACGCTTGCTATGGTGCCATCAACTTTGGTCGCCTGCGGCCTGGCCTGTCGCTGTCTTTTATTCAACACTTTGATTGACCCAACCCCGGCAACCCCCGCATCCACTTCATCGGTCGTCAATGTCGCGATGTGTGGTTTCGCCTTGGCTCGCTGGTTGTGTCCCGAACCTCACTCGGCCTCACCCCAGCTTCGCCCAATGTTGCCCGGCTGATGGAGCTCCCTGTCACCTCCACAGCGCAGCTCAAAGTCCAGGAACGCAAGGATCCTCTCGAAAATCGACGCGAAACCTTTGGAACCACTCGTACCCAGTCATTCGCAACCCCGTCGCCCGTAAAGTCGCCTCTGCGGCCCACAGGCTCCCTCAACTTCCCCAATATCACTACAACCGCATCGCAGTCGTCGAGCGTCATCGTCGACACGAGCTCCAACTCGGTTCTTCATGCCATATCGCCCATGTCCCCCACATCACCGCTCGCCAACAATTTCAATTCCAGTAGCCACGGCATCGCTTCTTCCGTCGGATCGACCCCGATGCTCAAACAGGGCACCGTCACACGCCGGCTGACCATAAGCTCGTCCTTTTTCGATCCCGAGCGGCGCCTCCGACGCAACAAGAGCGAAAAGGACGTGCTCGTCGGCACGCCCGTCAAGGAAGGGCATGTCAACTACATGCTGATGTACGATATGCTCACAGGCATCCGAATCTCGGTCAGTACCGCAGTTTTGCTCGATTGCTTCGTGTGCCAACGGCGGTACAGCGGCGAAACAACGGCGGGACAACGGCCGAACAGCGGCCAGATCGGGTCAAAGCAGTGTGTCTCAGCTGAGCAAGTCTTTTGGATTCTCGGGCGCTGCAGATGCTGTCGTTGGCTGCGGCAGTGCTGCTCGCTTGAATATGCCATGTCTCGGTCACCGAGGGGTCGGTTGCGAATTGCACTTTCTAAAGGGGGTGCATTCTAAACGGTTTATCTTGTGATTCGCACACCCCCCCCTCCATTCGCTCCTATATGAATTCTTCAATCACAGGTCTCGAGATGCAATGCCAAGCCTGCGCGGCCACTGAGTCCGGCCGATTACAAAGCCGCGAACAAGCTGGCGTTTGATGTGTAGGTTTTGGAAGCCCAGCCAGCTGGCTGGCAGCATTGCTCGCACCACAGCGACCACTGGATGAAGCGCATCGTATTCCCCGAGCTCGTGCCACATACATGCGAGGCGCATCCTTAGTGTATTGTCTGGGACTGGCCGGCGCCGGTACTGCCTCTGTGCCCAACCCCTCCGATCTGCGCTTTGCCTGATGATCTGTCTCTCACACTCTGCTGTTTGTACTGGATCGCGATCGCCCATCTTGGTGCGGAACAGCACAGGCAACGAACTCACGCCCTCATCCAAGTACGACTTCAAGTTCAAGGACTATGCCCCTTGGGTCTTCCGATATATCCGCGATGCATTCAAGGTCGATCCTGCCGAGTACTTGGTGGGTATCTTGTTTCGATGATGTGCAAGCATCGGTCTGGCGGGAGAACCACCGCTCCTTCGCTGTACCTCGGCACCAGTCCTGTATCTACGATCACACGAATCGGGCTCCATACCACGCCTGTCCCAATACCCTTTTGTGTAGTTGCCATCCCCCGTTTGACTGACTCTGAATCCTGTTTGGTTCTGGCCACCATGTCCCTTCATCTCAACCCAACTCGATTCAAATCAACCCGTTTCGCCGTGCGATGCAGCTCTCATTGACCGGAAAGTATGTGCTCTCGGAGCTCGGCAGTCCTGGTAAGAGCGGCAGCTTCTTTTACTTCTCGCAAGACTACCGGTTCATCATCAAGACTATCCACCACGGCGAGCACAAGTTCCTGAGGAAGATCTTGCAGCAGTACTATGAGGTGCGAGTCCAAGAGAGAGAGGTGCAAGAGGACGGCATCGCATGGTTGCAATGCCACGGCGATGCAATGGTGCAAGGCTTCAATGCCATCGACACTATCCCTGACTCCAACTGCATTCCCATCGAACTCGCATCGTGCGCACACTTGTCGCTCGCAGCACATCTGCCACAATCCACACACACTGGTTTCGCGCATCTTTGGACTCCATCGTGTCAAGCTCCCCGGAAACCGAAAGATCCACTTTGTGGTCATGGGCAATGTCTTCCCAGCCAACAAGGATATCCACGAGGTCTACGATCTGAAGGGCTCGACCATCGGTCGAGAGCTCAAGGTCGACGAGCCCAAGCCCGGCGATGTCATGAAGGATCTCAACTTTCTGAATCGCAAGAAGCGGATTGTGCTCGGGCCCGAAAAGCGCCAGACGCTGATCGATCAGCTGGAGAAGGATGTGGCTGTAAGCGACCTTTCTGTCGATGCCCTGTCGCTTCCTTGCTCGATCTAGACCGCTCCCCTTGCTTGACGTGGAGCGCTCTGCCATCCTCCTCGATATTGTTGGACGGCAGTGATGCATCGTCGCTGCAGTGAGAGCGGCTCCAACAGACAGACACAGCCCGGAAGACGACACACAAGGGACGATCTCCCACTCACCTACCAGACTCTTGCATCATCTACCCAGTTCCTCATCCGCATGCGCATCATGGACTATTCGCTGCTGATCGGATATCACGACACCATCAAGGGCAACAAAGACAATATCCGTGAGAACACTCTGAACGTCTTCGAGGTAGATTCCACTTGCCTTGAGCCGCGCCTGTCCGTCTCTTGCTCGGCCCCATCTGCGGGACTGTGGTTGGACTCGCCATCGTGTCTGCCGAATATCTCATTCCACCATCTGTCGGAATGCCCAGCCTCAAAAAGAGACGCTGTCGCGCCCGACGCTGCAGAAACGGGGCAGCCGCTCCAGCGCCTTCAAGAGGAGCATCATCGAGTCTGAGGCAGTCACCCTTGGCAGCGCCAAGCTGCCCGACAACACACCGAGCGAGTGAGTCGGCCATCCGGATCGCCCTCCCTTGCTCCGTTCTGCCTGTCTGTTTTTGATGGCAGAGACTTGGATTGGCCGAACCGCAGCCCACCGGACGGCGCTAACTGTGCTGTTATCGACGGCGGTGTGTCTACTGTCGCCGCCCTTCCTTTACAGACGCAAATACTGTAACTTTTACCGCGACCACGGTGGATACTACTCGACCGATGACCAGAACAACCCCGGTCTGGAGATCTACTACATCGGTATCATCGACATCTTTACAAAATACAATGCTGCCAAGCGCGTAGAGCACGCATGGAAAAGCATGAGTGCCGACGGGGTAAGCTCTCGCTCGACTGCATCAAAGACGGGGACTTTCCCCTCCTCCCAGCAAAACCTTGATTTGCGCCGGTCAGCTATCGGGTGTGACGAGGGTACGGTTGAGTGCGGCTGTGTGCTTGTACAGGATACCTCAATGTCTCATGCCGACTCCCTTACACACGGCCAGACCCAAATCTCGGCTGTCAATCCCGTGCTGTACGGAGCGCGGTTTCTCAACTTCATCAAGGCAGCCATCAAGGAAGTCAAATCGGCCGAGCTTTTGGCATCGATCCCCGAGTCGATCAGCCTGAGCCCGTCCGGTCCGCTGCTCGCCGGTCCGCTCGATGGCCTCGAGAGCAGCGACAGCATCCGGACAGGCTCCATGACCTCCGAGCATATCCAAGTCTACCGTCAACAACAGCAGTCGTCTTCCTACACCACCACCAACATGTCGGCCGACTCGCATCCCACCCGTGGCGCCCTGCAGAACCAGCCCTCCAACGCCTCGGTAGTGTCGGGCTCAAGCGCCATGAAGAACCAGGTTTCTATGACCAGTATGTCAACCGGCGGCCACAGCAACTAGATCGGAGAGAAGGCAACCCACCCTCCGCCACCACCACCCCTTGTCTCGAAAACAAGATCTATCGGCGAGACCATTACCCCCCACCCATGTCCACTAGGCCCATCCTTGATTGCCACTACTATCAAGCTTTGTCTTTGGTTTGCTGTTGTTTATCCTTGCGCACTGCCGCCTGGGGTTGCTCCTAGCGGTTGCTGCTTGTCTTTCGATTTCTTCTGCACTGCTTTGAATGTTGTGTTCCTTCCTCCCTTTTTTTGGCTTTCCAGATAGAAGTAATATACAGTCGGTCCAGAAAGAAACGGGACAGTCACTTCCTGGCTTCAGATGTCTGAAGCCCGCTGACTGACTTGTAGGCCCCAGCGGGCAAGCCGTGAGATTGTTTCCCGTCCTGTTTGGCAATCTCTTTGTTTAGGTTGGTTTGGGAAGCACAGTCTTGAATACACCCGGTCGATCTCCTGTGGCGATGATCGACTGGCATACCGAGATCATGTTCCTTGAGGCATTGATGTCTCGATCCCACAGCGTATGGCAGCTTGCACAGCTCCGGACAAAGTGTGGTTTCTCGATATCAAGATACTCGGGTGACTCGAGTCGCTTGGCTTCCCGACAATGTGAGCACACCTGGGACGTGTTGAACTCGTTCACCGAGCACACATGGATCTTGGAGACGGATCGGTCTGGTGGTCGTCTCTGGTGGTGGTGGAACTGCTCGAAATACTTGGCAAACCTGAGTCTCCTGGGACTGGAAGCATATCCCTTCCCTTGCTTCCAGGAGGCATTCCCAAAGGCAGTCACCACTTCGGTCTCCTTTGGTGCCTGGCCGATGACTTGCTTGCTTGGCCATGAATGCGATGAGTGGGTGTGTGTATTCAGGTTCCAGAAAAAATACAGTCATAGCTCAAAACGGGGGTGTCCCATTTCATTTTGGAAACGTTTTCTCGACTTTGTTTGCGCCGAGAACTGTCCCTGCTTTGTGACCCAGGGTCGTCGTCTTTTTCTGGGTCCGGAATCGACACTCCCATCCTTCGCCCTGCATGCGATACAACAATCCCGGCCGCTGGGTGGCGCATTTGATGCGAGGTGCCATGGTGGCTTGTGACATGGGCTGCTGGTTCGGTTTGGGCCGCTGGTTCCATCCGGCGCCTTCCAAAACCGGGCAAATTGATTCCAGCCAGTCAGTCAGTCAGCCAGCCAACCAACCAACCAGTCCGCCTGCCATCAACCTGCAACCCCAGCAACCTCCTCTTCGCTCGCTCCTCCCCCCTTCCCTGCTCATCCACGGACACCCGCTGGCCCTCTCAGATCGGCCCTGGAGCGCCATGAACACATTCGACCTCCACGCAGAGCTTCTGCAGCTGCAGGAGCGCTCGCTCACCTGGGACGCCGAGCTTCCGCTGTCCGACTGGGGATTCCGTGAGCTCGACGGCAAGCTCGATGGTGCGAAATCGTCTCTCTTTCCTGCACTGGATTATCTCGGGCGTCGCTTCCCAATCGTGCTCCCCCTCCCTCGGATGCATCGGACCTGGATCAGTACATACGTTGGAATCCCGCAGCGCCCCACTCACGCCGATCGCCCCTCCCCAACTCGCAATGTCACCCCTCTCACCCAATGCAGAGATCCTGGTGCAACTCCAGGAAGACTCCTCCAACATCATTGATGAGCAGCTCTTTGATCATGTCCGAAGCTTTATCAAGTAAGCACCGTGATCAATCCATCCTGAACCACAATCGTATCTACTTGTCGAGGGGAAGAGGAGCCGGAGGGTTGCCTTTGCCTCCTGCGGTTTGCTGCCCTCGCTCACAGACTCATTCATTCTCTCCCTCTCACTCACCGTTGGTGTCCTCGGACTTGTGTGCCACCCGCAATCTCATCCTTTCCCGGCGCAACATAGACACTTTGACAGTCTTCCGGGCGCCATCGGCAACAAGTTTGTCGATCTGGTGCTCTCCGAATTCGACTCCCAGATTGAGAGCGTGCAGCGGGACATTGACGATGGCAACCAACGTGCCTTTGAGATCGGAAAGCAGAGCCTGGAAATGTACTCGTACTTGATCCACTGGCTCCTCGAGACCGGCGAGAATCGCTGGAGAGCCGAAAAGAAGGAGCGGGATGACAAGAGCGGCGCCTCGACCAAGCCCAAGGTACCGTATCGACGACGGATGAGGTGCAACGAAAGAAGGAGGGAGAGAAAGGGGCATCCAAAAGCTGTGATATGTCGAGTGTGATTTGGCAGTGGGCTTTTGGCTCTCTGGATATTGCTCTGTGGAAGTGCCAGCCTCACTTTCGGCTGGGTTGGAGTCGAGTCCGGACGATCGCGAACATCCCGCCTGGGGACCATCTTGCCTTCATCGTAACCCATTCGAACCTCCCTTCGTATCTCTGTAACTTTGTGGGCATTTCAATGCAACGATTCCCATGCAACTCGCCGCCTCCCCGGACAACTCACAGAGAGGTAGATCCAAGAACATCAACAAAGAAGATGCCGAGTGGGAGTGGATCCGACCCAAAATGAAGTCCCTATCACTGTTCTCGAAGCTTCTGTCTCTGCAGCTGGACCGCATCATCATCTCGTCGACCGAGCGCGACGTGCTGTCGAGGTTGGTATTCCGGTCTCGCCATCCCGAGCCTCTGCCAGGCTGAATGATCCGAGGCCGACTTGATGCACCGATGCCTGCTCCCACTGGCTCAGGAAATGAGCAAATCGACAAATCTGGCACAGACCTCCAAGCAACTGTCGCATCTCACCCATTTGCTCGACCCTGTTACCATGAAACCATGCAGTATGATCACAAAGTCGCTGGCGTTGCTGCTCGAGGACCCCGAGAATCTGAAAATCACCGATTTCAAGGTGCACACGTTCCAGATCCTTGCGCTGTGTGCGCAAAAGTACGACAACAAATTCGGCAACGGTAGGCATGAGATGCAAAGGATGCAAGGTCATCCCTGTGACAAGCAGTGAAACGGCGGCCAATGCGGAGATTGGGCACCTTATCCTGACCCCTCGGTTGCGCTCGCGGCTCGAACTACAGCGGTCTCCTCGCGTGTACTGCAGTACATGAAAGAAGAGCATCTGGCAGAGCCTATGGCCGAGCTGCTGGGCTTCCTGGCTCACAGGGATCTCGTCAAAGTCGTAGACGATGTGCTCCGGTAGGTGCCGCCGATCGTTGAGGATCTACCGATAGCTGGGAGTCGCCGCTGGCCATTGCGGTACTTGGCGCCATTCTGATCTGATCCGATCTTCACGATGTGGCCATCCGCTTGTTCCTAGCGATATTGGCAAGATGGAGGTTGGCGAAAAGGACGCCAAAGTGGCAAAGGCCATCTCGCGCTTCCTCATCAAGGTTTCGGAGCTCCTGCCCAAGGAGACACAGAAGCAGATGGTGTTCCTGCAGACACATCTGGACTCGGAGGTTGGCTGCGACTCGAACACAGTGATGAATTGCAGAGGACACCCTGGACACCGATATCGGTTCCGAGATGGGCCTGGAAATGGGGCTGTTTGGTTCGAGGAAATGGAGACTGACGCAAGTTCACTCTGAACCCACAACCAGTCCTACACGATGCGCTGCACAATGATGGAAATCATCTACAACATCATCCACAACTATCTCGCTGTCAGCAGCTCCGAGATCAGCAGCAAGCAGATGATGCAGTACTACGACGTCATCGAGGAGCGGTTCAGGGATACCTCTTCATATGTGCGCGTCAAGGTGCTGCAGGTCATCTACAAGCTGTGCGAGTAAGTCCGCGAGCGTCGTGCTTGCAGATTGTGCTGGAGACTGTGTGCACCTGAGCGGATCGCATGTGGGTGTGGTGCCAGTGACTCGGCTCGCCCAAAGTCCAAGTGCTTCCTTGCTCTCCAGTTCCTGCGTTGGTGTCGGAACACACACTTATTGCATATCCTATAACGATCGTCCGCACGCAAAACGTCACCGCCACCGCTACTCTCAGACGACGCGACAGCCAGATCGTCACCGACATTCCTCTTTCGGTCCGTCCCAAGCTCATCGATCTGACGATCGGCCGCTTGAACGATAAGGCCAGCAACGTTCGCCGAAACGCAGCCAAGCTCCTCACCGAGTTTGTTTATTCGTGTCCCTTCTTCCGGGACATTGATGGCGGAAAGCTGTCGCTCCGACTCTTTGAGAAGCGAGCAAGCGACCTGGATCAGCTCTTCCGCGAAAAGTTCCCCGCTGAAATCGTGCATCTGGCCGAGGATCCAGACGAAGATGAGGCCGAGGGCACTCCAAAGAAAAGGCTTAAATCGGCGGCTGGTACGGACGTGAGCCACGTCGGCGGTGCCGGCGACAAGTCCGATGACGACAGCGGAAGCGATGACCACAATATGGCGGACGGCGCGGAAGCTGCTGTGGATGCGAGTGGCGATGATGCAAGCAAAGATGCAGAGAACTACCCGCAAGTTGTCGCGGCTGCCAGCGAAGAGCAGCTACGGAGCATGCGTGCACTGATGAAATACTACGCCGATGCCATCCGGTTCTCCAAGCAAATGACGAACGCAAGCGCCGTGCTGTGTGAGCTGCTCGCTTCGACCACAAAGTCCGAAGTCGTCGAGGCCATGAACTTTTTCGTCGTTTCGCACCGATTCGACATGGAGTGCGCGGATGTAAGTGCCCTGCCGAATCCGCATTCGGTGCTGCGCTCACTTGCCACGATGTGGTCGCGAATCGGGGCCGCGCTCCCTAGGTGTGGGGCAGATGTGCGGCGGATGTGTCCATGGAGGCTGTGTCGCTTGAGCCAAGCGCGGTGACAGCGATGCTGATGAATACTGACGGCTGTGCCTTGCTGCTCCACAGATCGGTGTTCGTAAGATGGTCCATAAAGTCTGGGACAAGGACACGAGCAGCGAAAATGAGAAGAGCGTGCGCGACCATGTGATCGACAACTATGCCACCATCTATCTGGACCCTCCGGGCGACCTGAGCGAGGGCCAACGGATCTCCAAGATTGTGGACAACCTGATCAGGTGGGTCTCCCTGCATTCACTCGCGAGTCTGGTGAATTGGATTCATGGAGTTAACTGTGCGACTGAACGCGGTTCTGTGCTCTTCGACAGTTTGACGTACGGCAGCTCCCTTGCCGAGCTGACCTCGCTGGAGCAGCTCCTCAGTCTGCTGATGGTCAAGGGCAAGATCCCTGCCGAGGCAATCGAGCTGCTGTGGCAAACATTTGGCTCCAAGCGCAGGGAGCTGGACCCCAAGAAGCGCCGGGGTGCTCTCATCATCCTCGGCATGATCGGCAAATCGGACGAGGGCCGACAACGAATCGCAGCCAAGTTGGACGTGCTGTTACGAGTCGGGTTTGGCGAAATGGGCAAGGTACAACGTGCAGTGGCTGCACTTGGGCGCTGCAATAATTGGCAGCACCAGATGGCCGGATCACCAGATGGCCGGATGACTGGATGGCCGGGTGGCTGCTCTTGACCCTGACGACTCTCGTTTTCGACAGACGGATCTGCTCCTGGCCCGCTACGCGTGCATGACCATCCAGCAACTCGGTCAGACGACGCGAGAGAAAGGAGGGCCCGTTTTGATATACGAGCGGTACCCGATGCATCACCCGCTTTTCAAAAAGCTGACCGAGTTGATCCTGGAGCCGGTCTACTCCACCCACTGGTATGGAGGGCTCCATCCAATCGCACCACATCAGCACAGCCCGGGATTTGCGCGGCAGGGCATGCGTGGTTTGTTGAACCCTTCTCCACGGTGAATCTGCTCTCGCTTTGCTCACGTTCGAATCCCCATCCAGGTTTGGCGTCGCCGAACAGGCCATCAACACCATCTATCTCCTCAGTGAGCATCCCGATGTCATCTGCGGTGAGATTCTAAAGAAGATGGCTTCGGAGGTCTTTTCGATCAAGAGCCCGGAGGACAAGGAGGTCGACAGCGTCGCCAGCATGATGTCGTCCAACCTCAACTTTGACCCCATGGACACGGGCGAGGAGGATATGTCGACCCAGTCGGGGCGAAGCGGAGCCCTGGACTGCACGGCCTTCGATCTTGCCAAGCTCTGCTTTGCTGTCGGCCATGTGGCCATGAAGCAGATTGTGCATCTCGAGGCCATCGAGGTGGAGTGGAAGCGGCGCAAGTACCTTGGTAAGGATTGCAAGTGCGCGGATGGAGCGGCAGACGAACAGCGCGGCAAGCAAATGATGGATCATCCGCCGATGCAAGCGATGCCACAGTGGCGAGTGCCGTTGCTGACTTGTCACCCGACTCTGTGGTTCTGCCACTGCATCCGTGTGACAAAATCGCTGTGAATCGCAATGCAGAGGAAGCTCGCAAGACCCCGCGAAAGCGCGCGGCCCAAGACGACCTCGACAACGTCACCGGAACAGCCGACGACGAGTTCTCCGAGGCCATGGTCTTTATCCGCGAGAAGGAGCTTCTGTTTTCACAGCAGTCGCTGCTCTCGGCATTTGCACCCTTGGTGTCGTTCATCTGTGCCAACAATCTCACCTTCAGCGTAAGTTGAAGAGTCTACGCAACAGCCGCATCGCTGGTGGACGATGCACCTGGGCTGGCGGCTTCAAACCCTGACTCTGTTCCACCCTCCAGCACCCGCTGCTCCAGATCATGTCGGTGCTCTCGCTCTGCAAGCTGATGTGTGTCAGCGCCGACTTTTGCGACCAGAACCTGCAGCTCTTGTTCACCATCCTCGAGAAGAGCAGCAACCCCATCATCCGTGGCAACACCATCATCGGCCTCGGCGACATGACCGTCTGCTACAACTCGCTCATCGACCAGAACATCACTTACCTGTACAACCGCCTCTCGGACGGCGACCTGATGGTCAAGAAGAACACGTTGATGGTACTGACCCATCTCATCTTGAACGGCATGGTGAAGGTCAAGGGCCAGATCAGCGAGATGGCCAAGTGTCTCGAAGACAAGGACCAGCGCATCTCGGACCTGGCCAAACTGTTCTTCACGGAGCTGAGCACCAAGGACAACGCCGTGTACAACAACCTGCCCGACATCATCAGCAACTTGTCGCACCCCACCACGGGCGTCGACGAAGAAAAGTTCAAGAACATTATGCGATTCCTGTTCGAGTTTATCAAGAAGGTAGGGACTATGACCACGCATTCTCTCGCTCACAGTCGACCGGCCTGGGCACCGTGATGGGTGCCGCTTTCGCAGCTCACAGTCCTGGCTCCCTCGATCCTGTTTCTCGCCCTCCCCTTCGCGGCCATCCCGCCTGTGCTTCACGCAGGACAAACAATCCGAGAATATTGTCGAGAAGCTCTGCTTGCGCTTCAAGAACTCGTCCTCGGAGCGCCAGTGGCGGGACATTGCCCACTGTCTGTCGCTGCTCCCGTTTACATCCGAAAAGAGCATCAAGAAGCTGATTGATGGCGTCCCCCACTATGGCGACAAGCTACACGAGCCCGCCGTGTGGAAGTCGTTCCAGGATCTGATCGTCAAGGTAGTGCAGTTGAACCGGGCGGTGCAAGCGCGCGGGCTGGGAGGCTGGCGACGGATGAGAGTTTCGTGCGTGTGCCGTGTGTGGGGCAGGGGGAGCACATACACATGCGATCCTATACGACCCTGTGTCCTGCGGCAAGCCTGCCGACTGACCATGTTCGTGTGACCATCCGCAGATTAAGAAGGCAGCAAAATCCGATCTCAAGACTGCAGCTGACGAGTACGAGAAGAAGATGGCGGAGCTGCACCTCAAATGTGTCGAAAACGAGCAAGCCATCATGAACGTCAACAGCGAAGTACAAAAATCAACCAAACCCCGGTCGACGCGGAGCTCGATTCTGTCATTCATCAAACCCGAGGCTGTCGATGATGCCATGGATGAAGAGCAGCCGATCCCCAGGGCGCGGGATAGCATGGTGAGGCATCCGAGTGCGCAAGCCGCCGGCTCGACCAGCTCGACCGGCTTCTGATGGCATCCGTGGCAGAGCGTCCCAGAGGTGTACCCCAGCCTGGGCTATATCGCAGCCGATTGTCCACGGATGAGCTCAATGGGACGCCAAACCCGCTGATGGCATTCACGATAACACCAACTGACGTCCTTGACTGCTGTGCTGGTACAGGTTCGGACGCCCAGCCGACGCAAGAGCTTGCTGCAGATCTCGCAAGGTATGCCTCATGGCTGCTGTTTTCTTGCCGGTGTCGTTGATGGATGTGCGGAGGAGTTGCGAAGGCATAAAGTCGACACAAGCCTTCACAAACTCCCATGATAACCCAAGGGTGCGCTTTGCTTCTTCAGAGATCACGCCAAGCCGAGCAAAGGACATCTTCAGCGACTCGATGGTCAACGACCCCGGCGTCAAGACACCCGCTCGAGGCCAACCACCGCACACGCCCTCGAAAACGTCGCGACGCATGCTGATGGACGACGAGTCCGAGGGCGATGACGACGAGGAGGACGATGTCCCTGCCTCGTCGCCAATCTTGGCTGCGCGGTCGTCTCTCGCTGCTTCGACTCCCAAGTCGCGATCGGGCAACGCTAAACGCAAGAGCCCGATCATTCGGAAACAATCCTCCCGAAGCAAGCCTCGGCGGTCCAAGAAACCCAGCCGCTACGCCAGCGACTCTGACTCTGACTCGCACGAAGATGACGATGAGGATGGGGATGAGGATGATGGCGATGACGTGAAAATGGAGGACGCCGTCAAGACCGAAGCCGACGGTAACCGGGCCGTCGACGATGAGAACGAGGACGACGAGGACGAGGACGAGTTCGAATCAGACGAAGAGGAGTATGAAGAAAAGCTGAAGGGCGACGGCGATGGCGATGACGATGAGGACGATGATGACGACGACGTTAAAAGTGAGGACGATGACGACCGCGCCCGTAATACCGTAAAGAACGAGAATGGCCGCGATGACGAAGACGAAGACGAAGAGGAGGAAGAGGAAGAGGAGGAAGAGGAAGAGGACGAGTATGTCAAAGAGGAAGAGGAAGATCATCGCCGAACCAAAGCCTCCCGGAACCAGACCCCAAAGTCGTCGTCGCGAAGTCAGGTCCTTGCCGAACTGACCCGCAAGAAGCAGTCGCGATCGACAGCCAAATCAAGCAGGGACGACTCGGACGACGATGAGTATCAGATCCGAACCACCAAGTATACATCCCCAGCTCTGCAGCCAAGACAGGGGCCCCAGCGGACCAGTCAGCGGCTCGAGTCGGCTTCCAAGAGCAAGGGATCATCGCGCTACCGCCGAGTTTCCAGCGACGACGACGATGACGACGACAGCGTCGACTACGAAGCCTAGATTCACCCACGTCTCCAGCACCTCAATGACCTGACCCGACCCGACCCGACCCGACCCGACCCAGTCCGTGCCTCGACCTCTTCGCACCCAGTATCGCACTTCACTCCTGTCCCGACATTCGTAGCACACTCCGACCCTAACCAGGGGTTCGAACGCACAATAGATTTGTGTATTTTGATTGCAGAAGGCACACAGGTACAAGAAAGGATTGGGAATCGATTGCGTGATGGGGAGGGGTTTGCAAGTGCATTGGCTGTTGTCAAGCTGGGGCCGTGGAGGCGGGGTGGGCGAATGGACTGGAGGCCCTCAGCACTCGATCGCTGCTTTGACACGGCTCTGGGAGGCCGCGGGGACGGAAGCCTTGGCGGAGTTGTGGGATCCGGCAAAGTAGCTCTTCAGGGCAGCATGGCTCAACTTGGCTGCGTTGAGGCGCTCCAGGCCGCTGCGGATGGCGGTTGTGGCTCCGGGCTCGTCGTCGTGGTAGACGTCCCACTTGCCCTCTCCGCCAACAGAGGCAAATGCCTGAGAGATTTGCTCTGGGTCTTCAAGCCGGGCGACACAGTCCTCGACAAGAACCTTGACGACGTTGCGGGAGGTCTTGAGGTAACGATCCGGGTTGCGGTGGAGGAACTCCCAGACGTGGTGGGTGCCGCTGGGGTTGGTGCGGGCCAGATTCTCGAGGACGGGGACGACGTCCTGGGGCCGGAGCTTGCCCGATCGAATGTGCTTGATCAAGCGAGTCTGGAGCTCGGGAAGCTGCACACAGCCGAGGGCCTCGGTCGGGTCGCCGGGCATCTCGTCGTCGGGGTGCAGCAGCGTCTCAAAGACCTCGTGCGGATCAGGGGCGTGGCAGATGGCTGCCTGATAGACCAGATCAACCATGTGCTCCGAGACCTCCTCGTTGCGGTTGTTGACGACGACGTTGTAAATCTTGACGCCCTCGGCGATGATCGCCGGCAGCTCCAGCGAAACGGCATAGGCAATGATCGCCGAGCGCAGCAGCGAGTCAAAGTGCGCCTGGTGCGATGATATGTCGTCGCGCTCGTGCCAGCCGAGCTCGGCAGCAAGAGGCTTGATCCAGTCGCGGACAGTGGTCTTCCAGAGGGCCAGCAGGGCCGGGTCGCGGCTGCCGACGATGACGTCGATGCGCTCGAAAACGTCGATGGCGGTGCGCCAGACGGTGGGGTCGCGGTCGATGGCGAGGAACTCGGAGACGCTCATGGCGGTGGCGATATCGAGCCGGTTGGAGAGGGCAAGTGCCCAGGCGTCGGAGAGTGCTCCGGCCCGGTCCGCCGCCGAGAAAGCCGAGGGGTGGCTCTTGAGCCAGCGGGCGAGCTTCTGGTAGTACTCCGGAGAGTCGAAGAGCGTGCGGTAGAAGCCCACGCGGTCGGGGTTAACTACAAGCAGAGTGTTGTCAGACTGCGGGATCGACACCTTGGTGGTCTCGGACAGGAGCACAGTCGTAGGGCCCTGCACCAGCGCGGGCTTGCCGTCGTGGTCGAGGCTGTAGACGCTGTATGCGACCGGGATGATCCAGTCAGAGGGCTCGTCGGCGGCGTGTCTCCACAGAGTGAAGCGGAACTGGCCGAGCTCGACATGGCCCTCTGTGAAAGCCACGGTCACGACCGGAAAGCCTGGCTTGGAGATCCAGCTGGCCATGGTGGTGCTGACGACGTTTTCGCCCAGAACAGAGGCGCTGTCATCGAGGCACTGCCACAGATCCGCAGTCGAGGCGGTGGACAGAGCGTACTTTTGAATGTAGTGGCGGAGACCGTGCCAGAACTGGCCATGCGGGGCACCATCAGCACGGGTGGCAGACTCGATCCAATTCTCCAGCATACGGATGATGGAGGCGCCTTTGTTGTAGGTGACGGTGTCGAAGACGGTCGGCAGCAGCTTGGGGTCCGAGATGGGCATGGCAACGGGGTGGGTGAATCGGGTGTCGTCGACACCAAAGGCAGACATGTGCTCGTAGTAGAAGAACTGCGACAGAAGATCCCAGGCGGGATACAGTTTATCGGCGGACCGGTACTGCATGTACTCGGCAAATCCTTCGTTGAGCCAGCTGGAGGAGACAAAGGCGTGAGCTCCAGGCTGCAGGACAGACAGGCAAAGTGCGGCGAGCAGTCGTCGAGAGCCAGGACGGCATCACACGCGAGTACTTACAGATCATCCCACCACTTCATGGTGACGAGGTTGCCGAACCACTGGCAGAACCGATACAGGTTAGGCCAGCAAGCAAGATGGCAAGCGAGGAGCAAGGGCAGCATGATGTAGCAGACGCTGGAGCCGAGGCGGCCAGGGTGCAGCCTCACAGAGCAGCGGCCCATTCGTCGCCAGATGCATTGGGTGAGCTTACCTGGTGCGCAACCTCATGGGTGATCAACATTGCGATTTCCTGAAGCTCTTCGGCCGGCGAAGCCTCAACATCGCACATGAGCAGATCATCCTCGTAGGTGACGAGGCCCCAGTTTTCCATTCCCTCGGCTAGAACAGAAAGGGAGGTCAATGGGTTGCTGGGCAGCCAGTCCTGCTGGGCGGTGAGAATCATCGGACAGAACAAGCGACAAGAGCAACAAGACTGAAAACAAACGCACAGATATAATCCGGGACAGGGAAGTGGTCCATCTTGGGGACCGGAAGCGGGTAGTCGAACAGCTCGGCAAAGTAGTCGGTCGATTTGGTGGCAATGTCGAGCGAGAACCTGTCGCAGAGGATGGTGTGGGAGCAGGGTCCAGCGACGGAAGGCCGTGTTAGTAGCAATGCAGCATGGTGCAAGGTCGGGGCGGTGAAGCGAGTCGATGGATGGAATGATGGAATGATGGAGGCACGGGGGCCGGTGACAGCAACACATCTTGGTCTGTCTCGTTGCTCTGTATCAGGCTCGCAACTCACCCGCCATATTCCTCGTTTCCGGGCTGGGTGTAAACGCCGACGGGCATACCCGACTTGGTGAAGGACTCGAGCCGGGTCATCTCGCCGATGGCCCAGGCGACCAGGTAGGTCGACTGCACCGGCGTGGGCTCGAACGAGAAGCGTTGCAGACGGTGCTTGCCCGCAGGCGAGACGCTCTGGACGGGCATGTTGGAGAGCACAGGCAGGTTGGAGGTGATGGAAATCTGGAAGACGGCCTTCAGGGCAGGCTCGTCAAAGCACGGAAAGGCGCACCGGGCATAGTTGGGCTCAAAGTCGGTGACGCCCAGATAGTGGGTGACGTCGTTGTCGTCGACATAGGAGCTGCGGTAGAAGCCGCGGGGCACCCGGTCCTTGATAGTGCCGCGGAAGCGAACGGCGAGGACGTAGTCCTGCGGCTCGACGGGGCTGGCAAAGGTCAGATCGACGGTTTCGGTCTGAGGATTGATGTAGGCGGTCTTTGGCCAGAGCGGGCCGGCCTTGCCATCGAGACGAACGTCGGAAATGTCCAGGTCGACGGCGTGGAAGCGGATCACCGACACGGGCTCGAGCACCTGCACCTGGATCTCGACCGAGCCGTTGAACTTGAGCTTGCGCAGGTCCGGCCGGAAGTCCAAGGTGTAGTGGCGAGGCACAACATGGGGCGACAGCCGGACGCTAGTCTCCTCGGGGTGGGGGGCCGAGATGGTCATGGAAGCGGCAGGCCACAATCGGCAGTGCGAGAGACGGAGGTGGTGGATGATGGAGGGCGAGTGGCGACGGAGGAGCGTTATATATTCGGGCGGCGGGACCACTGCGCGGCAGAGCGGCCGTCGGTGCGGCGGTCCGATGGTGCGGCGGACCGTCGGATGCGCCTGTCGAGTTTGCGCTGTAAAGTTTATGCTTGAGGGGGATGATCAGGATCCCCACGATGGACGAGGGCCGATCAAAGCGACGGCTGACGATGTTGCCGTTGGCTTGGGTGGCATGATCTCGGCGCCGGAACAACATCCGGGGCAGCCGCTCGCTGTCGCTCTGCCTCGATGCATTGATGCCGTTGTCACTCTGCCTCGATACCTTGATGCCGTTGTCGCTCTGCCTCGATACCTTGATGTCGCTGTCGATCTGCTGCGATACCTTGATGCCGCTGTCGCCTTCAGCCCCACCGGCAGTGTTTGGATTTAGCGGAGGCCGATGTGTATTTCTGGGGCCACGCCCGATCCGTCTGCTTTGATCCCCGGCCCATGTCCGTGACCACTCCGCGTACACATCCGAGCCGCCAAAATAATGTATTTCGAGGACCCAACAACCGCAACGCTGCGATTCGGCTGTCACGTTTTGTCGTTCACGTGTATGCCCTCTCGCTGCTCCCTCTTCCCTGTCCCTCCCGTCCTATCCAGTTGCCCTGTCCTCCTCCGTTTTCACAACCGCCAATGTCTACGAGAAGAGTCAGCACACCGATCTCTGCCGCAGGGCCCTCGGAGAGTGTTTCCGAGGAAACTGGCCAAGCCGTCGTCAAAGCCGACCCTGATCTCCCAGGGCCGGGAAGCACTGACCCCGTCTCCGTCTCGCCATCGGAATACGTAAGAATCCTGAAGAGCGTAAACACCCTTCGTGACCAGGTCGATATGCTCCGTGAAGAGAACGGCCTCTTGTCTCAAGCACTCCAAGAGGTCAAGACCCGTCTGGCGGCTGTGGAAGCCTCCAGAATCCAGAGCCCGGCAGCCGCAGATGCTGTGATCGAGTCACGCCAGAAGTTCTCCGGGAGCGACTATACCGAGCTCAAGCCTTTCTTGTCCAAGCTTGCCTTGATTTTCCTCGTCCAGCCAGAGTCCTTCCCCTCCGATAGAGAGAAGGTCCTTTTCGCAGCCCTCCTCCTCGAAGGAAGTGCCCTACGCTGGGCCGTGCCATATATAGAGAGCGGCAAGATCTACTCCATGTCTTACGCCGACTTCAAGGAGGAACTCAAGCGCTACTTCCTCCCGTCCAACTACAAGGAACTGGTTATGACCAAGCTGTA
Source organism: Polychytrium aggregatum (assembly GCF_025602895.1). Taxonomy (NCBI): domain Eukaryota; kingdom Fungi; phylum Chytridiomycota; class Chytridiomycetes; order Polychytriales; genus Polychytrium; species Polychytrium aggregatum. The sequence goes on from NW_026516253.1 coordinate 148,409, forward strand.
CAATTTGAAACAGACCTCCTCGGTCTCCCAGTACGCCGTTCGTTTCCGGATCCTCTCCAGGGAGCTGGACAGCTTGACAGACCCCGTTCTATGCGTGTGGTTCGAACGAGGCCTCAAGCCCGCAGTAAAGGACCTGGTCGTGGCCAACATAATGAAGCACGACTCCCTCGATGACCTTATCGATGCTGCGGCTAGGTACGAAATGTACCTAGAAGAGCGGATGTTGGAGTCAGAGGCTACAACGCCGGTGTCGACCACCACGAACCTGCCTCGCTCCTCGCATGGAAGTCAGATCGCCGACGGGGTGCGGCAGGAACGGATCGCAAACAACCTCTGTCTGAACTGCGGCAGCCCAGACCACTATCGAGCCCATTGTCCGGCCCGCCCGCAGTCTCGCCCTCAGTCTGGAAATGGACCACGCCGGTTCAACTGAGCTTCCCAAGCCTACTTTGACCGGCAAGGTCTCAATCCGGGACTGAACTCATCGCTGAGATGACCGTGGTCGCCCAAGTCTGCTCAGGAAATCGGAACAGAGTCAGAAAGACTGCTCCTGTGCATCGGGAACCACAGGAATCCGACCCATTTTGTTTATCATCAACACCGAGGATGACATTGTCTTGCCACTCCAACCTCGCACCTCGTGCCCGTCACCACAGAGGGAGGGCATCAAGATATCCTTGATGGTCCCTCAGGAAATGGTGTGTCTCCCGAGACCGCTTGACCTCGTCCTCGCTTATCATTAGTTTCTGTGCAGTGCAAATTTTTAAAACCCACGCTATTAAAATTGGAAATAAATGTGTCCCGGAGTTTGCTGAATGTGCATTTTGCTTGAACATGCTGTTTGCTTTACTCGCTCATTTCGGACAGCGTCTACTCCTCGTGCCCACGGCGGAACTTTTGGAATCGCTCCAGGTCCATCCGGCTGACCATCCGGGGCTTCCACCATCGGGCTTGAGAGAGAGGTCTGGCTCCGACAGGAGCTGTGGCACTCGCTGTCGCCTCGGAGCTGTCGGCCTCGTTGCCGCTGTCGTTGTCGCCATCGTCGTCGGTTGAAACCCACTCGTCGCTATCCGAGCGACCCAGGTTCGCTAGTTGTCGCGTAACTGATTGAACGGATGCTGCTTGGGTCTTCGGCAGGTTCGACGATGAACGATCGAGGCGGCCGACATGGGCACCTTCCAAGGCTGCAGCGATGTGTCTTGAGCAAATCATGCCGCCTCCAGCCGACTCGCGCATCGACAACATGCCCGCCTCCCTGGATGATGGTCCATAATCGTGATGAAAACAGGTTCGAGATTCAGCCAGTCGATCCATCTCCTTTCGATCTCAGTCTGCATCAAGTCGGTGCGGCTCAAGCGACGTGCTGCAAAGTAGAACCTACCGGAGGAGCACACTCAGATCTGCCGAGCTGAATCCCTTCGTCTGCGCGGCCACCTGATTCAAGTCGACCTTGCCGTCGATCTGGGCACCGCTCCGTCCAATCGCCGCCAGGATCTCCCGTCGATCCTTGAGCCTGGGCAGCCCCACGTAGATCAGGTGGTCGAGCCGGCCAGGTCGCAAAAGAGCATCGTCCAGCTGCTCTGGGCGGTTGGTGCATGCCACAACGAGAACACCGGTGCGCTCTGAGACGCCGTCCATTTCGTTCAGCAGAGTCGAGAGAATGCGCTCGTTCACGCCTGTTGTGCCGTCGTCCTGCCAGTCTGCACCGCCCAACGCCGTCACAATGTGCCAACATTAGCCAAGACGAGAGTCCCGGCGAATCAAGCGAGCATCAAATGGCAACGACACTGCCACCAATACAACGGCATTGTCACAAATGCATTGTCACGACCAACACCGCAGTGACTCTTTTGGTTCAGCAAACAGATGGGTGTAGCTCATCGTGTCCTCGCATACTACTCACCGCGCTTTGTGCCGATTGTGTCGAATTCGTCAAAAAAGATGATACATGGTGCGAACCGACGGGCGCTCGCAAAGATGCGTCGGATGGATGCCTCAGATTCGCCGAGATACTTGTTGAAGATCTGATTGCTGCAGGCCGGCGCCAACGGAGAACATTCAGTCACATGTATTCGGCGACATGTTGCTCGGCCGCACATGCTTGTCAATCGATCGCGTGTGGCACTTGCTGGCTGAGCGAGATAGGCTTGACGCAATGCGTTCTCCGTCTCCGACAGACCGTCACTCTCGGACAAAAATCAGCTTACTTTTTGACGGCGATGAAGTTGAGTGAGCAGTTTGAGGCCAGCGCCTTGACCAAGGTTGTTTTGCCACAGCCTAATGAGGCACGGTGATTGACATGTTACCAACTTGGCCAGTCAAAGTCCACGCAATTGAGATGTGTTGCCACCGGGTGGATCCAGTTAGACTGACCTGTAGGGCCATACAAGAGAATGCCACCGGGAGGTTTGACACCAAGTCGCTGATACGCATCGGGTCGTTCGATGGGCCAGGTCGTCAGCCGAATCAGTTGTTCCTTGATGGACTTGTATCTGTGCGCCAGAAACAGACGATGAGATATCCGCATCGTATCCGTATCCGTATCCGTATCCGCGCGGGTCAGCACCACGATCCAAAGAGCCAGCATGAGCTCCCTCTGTGTCCCGCCGACCGAGTCCCGCCGACTGTGTCTTCAGGACGTACCCTCCGACTGCATCCCAGGACAGTTTGGGCTTGGCCAAGCTCAGCTCGCTATCATCTTCGCGCGGACCGAGAATCTCGTGGGTCTGGTCAAAGTCACTTGCCAGGACCTCGTCGACTTCGGTCGGCGTGGTTGTGTGAGACCGCTGCGGTTCGGCTTCTTTGGACTTGTGCTTCCGCAGGAAGGCGCTTTGGAGCGACCGATCCACAAAATTCTTCAGATCTGAAGCTGTGTAGCTTGTGGTTCGCTAAAGCCGGTTGATTCAGGCAACGTCGCGCGGTGCAATGGGTAAACCAGTGAGAGGTGCTTCCTGGCTACTCGCTCGTACAGTCGCTGCGGTGGCCACCATTCCCATACCTGAGCCAGCGAAGCTGAAAATCCTTGGACGGCAGCTTCGTCAACTGACAAGCCCATAGACGCAGCTTGGGTGGCAATGAAGATCGCCAGTAGCTCCTTTCTCTGGTCTCTGCATACAGGGAAACGTCCAGGAGCGTGGTACGTCAGAGGCAAGCCGAGATTCGATTGACCAGTCGAGCTGGAAGACGAGGGTGCGACTGGGGCTCAGTGCCAATGACCTGATTACGCACAATGTTGGGATAGGGATATCGATGGTGTGGAATCCAGCGGCATGGGCAAGCTTCTTGGGTAGCTTGAAGGACTTGTCGCACTCGCTCACAAAACAAATGCGATGGTCGCGCTGAACGATTTTGTAGACAGCGTCGACATGGGCGCTCAGCAGCCCAAGATCAAAGTCGACATTCGAGTCTGTGGATCAAAACGAGACTCGCGTCAGTAAGTCATTACCAGTCGCCGGAATCATCCAATACATAACCATAGAGATGTATGGCTGCAGTCCGATCACAAGAAAGAGCGGGGATGAAAGCAGCGGCTGAGCATCGGCGGCAGAAATCAGTCGACGGGGTTTCATGTCGTCTGTCGGTTCACCTTGGGAAAGCAAATCAATCGAGTGCACGACCACAACGGCTGGCGAGGACAATCGAGCCATCTCAACCGAACGCAAGAGTGGAGTTACAAGCGACTGAGGATCGACGCCGCTCTGCTCAGCGTCCTTGAGCGACACGATGGTATCCAGTATATCGGTCGAGAAAGCTGGAACGCTGCTGAGGCGATTCAACACATAGCTGGGTAGGAGCAGCCGCCATTATGCAGTGCCATTGCAGGATGTCGGGGTTACCAAAGTGTGGGAGGCATGGCTTGTGCCGGAGACGCAGTGGACTACCGAAGCAGGAGCACATTTGCAGCATCCTTACGAGATGGCTTGTGATTTTCCAGTCCCGGGAGGGCCTCGAACCAATATCCACTGAGGAGGAACCATGTCCATCGTCTTGAACGAGGACGCAAGGCTGAATGTGGACTCTGGTGGTGCCGGGAGACGGAGGAGTGTGAGAGTCCGGCTCGATGTCGTGATGATATGGTAATCCAGGTCGATATCGTGAAGATATGGCAATCCATATCGGAATTGGGTCCGTCCGAGTTTCCAAAGGTTGACGATATACTTTGGGCCAGCCATAAGCCAAGCTCTAGCCAGACACATCCAGAGTGACACTCCACGGTGATGGTAGTGAACGACGACTTCTTTCCGATCCAGTGAGCTGACTGTCTCGACAGGCCGTGCTGAGATAGGGGGCAGCAGCGAAAAGGACAATATCGCCCAGAGGTATATCCGACTGTGAAACTCACCAAGGACCTTGTGCAGCTCGCTGATCTGTCGAGGGTATATCTTTGGACTGTAGTGCAGCGGATCCAAGCCGAGTCTCCAGAAATCAGAGGTGCCCACGACACCGGCTCGCTCTGACACCATTCGGGATGGGGCGACGACAGCGACTTGGATCTGGCGGGAGTTGGCGATGCAATATCGAGGATACTCGACAGCCACAGAGCAAGCCTCGCTCGATTGCACAGAGGCCTGCTCGACCAGGAAGGGAATATGTTGGCCGCGGATCCAGATAGGAACGACGATGCCTATTGAAATCTGTAGTCAACAGGGCCGCAATGGGATGCAGAGGGTGGGATTAATCCGACGGAACGTCTTGGAACACTACACTGCAGCCCACAGAAACACAAGTTCACCCCGACCGACCGGCTTCCCGTGAAGTGATCTGCCAAAGAGCCTGGACCAATCGCAGCAGTCTAGTGGCGAGTGGAGCGGGTTGGAGAGGGCCGAGGAGAAGACGGTGTGCTTTGGATTGTCGTCGGCGGATCGAGCTTGCTCGAGGCCCCTGGAGGTAGGAACCCAAGGACGGGGTAGCAATGGGCGAAGGGTGATCGAAAGGCGAGAGGTGGCTGCCGCAGTGCTTTCAGTGTCGGCGGTGACGGAATCCAGCGCATCTGCGGCATTCAGGGGAGATATCTTGGCGGCATGGGTGCCAAAGTGCTGAGAAACCCATGCGGGGAGCTGGCAGGACGGCGAGTCGGCGGTTGTGGCGAAGGACTGGGCAAAGAAGAAGGCTGGCGGATCGTGGAGACGGACCCAGGCCGGAAGGCGAATTCCACAGCCGGAAGACAGTGCGACCGCATGCGACGGGAGCGACGGCAGAGAGGAGCGGGCGAGCTCCATGCTGGACGAGATGGATGGGCAAACCTGGGATCGGGCAGCCAGATCGGATCGGATCGGTCATGGCCAGGGCCAGAAGCCAGGCGCGATGCTTGCTCCTTTGCTTGCTCCTTTGCTTGCTCCTTTGCTTTCCCCTTTGCTTGCTCCTTTCGCGATGTGTCCATGTCAAGTCCAATGTCAAGTTCAAGTTCAAGTTGATGTGGGAGACACGTTTTCATGATATACAGCGCACTCAACGGGACATTCAACGGGACATTCAACGGGACATTCAACGGGACATTCAGCATGATACTCAACATGATACTCAACATGATACTCAACATGATACTCAGCAGGACAGTCAGCGGCCCGGCAATATCAGAAACCGATCCCCCGACATGCTCCGTTTCTGCCAATACCGAGCCGGCCAGTCGGCATGCACATTGCTTATCGCTCCGAGTTGATACACATCGAGTCGATACTCTCCGAGTCAATGCACATCAAGTCGATACATCCACCCCGAGCCAGACACACCGGCGTGCGCTTTCCATGCCAGCACTCGCACCATCCGCACAAGGCAGCGCCGTCGTGCGATCGGCCTCGGTGCGACCCTTCTGCCCCGCTCCTGCTCCAGCGGGTCCCCCCAGGCTTGCTGCTGCCCGCATCCGTCGCCCACCGCCTTTGCGCCCTCAGTCCTGCGGCCCTCTGTCCTGCGGTCCCCTCCCTCCTGCGGCTCCTTCCTGTGACCCGCTCGGCTCTTACGCTCTCCGCGCTCGGCTCTGCGTGTGCTGCCGTCCCCGATCCACGCATCGTCTCCGTTGGGATCTCCCATCTGCGGTAATGCCTCTGTGTCCTGCCCCCTTTCCGGCACCGTTGGCTTGGAGGGATTTCGGCTGGCCCCGCTCCTCCTCGCATTGTTCCTCCTGGCGCCGGGTTTCGGCTCCCGTGGCTTCCTCGGGTCTCGATCGGTCCCAGCGCCAGAGCACGCCTGGACGGTGCGGCACGGCCGCTCGTTTGCTCTCGTTTCCGTTCCTGGGCTGCTCGGGCGTGCTTGTCCTTCATCTCAACCCGAGCGAAATCCGCCAGTGTCTTTGCACCAACTTGTCTTCATTAATCCTGCCATCGCATCGTCTGTCCCGATCCTGTTTCGCCTCCCGCAACCTGTCCTCGCTTGCACATTAGACACTGCCATGTCTGCGTTTTTTTCGCCATTGTCACCAAGCATCTCGCACGCTCCCCGGTAACAGTCGTTCATCGGCCCTCTCCTTTCATCCGGTGCTGAGAGACTCTGTTCTGCTCTGTCTGCCCAGCCGATCTTGTCTCTGCTTTTCCGTCGTCGTCTCCTGTTTGTCCTTGTCTTGCCCAAGGCTGGCCGTCGCAGCCTCCCATGCGCCCAGCGTCGGCATCAGCGCCTCGGCTCTTGAGTTGAGCTGGGTCTGTGCCAAAGGATCGCCGCTGCAAGGGCTGCTGCCGGGCTGGGCTGCGACTGGGATGTGTTCCTGGGGCGCTAATTTTAGATCGACCGGTGTTTACGATTCATGGTTGCGCCTTGGGAGGCGGCGGGCTCGCAGGTCGCCACTCTTACTTTGATTCCATGCGCCAGTCTGCATTTAGCTCCTGGCCAGGGCAAGCCCACTTGGTCCTGACAACCGACCGAGCAAACCTAACATCGACCTTTGTTTCTATCTCTCGCCTGCGTCTTCCCACCGGACGTCGTCTCGGCCTGAACCGCCTCGACTCTCGTCTTGAACCGCCACCGACTCGCCACAATTCCCGGGCTGATCCACCCATCCATCCCTCCTGCGTCTTGGATACTGTTTCTCGGTCCTTGGGCATCCCGGGCCATTCCGCCATCGACGACATCCGAACGTCCTGCTGATCATCCCACCGACGTCGCTCACACGACTCGACTGTCCTGCTGATCAACCCGGACGGCCCTTTTCCTCTCTCCCGCACTTCGCCCCCCCCCCTCCGCTGTCAACTGCCTCGGCTCTCCCGCCAGCGAGCTTCCCTTGCCTGCCTTCCCGCCCGAAGCCGCTGTGGACTTGGAGCCACACGCCTCCACCGACGCCGACGTCGACACCGGCGCCCCGAACGACATCGTCGCCACCATCAACCACAATACCATCGTCAACCCCATCGCTGTCGAGGACTCGCTAAAAAGTATGGTGACCACCGCCCTGGAGATGAGCGAAATCCAGACCCCGCCTGAATCCGAGTTCTCCAGCGCCACTGCCACCAACTCAACGCCGCCCTCGGAGACACCCCATGAGACGGCCGAACGTCTGGCTTCGCTCAAGAACCGTCTGCAGGCCCTGACCGCAAAGCATGTAGCAAAACCCCATCCGTACGATCCTCAGCAGCTCTCGATAGGTAATGCCGCTGTCCCAAACGACATACTCTGGCCTGTGTGCGGTGTTATGAGCATCGGCGGCTTGGATTCCTGGACTACTGCATCCCCCTCGTGGTTGCTCCACTCCTGCCGATGCTCGTGCCTCAGGCTGTGCACTGGCCACGGCGACTTGCCCCTTTGCTCGCTCGCCGGCCGCTTCCCGTTGCAGAATGGCCTGCCACGAGCCTGCGCGGTTCACTGCGTCGCTCCATCATTCACTGCATGGCTGCGACACGCCACAGTCATCCTCTAACCATCGTTTGTGCTCTTCCGTGCCTCAGTCACATCTCCCTCCTCGTCTCCGCGCCTTCCCGACCCAATTTCTCCCCAGGCCTGGTGCACCTGCGAAAACAGCCCCGACCGTCAAACGCTACCAAAGTGCAAAACATGCCACAATGACATTCGGGTCATCTCTGATCTGCTCACCGTCAAGACCCGGTTAGTCGAAGACCTGACGTACACAAAAACCAAGCTGAACGCCCTGCTCAAACGCGAAGACTTTACTATCGAAGAAATGACGCTGTTGCGCACCCAGCTCGAGCAGGCCACCGCCAAGCTCGAGGAGAAGGATGAGGAGCTCGAGTCCACCAAGAACGACCTGGCCCGCATGAGCGAGAAGCTTGTCGAGGAAATCGAGAAGCGTGCAGAGCTGCAGCACTCCAAAGACGCAGTCCAAGACGAGCTGGAGGAGCTGACAAAGACCCTGTTCGAGGAAGCAAACGACCTCGTCGCCACCGAGGCCCGCAAGCGGCACTATCACGAAACCCGTGAGAAGGCGCTGGAGCGCCAGCTCGAGGAGACCAAATCCCAGCTGCAGCTCGAGCAGATGCAGCTCCAGGAGCTCAAAGAAAAGTACGAAAAGTCACAGGCCCTGTATGAGTACAGCAACACGCTCAACTCGCACGCCATGCTGCAGCGCCGGTCGTCCCTGACGCCGCTGTCGCCTGCGGCGGTTAGTGCCACCCGGGACCGCAACAGCATGACCATGATCTCCAACTCACTCGACAGCGAGCAGTCACTCGCCGACATCGTCGACCCCAATCTGCTGGCCGAGTTCAAAGAATTCCTGGTGAGCGCGCCGACCCTCAAGCTGAACAAACTGGCTGCCCTGCTATTCATGCGCAACGCCCTTGAGGACGATGTCAGCCCCTGTCTGCGCTTTGGAGGCAACCCGCGAACGTCGACCCGCAAGCTGGTCGACTCGATCATGAGCAACTCGTGCTTCATCGAGGAAATGACGCCGCGCTACCAGACCGCTCTCCAGCACCAGTACGACCACATCGAAAAGGAGGCCCACGAGGCCGAGCTCCTCAAGCCCAGCAACAAGGCCCAGACCAGCCCCCTGACCGTGCCTCTTGAGGCCTCCGACTCGGCCAAGGCTCCGACGGCACTGCTCTTCAACAAGACCGTGATCGAGCGCTTCACCACCTTTGGTATGAGCACCCTCAACTCGTCCTCACACTCGGGCCATCTTGTGCGCGGCTGCTCGACATGCGGCCGGTCGGCCCGACAAACACCCTGCCGCTACCATTTCCGCACCTCGGAGTTGCCTGAGGACCCGTGGTACCCGATCTGCCTCAACTGCCGCGACCGCCTGGTGGCCGTGTGCGAGTTTTACCAGTTTGTGTCGCACGTCCGGCAAGGTGTGTACACCTCCAGACGGCCAGAGCATCTCTACGTCGAGATGATTGCCCTCAAGCGCAAGATGTTCTACGCCCGCATTGGCGCGGCCCAGTACGTCGCCAGTGAGGAGTCTCAGCTTCCCAACGACTACGTCTCGATGGCTGCCCTGCCCCAGCTGCCCGCCATTGACGAGCTCGAGTCGCGAACGAGCTCCCAGATTGATCGCGAGGGCGAGCCGGCCGAGCCTCCCCAGATCCAGATCCATGTTGAGGACGAGCAGCAGCCCGCTCCGGAAGCAATCGAAGGTAAACAATCTGTGCCCGGTGTGCTTCTGGTTGGGCGTAGGGCGTAGGGCGTTGAATTGGTGCGGATGCTCTTGCCTTGGGCGATGCAGGACCCTCCTGTCACACTCGATGGTCTGCGGCGCTCTTTGGCTGCCACCTACCCCCCGTCCCATCACACCCCGCGGTCATTCCTCCTTTCTTCTGGTGACAGCGCTAACATGGATTACCTTCCTCACACTATCGCAGTTGCCACAGAGTAATTTGTGCAGACGAGTTGTGCTCAGCTCCGCGCCCCATCGTTGCCGTCGCACGGTCTCTGTGCCGCTCAAGCAACTCCAACACCTTGTTCATATCAATCCTAGCAAGCATGTCCATCCCGAGACGGCTGCGTCTGAGCCCTACTAATCTTGCTGGCTAGAAAATCCCTCCAGAGGACCTAGAGTGCCCGTCGCCCATCCTCTAATTCTTTGTGTGTTCTTTCTTTGAGCGTTTGTTCTTTTTATTTGTGTTTGTTTTTTCTTTCTTCTTCCTTCCGCTCATTTCCCGCCTCCACTTTTTCTCTCGTGTCCGTGCTGCTCTTCCGCTCCCGTCTCTCCGCTTTCCGGTCCTTTTTCTTCTTCTTTTCCGGCACGGGCATATTTGCCATGATCGTTGCAGCCAGTAGAAGTGCTTTGGCCTCCAGCTTGAGATAGCCATCGTCGGCCACCCATCGCGTGTGGACACTACTGCTCAATACACTTACTTCGCCAAATGCGGAAACGAATGGAGGAGTGGAGTCGGCGGAGAGTGAAGCCTTCCTGGGCGTGAAACGGTGGGAGCGGGGTTCGTTTGACTGCAGCCAATCCAATAAAAAGCAGGTTTTGGTCGTTGAACAAATACTCTGTTGCCTCAGCACATCGCGCGCTGGCCATGGCCATTCAGTGTTGTGTTTCTGGATCTGAATCAGGGACACTGTCTCGCACGGATGGCTCACCACAAGCGAACGATACCATCCAGACGACGGCGATTCAAGCGACTCGATCATCAGGTGTGCTCACAGTGCCGGGAAGCCAAGCGACTCGAGAAGGCCGAGTATCTTGATATTGATACACCATGGAACTGTCCAGAGGGTCGAGTGGATGCACCACACAAAGAGATTGCCAACCAGGACGGGAAACAATCGCATGGCTTGCACGCTGGAGCCTATGGATCAGCAGTCCTGTGTCGCTGGTGCCAGAAAGTTATCTCACCGGATTGACTGTAGCGTTGCAGCGATCATGGCCGGGTTTTGCGCCGCACTGATTGGACGGAACTGCCCCTGGCCTTGGAATAATGCCGCAAATCCAGGCCATTTCCCCAGCCAGCCAGATCGGCAGGTCAACTTTCATCTCGTTGCTGCTGGACAATGCAGCATCCACTCCATTCCCGAGCTCCGAGGCAGTCGCTCGCCCGGGGCGAGCCCAAAGAGGCTCTGAATGAGCTCCAGGTCGCCGATATCAATGCTGTAGGGATCCTCGATGTCCCTATGGATCGCACGAGAGTTGTCGTCGCCCCCTTCCTCGACTCACCTAGCCCATATCCGCTCGCCGGACGGCAGATCTACCGAATGCTGGACTCGCAAGGCAAGGGCTTCCTCAGCCGAGACGAGACCAAGCTGGCTTTCCTGGGACTGCTGGGATACACCCCGTCGGAGGTATGCACTCCCGCTCCAGCACAAACATGCCATGGCAAACGAGGGACAGCCGGCGAATGATACAAGGGGACAATCGATGAAAGATGCACGGGGACAGATCGAAGGGCCGCACAGAATGCTTCGACTAAAGTCGGGCATGCTGACTCTCCCACCCATCCAGTTTGAGCTCTCCTTGGTGGAGCAGACCATCGATATCGACAAGCAAGGTTCGACCCTCCAGTTAATGCCATGATCACATTCCTCCGAGTCGGATCTACCCCGTGCAGATCAATATTCCACCTCCTCCCCCCGACATCTTGGGACTTATTAGAACACATCCTCCTCCCCATCATGGTGAGGCTATGCACACCTTCTTTCTCTCCTTGATCCTGCTCTCAACAACGACATCACAGAGATGACGAGGGCAAACCTGGTTCGGTTCATGGCACCCAAGCTGTCTCTCGGCGATGCAGATGGATACATACGGCGTATGTTCCTGGAGTTTGATATCAAACGTATGTGTCTGGAAGATAGTGTTGCCGCGGCTGCTAGACTCGTTGGCTCTCGCCAACTCGGTCCCACACTGGTAGCTCTGGTTGGTTTTACTGATGAATTACGCTTCTCGAAAATCGCAAAACAATCGGGACCAAAAAATCGGAATGGAAAAAATCAGGGAGCGGATTTCTAGATCGCGCAGGCGTGGCAGCAGTCTTTCGCAGGTTCCTGCCCCACCTTCCGGACGGCAAGATACAGCATTACTTTGACAGGATGGACGAGAACGGCGACGGGAAGATCAGCTATCGCGAGTTTGAGACGGTGATGCGGAGGGGTCTTGCCGCAAGAAACCCATGCCAGTTGGGGTGGACTGACAATGAGGCTCGATTGTCTGTGGGCAAGGGGTTGATGTGATCACCATCGACGGCTGGCAACAGCGGCAGCGATGACAACCAGTCCCGCCGACACGCACCGCACACTATGGACGGACAACAGGCGATTCTTGGGATGTCTTGAGGATAACACAGTCTACAGAGTTGTATTCAAGGTGTGGTCCAGTTCCACCAGATCCAGAGAGAGAAACAAAGTACGAGGGTGCAGGGGCGGAAGCAGCTGGACAGGGAACCACGATTTTTTTTTTGTTGTTGTTATCAGACACAATATACACGGCCCTTCCCTGGAGAGCGACTCGGCACAGAACGAGAAGGAGAAGCAAAGAGAGTGCAGTGGAGAGCGGTGTGTGAGGAGACCAAAGGGAGGTGGAGAAGAAGAAAGTAAAGTGGATAGGGAGCGAGTAAAGTGGATAAGGAGCGAGTCAAAGATATGTGGTTCATGACAGATGCAGCTTGCGACGCCGCAACCTCTGCGGCGGAGGTGGCAAAATATACCACCCCCATCAGCCAGGCCAGGACGTCCCCGGCCCAGACATTCGGAACAGGACCGATAAAGCCGGGGGGTTTCTGCGGAGCTTAGATGCCCAGTTTCTTGTTAATCATAGACTTGAGATGACCCAGTCGCGTCGGGCCGTTGCGGTCGGCAACGAGGTTGTATAGCTTGTCCAGGAAGGGCTCGCCGTGCAGCCGATACATGGCAAATGCACAGTCAAAGGCAGACTTGCGGGTGGCTGCCTTTTTGGAATCCAAGGCCTGTGCAAAGCACCCCCCACACCAGGTCAGTAGCCAGTCGGCGGTGTCGCGTGCCCTCAAAGGATTTGCAAACGAATGACTGCAGACACACATATGCTACAACGAAGCCGCTACAAGACACGGCCACCAGATCCAGCACCAGCAAAGCAAACGGTACAAGCAAACAGGCGATCCAAGCGAGTGCGGTCCTCACCTTAACCAGGTACTTGGTTACGGGTGCCCAGTCCCAGTGAACCTCTTCGCCAAGGCGCCACTCCTTCTCGACGATGCGAGCAAGCATCTCGCAGCATACTCTGAGGCCGGCGCCGGCATTAAGGGCGTCCATCAGGGCCATGCGAACAATGTCGCGGGGAACGTTGCGTTCGTAGGCCTCCAGCACAGCGTCGATTTCGTACGCAATCTCGAGCAGGTCCTCAGCAGCACACTGCATGTGTGGCAGGTGGGAAGAAGCGACAGAGGTTGGTCAGAGGAGCAAGTTTGCCAACCCGGGCGCATTGGTGCAATACCCATTGCCAGGACACAATCCATCTCATCCATTCCACCGCCCAATTCTGTCCGCGACTGCAACAAAGCAACGATGCGACGATGCAACGCTACTTACGCCACCGACGGTCTCGCATCCCAGGACGTTCAGGAGAATATCGCTGGCCCGGAGCACAACCAGCTCGCGCTGATTCACCACCAGTTCCTTCAGCAGCAAGAGGCCGTTCTTGACCGTGTCCGGGGTTCGGTTCTCATCGTGAAGGCAGGCCATGATGGTGTCGATAACATTGCCCAAGCGGGTCTTCCAGACCGACTCGCGGCGCCGACGGGCGACGTCCACAACATCGGTCACGGAGACCTCACCGCTCTCGTCGTCCGAGTCCTCGACTTCCTCAGGATTGAAGATCAGCTCCTTGAGGATGTCCGGGCTGAGGATCTTGGTGTCCCAGCTGACGCCACGCTTGCGCTTGTCAAGCTTGGATCGGATGCGCAGGCGCGATTTGCGCTCGTCCTCCGAGGGATCGGTGCTGGCGGCAGGCGGTTCGTCCGCAGAGGCGGCCTTCTGGGCATCCGGCAGCGCTTCGGGCGAGTCCGAGAGACGGACACGCTCCATCACGGGGACACGGGGCAGCGACGGGAAGGTGCCGCTGACGGGGGTGTGGGCATCCACGAGCTCCATGTCGATGTTGGAGATGGAGTCTTCAAATACCTCGTGCTCCTCCTCCTCGACCTCCTCCTCGGCGCCGTGGATCTCGGTAATGGCCTTCATCAAGTCGCTCATGGGATACGGCTGCGGCTGAGGAATGGCCGAGAGGGGCGATTCGTAATCGTCAAAGGTGTTGGCGCGCTCGTCGATGACGGGGTGCTTACGATCAAACTCGTCTTGGGGAGACGGGGGCGTGACGGCTCGCAGGACATCCACAAAGAGGGGCTGATTGGGCTTGATGTCCATGTCTTCGTTGCGCAGAGCGCTGCGGCCGCGAGCGCCATCCGACTTTGAGGGCGACGGAGAGCTGGACAGGGGTGAGCGCGATCCAAGACTTGGCGACTGGCGGGGGAGACGAGAGGGCGACTCGGAGCTGCGGCCCTTGCGGCTGGGTGAGGCGGATGATCGGCTTGGAGATGCGGGAGGCTGCATCACAGAAAGGGATCGCGATGGTCAGCGAGACGGATGGCCCAGAGAGCGGTATCCGCCGTGCCTTGCATGCAGATGCTGTTGCGCTGGCATGGCATTGGAGACGCCACTTGCCACACTCGGCACGTCTCCACCCCGACAAACTCACCCTGGTCAGTCCGGAACTGAGCACACCGAGGTCGTTCGAAATATCCTTGGTACCAAAGAAGGTGTTGTAGGTTTTGCGGTCGTCGCCCTTGAGCTGGTTCCAGGCAGACCAGAAGGTGTCAGGGTTGAGGTTGTGCATGGTGCCCACGATAAACTTCATGTTCTTTTGTACGACGGGATCGTTTTCATAGGTCATAGGCGTGAGGCGGACCAGCATCGAGCGGACATCTGCGAGGACGAACAGCACGTCGCCGGACAAGGAGTGGGGGTCAAATTTGATTCGCAGCGAACGACAACATGGGGAAATAGATCCATGCGATCGAATCAGGCGACTGAATCAGGCGACCAATCCATCCGACAGCATCAGTGTTCCCGGATACTTACTGCTAGCTTTGGCCACGTAGGGAATCCACTCACTCTCGGTGAGATCTGCCAGTAGACCGACACAGCCTGTGCGGACCTTGGTATTCTGGCCAAACTCGGGGCTGTTCATGGCCTGGGAAAGCGCAGAGCAGATGGCGATGCCGCGGTATCGCTCGCGGAAGCACTTGAGGATGCTCATGGCGGCGTCAAAGATCTGCACCTTGGTCTTCTCGCGCGGGATGTAGACGAGAGCCACGAGCCGCGGTACCATCTGCTCCAGTAGCTCGTTGCTCTCGACTTTACATGCCAGCTCGGTCAAAGCCGAGAGCGCACCGACCAAGCCCTTGAAATGGGCGTCGTGCAGTCCCATCATGAGGAACTCCAAGAGCTTGGGCAGCTTGGAGCGCAGCTCGTGGGTCGGCGCCGCGGCAATGTACGGCGTGATAACCTGTTCCCAAGCCTTGGAGCGGATCGCCCAGTCGTTCGACTTGAGCTTGGTAAGGGTGCCGGCAAAGTCCATCGAGACACGCTCGTCTTCCTCGGCAATGGAGCTGGGTGTGGGTGACAGAGTGAGGTGGCGCAAGTTGAGTGGGCCCTCGGTCTGGCCCTGGGTGTGCTGGGCCAGCAGGACGGTGGCTTCAAAGATGCGGGCGGTCTTCTGGAGCTTGTATATGCTGGCAGGGCGATTGCGGGTCTGCTTCTGCGTGGGCGAACTTCGCAGGGGTTCCTGGCTGGCGGGAAGCGGGGCCGAGGACGATGGCGCGGGAAGACGCACCGGCTGCGAATAGGTCAGGCCGGATGGCTGCGAGAAAGTCAGGCCCTGCTCCTGCGCGATTCTCATTTCCAGCTCCTTCTGCATCTGCTGCTGCATTTGCTGCTGCATTTGCTGGGAGAGGCTGTCGCGGAAGAAGGCGTCGTTGCTGTCGACTCGCTGAGGAGCCTGGGTCATGAAACCGCCTGCCTCGACCTTGGACGAGTCGAAGGTACCGCGCTGGGCGCCGCCATCAAGTCGGGCTTTGGATGCCAGCGGCAGAGAGCTTGCGTGTGTAGGGCCGTATTCGTATCCAGCGGCTTGGGCTCGCGATGAGGCCGAGGGGGTGTAGAGTGTCGACGAGACACGCGGGGTGATGTTGGGATAGCTGGAGGATGTCGAGCGGTTCGAGGGAGTCTGGGCCACGCTGTTGTTGGATGGGCCACGACGGGGAATGCTGGCCATGGAGGTGACCCCGAGGTACTTTTTGGCAATGTCGCTGAGATTGCCGGTGAACCTAGCATGGAAAAAAATGGGAAGCCGCCAAAGTCAGAAGGCTGGCTCCACACGCACCAAAACAAGTGCGTTCGTTGTACCCGGCGATAAGGGCTGCCATGCGCAACAGGGCAAGCCACCAGGCGAGCATCTGGGGGGGGGGACCACGGCAGCACACCCAAGGGCATCTCATCGCGGTCATGGCTGAGCCGATCTTACCTATCCACGCGATAGGGGAATAGTGTGACGTAGAATTCAAAAGCCTTGCGGGTGTTGTCGCGGACTTCCTTGTTCGAATCGACGATGGACTCTTTCATAAAGTTCTCAATGATCTCGACAAAGTTCTCCAGACGATCGATGCTGTTGAACTCAAGAACCTTGATGAGGGCTTCGGTGACGGAGCCGCGCAGATTCTGGTTCTTGCTGGCGTAGGACTCGAGCAGCAGGGGGATGCAGGTGGCGAGACCGCCCTTTTCGATCACCTGCAAGAGAGTCGTGCGGGCAGCGCCCCACATAACACGGTTGGACCGCAGACAGACCTTGAGGACGCCGGGCAGCAGGGCGTCGGAGAGGGGCTCGAACTGGGGGCCGAGCGAATATCCCAAGGCCTCGATCAGGGCAAGGGCGTCTCTGCAGAGCTTGGTGCGGTCGCTGGCGAGCTGTTACCGGTAGATGCGGCGTGTAGCGAGAACGCAGGGTCAGCCATTCGGCACAGATGCGGAGGGGTTTGGGATTGAGCAAGGTCGGCGCTGTCCAAGACCGAGCCATATCAACGATAAGACCAGGTAGATGCAGCCAAAATAGCCCTACCAGCCCGACCGGCCAGCGACGGCATCGGTGGGTTC
Source organism: Polychytrium aggregatum (assembly GCF_025602895.1). NCBI lineage: Eukaryota > Fungi > Chytridiomycota > Chytridiomycetes > Polychytriales > Polychytrium > Polychytrium aggregatum. The sequence continues at coordinate 165,413 of NW_026516253.1, forward strand.
AAGAGCCAATCGAAACATGCAGAGGGAGCTGCGTCGGTGGAGGGGAGAAAGCGGTGGGCATGGGGGATGCGGTACTGACAGCCGAGCAGATGGGAATCCTGAGCTTCTTGATCGTCAGGGCAAATCCGGGAATGTCGGCAGAGCCACGGGCTATCGAGGCCAGGCGAAGGATGGCCTCGTCCATCTTCTCCCAGTTCTGCTCCGACTCCTTCTGCTCGAAGATCTTGGAGAACTTGCGAATTTCTGCATCGAGGTCGGCGGCATCGGAGAGCTGGCAGAGAGCGTCCGTGGGTGGCAAGGCAGGAGCATTGGGGGGGGGTGGATGAGCGACAGGTTCGAACGCATTCGGTGCAAGGATGCAGGACAGCCAAGGCAGTTATGCGAGTGGCCAAGAGGAGCGACTTATTACGTGGATCGACGCCATTGCTTTCTTTTTGGGGGATGAGCTTGAGGCTGAGAATCCACTGAATATGTTCATGGCAGGTGTGCACGCGGCAACAGGTGGTTAAATATAAGCGACAGAAACTGGTGAAATATGATACAAGTGCGATTCAATGGCGACCGGAGCGGGTCTGGCAAAGCGACTGGACCGAGCGGGCAGGAGTGGCGGACGAAAGGCTCGGTGGCTGCCTGGTGGAGGGATGGGGGAACAAGTGCGGAAAGCGAGATCGAGTCCAAAGCCAGACAGGTGAAGTGGCCAGGAGCAGGCGAGGCCACAAGACAGATGGGGTGGTGGGCGATCGGCAGGCCGGGAGGGGCCACAACAAAACGGTCGCCTGGCGAGGAGATCGCTGCAGACGGTTCAAAGGGAAGAGGGCTCGGCGCTGGGACGAGGAGCTGGGAGGAGGGGGGGACACCACAGCGGGGACGACTGGGGCAGAGAAGCCCAAGACAGAGCACTCGGACGCAGGTCCTTGACGACAGGACGGTCGAGAGGGAGACGAAGGACGACGCAGGGACGAGGCGGGCCCCATGAATTCGGCAGCAGCTTACCTCGGGTGAGGGAGCAACAGGCAAGACAAGGCCGTCGCAGCAGCAGGACCGCAGAGGAGACGGGGGCTGAGGGGCCGAGAGGGCGATCAGCAGGACGGGCAGCCAGGCGACGGGCGAGACGCGGGCGAGCGAGAGGACGCCGAGAGCGGGGACGTGAAACAGCCTTGTCGAGAGCCCCAAAAATAGCGTGCGGGCGGATGCAACCCAAAGCACGAACGGGCCGGCGACGAGGCTATCGACAAGGTCATCGACGAGGTCATTGACGAGGCTATCGACGGGGTCACTCTCGTGGTAATCGATCGCGAACGTAACAGTGTTGATCATCACCATGACGGGGGGCATGATTGCCGCGGCTACCATGGCGGTCGCAGATTTGCCCGCGACGATCATCGCCACAACGGTGGTTATTCCCGTCAACACCGAGTCTGCACTTTTATTGTCACCAGGGATGCAGCGCTGCTGCAACGCAGATCAACGACGTTGGATCACATCCGGGGATGTGTCTCGATCGAATGCTTTCAGTCTGCCAAAAAGGAGTCCAAATACGATGACTCTGTGGCGGACCAGCCCGACTATCCGACTATGACCGATCAAGCGCCTTGCTCTCTCGGCTCATCGATCACCTTTGGTTCCGTCGTTGCTGTCGTTGCTGTCGTTGCTGTCGTTGCTGTCGTTGCTGTCGTTGCTGTCGTTGCTGTCGTTGCTGTCGTTGCTGTCGTTGCTGTCGTTGCTGTCGTTGCTGTCGTTGCTGTCGTTGCTGTCGTTGCTGTCGTTGCTGTCGTTGCTGTCGTTGCTGTCGTTGCTGTCGTTGCTGTCGTTGCTGTCGTTGCTGTCGCTGCTGTGGTGCTTCCGGCTGTTTCCCACGGTTTCGCACCCACTCTGTCTTGGTCTCGGCCTGGTCTCGCCTGGTCTCGGCCACCCGCAATCCCGTGGGCAGCCACAGACCCATGTTGTTCTGTGTGACCCCCCCCCACACACTCTCTCCACGAAGCTGTCCCAGCAGCACAGCAACTGTTGCGCTGCCAGGCGCGCCCAGCAGACGCGCACAGTCCGCGCCGGTCGCACACGTCGCTGTGCGACAAGCACCTTCCGCATCCGGCCATCCTGGCGCGCCGCCCCACCCCACGCGCCGGCTCGATCCAGACCATGCGCAGCGATCAGGACTCGATCCGGATCCAGCCGCCTCTCACGTGTATGTCCTGTGTGCCAAATGCGCCGCCACACATGCTGCGCAGCACTCGCACAGAAGTCGCTGCACAGAACACCATGCACACACACACGCGTGCTTCTCGCCGCGCCGTTCTCGCCGCGCTCTCGCCGTGCCCTCGGCCCTCGCCCGTCCTCGCTTGTGCAAAATGCAAAAAACGAAAATTTCGTCCTTTGCCTCCGTTTCTCCCGTTCTCGAGCCGCCCTCCCGCATCGCCGAATCACCGCATCCGAGATGTCTCCTGCTCGCTTCTTGAACAAGGCTACCGCCGTCTCCAAGCGCTTCGCTTCCACCACCCCCTCGGCCGAGGCCATCAAGAACCAGGCTGCTGGCGTCGCCAAGAAGGTCAACGGTACTGCATCGTTCCTCCTGGTCCTCAGCGATCTCGTTTCGTCTCTGTGACCTTGACTGCGGCTGCCATCTGGGCCTGGATAGTAGCTTGCAACCTTGCGACCGACACCGTCAGCAGCCCCATCACTTTCTGCTTTCATTTTTCTCTGCTTCTTCAATATTGCCTCCCCTTTTGCATAATTTGCGCCATGCTCTCTGTGACTCGGGAATACCATGTGTCGCTCCCATCTGCCACTCCCGCCCCGCCTCCCAGCCCGCGCCGTCGAATTGCTGCTGGGCTGCCGCGATCTCTATGCTGTGTCATCCAACGCCACGCCGCGCCAAAAGTCGACCGGACGATTGTTCCCACGGAGTATCTCAGCCAAATATCGATATGACCAGGGCATTTGCATGCAAGTGACGCCCGTTCTTGGGCAGCGAGAGCCAAGGCTATTATCGACAAATCTCCACAATCGCTGGCGGAAACGAGTCTTCGCACAGCCTCCTTGGATCCCAGCAATATGAAACTCCAAAATATTCGGCAGGACACCACCATTCGACCTGGACTCGGCATTTGCGATACCGACATGTATCGCAAGACAGCGGGTCAGCCGGAGCGATTGGGCGCCATCCTCAGTCGCCAACTCGCCCGCCGCTGTAGGCTCACACACAGAGCGCATCGGTGTGTGGTGTCTGCAGCTCAGTCCGGCAGTCAACGAACGGCCTCGAGCCAGATCGGTTGCACGACAGCCTTGACCACAGTCTGGCCTTCCTTATATCATCCACATTGTTTTCGCGTCGCCCATCTCTTGCCCTCGCCAAATCCCTCGATGAGCGCTTTGGGTTTTCTCAGCAGCTTTCAATTCTGGTGTCAGGCTTGGCGTTTTTTCGATTCGCTTCATGCATGTGCAGTCACAAGTTGGCCTAACACTTTTGTCGTGGCTTTTGCTACAGGTATCGTCGACCCTCTTGTCTACTACGGCCGCGTTGGCGTCGAGTTCGTCAGCCAGGTCTTCACCCACGCCAAGGTCACCATCCCCAACCCCGCCGCCTTTGGCGAGGCCTCGCAGGGCATCACCAACTTTGTCCAGAGCTTCTCCAGCGGCACCTGGAAGAAGATCACTGTCAAGGACCTCAAGGCCTTTGTTTCCCACGGCATCCAGATTGTTGGCTTCTTCGCCGTTGGCGAGATGGTTGGCCGACGCTCGGTCATCGGCTACGACATCCCCGGGTAAGGAGTGTGCGAGATTTGTCCCTTCCGACCTTGACGACATGTACTGCGTGTGGGCTCTCGTGCTGCGATCTTCCGGGGTGTCCAGCCAGTGGCCCTTGTTCCTGCAATGCCGTTCCTAATCCCGCTCCCTGCTCTGCTCGTCCCCTAACCCTGCACACATCTACATGCACTCGATTCGGCTCTGGTCCTGCAGCAACGACGCCCACGGTGATCACCACTAAATTAATGCTACCGATCTGGCGGTAACCGTCGTTTGCAAGTGAATAAATGCCACTCTTTTCTCCTCCCTCCTCCCCTCCACGTTCCTGTCCATCGCTAATCGTTCCGAAAGTAAATCTGGAGGAGAGGTGCCGCTTGGTGTCAAGTCTTGCACGCCTCCTCCGGGGCAGCATGGTGCCTGTGCCTTTTGCCAGATCCAGTGCGCTTCTGCTCGGGTTTGGCCCCGATTTGCGTCTTGTTTGTTGCTGGCCCAGGCCACTTGGCCAGAGGATCTGGGCACCCATCAAGTCGTCGGCTGGACCGGCGCAACAAAAACGACGGGAGACGGGAGCCGAGAACGATGCTGCTCTGTGTTCGCGGCGCGACATGATCGCCGGCCTGATCCAAGATCTGTCGCCGTCCTCGTTTCCCCCGATCTGGCCAGCCAACCAGCCAGCCATCCCAGCCAGCATCCCCGAGCCCCCATAGCCTCCTGCGGCTCACGCATTAGATCTGTCTGTTGCTCTGCGCGGCTGTCCCAAGGGCCCTTCTCAATAGGCACATACCCATTTTTACGGCCATCTACAACGATGTTTGTCCTGTCGATCCTCAAAGACAATATCCGGATCCATCCCAAGGACCTGCGGAAGCCCCGGGCCGAGGCCATCACCGACGAAATCAACAAAAAGTACTCCAACAAGGTCCTTCACAACGTCGGCCTGTGCATACGGCTGTTTGATCTGCTCGAGGTTGGCGACGGTGTTGTTTTCGCCTGCCAGGACGGCGCCTATACCAGCGCAGGTGAGCGGCACACCCACACATCCATCAACACCACTCCCAAGGCGCTTGGCTTGCATCTCGGGGAATCGGAAGGCTAAGCGCGGGCTCTATTTTGGATATTCGATCTCGGCTCTCGGATCTTGGCTTGTTGCCGTATCTGTCTGGTGGATTGGCGCTGGCGGCTCCCTCAGTCAAGTTCCGAATGATAGTCTTTCGTCCCTTCATCGGCGAGATCATCGACGGCAAGGTCGCCAACTCGTCCCCGGAAGGAATCAAAGGTCAGTTCAAGCAGCTGTATTACCGAACGCCTGTGCTGGGGTCTCCGATCTTGGCTTCCTTGGATGCCTTGAACCATGGTACCTCTGGTTCTCTGTCTCCATTGAGGGCTAACACCCTAACGATCACCTCTGTCACAACTACCTCTGCTCTCCAATCTGGCCGACCATCGACCATTGATCATCGATCACCAATGGGCATGCTCCTACTTGCCTCAACTCCTCCTGGTATCGCGTCGACTCCCGACCGATCCTGGCGCTCGTGAACTCGACTATATGGACTCACAATAGTGTCTCTTGAGTTTTTTGACGATATCATCGTCCCGCCGTTCCTGCTGCCAGAGACCAGTCATTTGTAAGCTTTCCGGCACGCTGGCATGTCCTGGCATGTCCTGGCATGTCCTGGCATGTCCTGGGAGGGGCGTCGCAATCGTCGCACATGGACGGGCTGGATCATCATCCACAAGATAGGCAGCAGAGGTCGTCTGCAGGACAAGCCACAGCGATACAACACTAATGGGTGCATTGCGCCACGATGGCTGTGAGATGAATTGCAAAGCGCCCTTTGCTTACCTTGGGTTGCTTATCTTGGGATGCTCACCTTGGGATGCTGCACTGGTCCCCGCAGCGACAAGGCTGAAGGACACTGGGTCTGGAACTATGAGGGCAACGAAATGCCGATCGAGAAGGACGAGCCAATCCGTATCCGCGTTGAGCGGGAGATATTTGTGGATGCCGGGCCGGTCAAGGAAGCCAAGCGAGATGAAGCCTCCCGCCCCGACGACGATGAGGCCAACCGAACTGCACCGTACACCCTCGCAGTAAGTCATACTGCATCGATGTGGCCATAGCCAAGCCGCCGGCGAGCATAGGCAGACGGAGACATGGTCAGCAGCCAAGGTTGATGGCACGGACAATGGCCATTGTCTGCACCCACGAGCGTTTCTGAGCCGGACCGCATCTCGAAAGCACCATTGGGCGCTCCTCTGGACGGCTCGATATTGCACATTGGCCATACTTTGTTTGGCTGGATCTGACTTGGTCTGATATTATGCTTATGCTTCATCAATCCGGCCAGTGTTCGATCCGAGACTTTGGCCTGGGTCTGCTGTCGTGGTGGCCCGACGACGAGGAGGACCAAGAGATGGGCGAGGAGCAGGAGCAGTAATGCAATGCCCTTCGTCGTGTGCCTTGTGTCTAATGCCTGCGACAGCCCGAGTACCTGATGTGCATCTAGCGGACACATACATTTCGTTTCTGCACCCCGCGCACAGAGTTGTGCAGCCACAGAGCCGACATGTAGTTTCTGACGGTTGTGGCAGCACACAATCCACTCCTGCCCGTGATAATCCAGCGCGAGCCCCAAGACGGTTCACCTCGATATACTGTAGTATTTATCAAAGCAAACATGCCGGCGAGCAAAAGTGGTGGTAGCGGGCAGTGAGAAGGCATACATTCCAAGAAGTTGACAAAGTTTTTGCGAGCGCCGATAGGTTCTCGTGCCCACAAAGGCGAGGTTGGTGCCCGCAATGGCGAGGTTGGGGAGTCGAGGCCAAGATCAAAGCTTGTGTTCAGCGGGAGCCAGGGCTGATCCGATCCTAGTCGTCCTTTTGGGCTGCCAGGATCGGCTTTCCTGGTATCCATGGAATCACGGTCGAGGTCGTCTTTTTGTACTCCTGTTTCGGAGGTGTTCGAGTGGGAATTGCAAAGCGACAGATTTGGGTGGGTTGCAGAGTATTGTGCACCAGCGCCACGAATAGCATGAACGGAACAGCGGCAGGAAAAGTAAGTGCGATGAACGTGGGTGTTGGCGTCAGTCGAGTTTGGGCCACAAGCGACTCGGTGGAGACGCGCTCAAAGCCAGTTCGATTTTGCCCATGGTGATATTGGGCACGTTTGACAACCGGATCGACTCATGGCACCCCACGGCGGACACGAGGTGAGCCGATCACGAACGTTCCCAGCATACCTTGTACAGAGGGTACTTTTGCTCGGTGATCCATTCGGTCAGAGCCGTCGAGCCCAAGAAGAGGAGCGAGAGCAACAGCGGCGCAGTCCAGGTCCAGATCCAGAACGACTGTGCGGCTGAGACGGCAAAGAGATTGAAGGTCCACCACATGGCCTGTTCGGCGAAAAAGTTGGGATGGCGCGAGTATCGGAACAGGCCGCTAGTTATGAAGCCGATGTTGAATGGGTGAGGAAGCGTCGCCAGGAGGCGTGCTTGTTTTTGTTCTAGTGTTTCGCTTGCACTGCGAGCAGGGGCTGCCTCCCGTTGGGCGGCCACCGCCAACAGTCGATACTTTTCCGACTGGAAGTTCCATTGCTGCTGGTCGGCGACAGTCTCGAAGACCAGGAGGGCGGCGAAGCCGATGGCGGCAGCCCCATCGAGCGCCGTAAATGCAGGACCGTGGAGGAGCGAGGCCTTGTAAGCCACAAGCGACGGCAAAGAAATGCCAAAGAGGAGAAGGTGCTGATAGACCGATATGAAGAAGAATGAAAACAGCTCCCACAGCAGCGGGTTGTCAACGATCCGGCGACAATAGCTCTAGAGGAGGCGATTGCCGAAGAGGTGGGCACGGGCAGGGCACCCGCCGATCGAAGCAGAACGCGGGGCCAGCGAGTGAGAGAGAATAAATGTCAGTGTTGAAGGACGCCTGGAATGCCAAGCGGACGTATTGCGGTATCGACTGATCTCAAGGACGCGAATCAGGCGGGCAAGTGGCGCTGGTACAGAGAGGCACATGCACTGGGTGAAGTCTGGAGACGGCGCCTCGCAACTCGACGAATACAAACCCATCTGTAGTCCTCGTTGTACCAGTCGTAGCCGCCCCTGTAGAATGACGTTCATCAAAAGAAGAGGTCAAAGATTGCACACGAGCGAGGGTTTGTCCAGCGACGGACGGGCATAGTTGGTGACGGCAGAGACAGCGGATTGCAGCGACTGGGTGGTGACTCTGGCCGGCAACTCGGACAGCAACTCGGATAGTAGCTCGGATAGCAACTCGGGCAGCTGGGCGCCCCTGGCGTCGTTCACAATCTGATCGAGGGACTCAAGCCGGCATTCGCGCAAGCACCATGTACCGCACTTACTTTCTGTAAAAGTTGAAGGTGAGTCGGAGACCCCACAGGGTGGTGAGAAGGGCCATCACGAATGTGCGAAGTTCAATGACCACTCCGTTGTGGACGGCAGCATGCACCGCAAAGTGGATGGCGTAGATAAAGGGGGTGATGGACCAGATGCGATCGACCTGGGAGTAGTTGCGGGTGATGGTGCTGATGGTCCATGTGACCAGGGTGAAGACAGCAACCAGCGCCCAGGCGGTCAAGATGGCGTCGGTGCGGATGTAGTGCTGGAGGAGCTGTTCCGGCCAGGCCGCAAGCAGGGCGAGCGCGCGGAGCCAGTCATGGAGAGACTCTGCAGCAATCAAAGACATGAGGTAAACGATGAGGGCGGCAAGACCGGGTCGAGACGCAGCAAGATGAAGCTGGGGCTGACAGAGGAGCAGGCGACGTTCGCACCTGGGCGAAGACTTGCCATCGCCCTGGTGCAGCACGGAATCCGTGACGGGCGAGAGGCGCGCCCGGCAGAATGGTACAGAGGAATGTGCGACCGACAGAGGGGACTTGTTGATTGGACACGGAGCGACACGCCACCTGCGACAGGAGAATGCACGTGCCGCGCCGAGTGTGGCGTAGCAGTCACGTGATTGAGACACACGTGGATGTGCGTGGAGACACGGGATACTGCGCATGCTGTGGCGGGGTTTGCTGTGTCTGTGCGATGTGCGACACAGAAGAGGGTCACACAGAGGGACAAACTGTGGTGCAGTGTGCGAGCACGCACAGCTCGGCGACTGCGCACACAGAGCCGAGTGCATCGGACACAGCTGCGGGCGGACAGGCCTCTCGTGCCACCGACGCGGGTTGTCTGTGCCCGTTCGCGCGATTGCAGAGCGACACAGGGCACAGCTCTGTGCGGGCTGCCGAGACACTCTGTCTACACAGACGCGTCTGTGCACGGGGAGCGGACGCGACAGACCCGGAGCTCGTGCGACAGCTGGCGACAATGCACGCGTGCAGTCACGCTGGCCAAGCAGCACAGAGAGTGTTCTCGATGGAGCTGGTCAGCAGCACACTGGCTGCACGCTGGCTACACACTGGCTACACACTGGCTACACGCTCGCTGCACACTGCGGCATACCGCGTATCGGAGCCACAGAGTCAATCGACAGTACACACTCGGCCCGCAGCACATCGCCTCCCCGCGCCACCGCGCAACCTCTGGTGCGACCCGCCCTCGCTCGCAGCAACCCACGCATGGGCGGGCAGCAGCACATTTGCACCCGACGCTTTCGGCGTCCTGCTGGACCCGTCTTTGCCTGCTTGTTTGCTTCTCTCTGGTCTGCTCGGCTCCCGGCCCCTTTCCTCTCCCGTCGCACTCTGGGCATTGGCTCCTCCTGCTCCTCCTGCCCTTGCTGTCTCTCCTGCTTCATCTACTCCCTCTGCCTCCCTGCCCTCTCTGCAATCCGTCTCCCACTTGTCCCTTTCCTCGCTCTACCGGCCCCTTGGCTCGTGTCTTGCAGAGGAGACGACCGCCGATTCGCCCTGTGTCCCTGGTCCTCCTCCTTTCGGGGCGACCCTTCCTTCGGCATCACACGTTCGTCTTTGACCTTCGAAACTCAGCCGTTTATTCGTTCTTCGTAGAGACTGTCCTTCCGCTGATCCAGCATCCGTGTCCGTCGTGATCACCATACTATCAACCCCTTCCCGATGACTCTCCCTATCGTCTACAAGCGGGTGATTGTCCAGACTCTGCACGCCTACAAAGGCACCGAGGAGTCGACCCTGACCTTCAACAAAGGCGAACTCGTCCATGTTCTGAATCAACTCGAGTCGGGATGGTGGGACGGTGTCCGCCTTCCCTCGGGCGAACGAGGCTGGTAAGTTTCGCTGCCGCAACAACTCAGTTTCCAGCCTGCAAGCCATCCATCCAGCCAGCTTGCCAGCTCTGCTTCCACTCGAGCTTCCGCTTGCGCTTGCGCTGTAGGCTGCTTTCCTCTTGCCGTCTTCTCCCCTGGAGCCCGAGTCCGATTCGCTTTCCCCCACCAACAACCTACGTTCCGGCGGTTCCATCCGGTAGCATCATGACTAATGCATAATGGCATCTGCTGGCCAACATCTTTGTGCATCCCGATATGTGCAATCTCCCATTGCGGTCTGCCCTACCCCCAGGTTCCCGTCCAACTACGTTGTTCGGATTGACTCCGAAATTGTGGCCGTTGGCAATCCGGCCTTCGACCAAGTTTCGGTCCAGACTGGCTCCAGCGAACACTCGCTGTTCAACATGCATGTATGTCGCTGTCTTTGAGCGCCGTCTATGGATGAGGCCGTGTATTCGTGCAGGCGGCCAGCTCAGTATCCTGCGTCTGGTACTGCTGGTCCCTGTCTCTCGAAAAATGCTGAGCGGCTCTGAGTCGTTCTCGACGGGTCCGTGTTGCCGCTGACATTTCCGGCTGATGCTGATGTCCACCTGGCTCTCGTCTCCAGAGCTTGTACGATATACATAGAGACAAGTTTGGCTCGATTGCCGATAGCGTTGTTTTTGGTAGCGACATGGCTGGCATCTCCGCGGCACAGGCTGCCCCCGGAACCCTGAGCACGCAAGCTGAAAAAAAAGAGTACTTCCCCTCCTTGGCGGTAGTCGGCGTCCACTCGCTCCTGTCGTTTCGAACGGGATCGATCTCGACTCCAAGCGACAGCGGCCCTGATCGAACCAGCACCAATCGGACCGGCTCGTCTTCGGAATGGCCATCCGCATCCGTACCCGAGCCCTCCTCCGTTGCACAGACGCCTATCGAATACAACTATCGTCAAGTGGAAACCACCTTCAAGTTTCCGCCAAACTCGGGCCCGCTCTCTGCCGATCCGAGTATCGGAAGCTGGGCAGATGAAACCCTGCAATCCTTGGAGTTGCGAAACCCCTCCATCCAGAGTGACCGAATCTCGATGGACCGTGGGCACTCGTCGCACTCGACCACGCCGACCACGCCCTTTGGTCAGTCATCGTCCTTTTCCCAGATCATACAGGCCGACCTTGAGAGGATGAACCTCGGCCAACTCCAGAGCGGACAGCGAGCCTCCGTCAGCAACCAACCGTGTCTTTACTTTGAATCCGAAGACGGCAACCATCTCTACTACCAACATGCCAACAAGATCGGTGGCCCTATACCAGAGGGCTACCAAACCTCCGAGGTCTCGGACTCGCCCGTTACTTTTGGCGTACCCGAGGCGCCCGAGCGCCATGAAAGCCGCGAGCAGTACACTGACCGCGGAAGCCGCAAGTTTTATGATAACTTTGAAGGCCCGGGGCCTTCGGACAGCCAAGAAAACCTTGAATTTGTGAACGACGAATGGACCGGCAACGACGATGAGCTCTTGACTCCGGTATCTGCGGTTTATTCCACTGCCGAGTCGCCTTTGACCTCTCCTGGAGCGCCAGATTCAGCTTCGATGGTATGTTGTGTGGATCTATTGTCGGTCCCAGTTTGGTAGTGTTCCATGGGGGGGGGTTTCAGCCAGGGTTTGTCGCAGTTTTGCGCGTTCTCGCCAGAGGGATTGTGCTCTCGAGCCAGACTGCGAACACTCTATGCACGTGTCAGGATCAAAGTGATTACGAGTATGCTAGACTGTTGTCTCGCGGGCAGTATATGCATCCACGCGGGTATCAGCGCACCACCGTTGCCATCGTGGCTTGATAGACTAGGCTCGCTGATTGATTGATCATCCATCGGTATATCTTCCAATCGTCCCGATCGACTGTTCCTCGCTTGCTGGTTTGGTACAGCTCCCGTTCAATTGGGGAAAGAAGGAGACGCTGGACGGCCGGGTCTATTACTTCAACAAAATCACCGACGATACCACATGGAGCCTTGAAGATATCGATCCCATCACCGGCGATCTGGTAAGTTTATTCGATTTCATCCATTACTTTTGCTCGATCTGCTGTCTGCTATCTGCATTGTATCGATTCGCCATCACTGGCCCCTGGATCTCACAGCCCTCTTTGCGTTTCACTTTCTAGCTTCGCGCACCTGAAGCCTTTCGCACCGAACTGTTTGAGCAGCTCTATGCTACACGACTGCCGTTTTTCGATCAATCGGACCTTCGCGACAGGTGGACCTTGACCTGGCTATCCGACGAGATTTACGCGGCCATGTCCCGCCTCTCTCAGTCCTTGGGAGTACGAAAGAAGGAGCGGTACATTCCTCAGGCCGTGGCGATTGTCGAAGCCATCCGCGTTATGCTCTATTCCACAGGCATGACCCGTACCGATGGGCAACAGATCGCGCCCCATCCGCATATGATCGCTCAGCACCGCCAGATCATGCGCGCCTTGTCGAACCTTGTGGTCGATGCCAAGCAGGCCTCCAACATTTGGCCTGCTCCCGATTCCGTCGTAAAAACCGGTGCCTCCCTCTGCGAAACATTCACGGCAGTGGCCGAGTTTGTCGCCAACGCAAACATCATCAATATCCCGATAACTCTCAACGAGGTTGCCTTGAAGGCTCGCGATGCCCTTGTCAATAACATCAAATCCTGGGAAGATGAGATACGGACCGCTGGGAAGTCATCTACCGACGAGAAGGGCCCAGCACTGGTCACCCAGCCGGACTCGCAGTCTAATGTCGAGGTTGTTACCCATCTTGAGCGCCTTTATACGCAAGCCAAGGTGCTCCTCACGTCCTTGATCGGACATCTGAACGACCCCGATGATCCAGGGAGTGACATGGTTGGCGAAGTTCGTCTGATCGTGACGGAGATCGGAAACTTCCTTTCTGTGGTCGAAGAACTCCCGCTCGACAACTTGAAGGAGGAGTCCACGATCGACTTCAAGGTCAACCGAGTGTCGCTTGTCACCTCCATCTCGGACCTGGTCATGACGACCCAGACTGCCAGCAGCCCGCTCGCTCCATCGAATGCTCTCGAGCAGGTTCTCAACTGCGCGAGCCTCGTCGAAAAGTCCATCCGCGATCTGCTGATTACGATCAAGTACATGCTCGAAGATCGTATCCAAAATGAACAGGGACTTCTCAGCTCGTTCATCGAGTCGCGCGGCATCCCTCGCCGTGCCACCGATGGCTCTACCACCCTACAAGGCAGTATCATCAGCCCCCAGATTGATCCCCCTCGTCCTGGTGCCCTGTCGACGCCACAAAATGCTGAGGCCGGCACGTCTCCCACGACGACCATGATGAACACGCCCGTAGCTCCGACTCGCTCATCATCGAGTGTCTATGGTATGAATCGCCGCTCCAACCGCAGTAACTCGGTCATGACCGACTCGGATGCCCAGCATGGTAGCCATTTGATCAAGGGAGCTGTCGAAAGCTACCGTCGCGGATCGGTGGCCATTCAGCAGTCGGACACGCCGGAAGTGGTTGTTTCCGATGCTCCCCTGGCTCAAGTGCCGACTGAGCGAATCCTTATTCTCGAAGAGGATATCTATGAGATTATTCGAAGCCCGACCTTTGGCTTCAACCCTGTTGTATGCGACATCGTAAGTTTGTTACTCGGACTCGTTTGGTTGTCTGGCGTGCTTGGCGTCTGTGTCTTGCCTGGCATGCCTGGTTTGTTTGATTCCTTTCGCCAGTCACGATCCGGGCCTTCTTCTCCCAGGCCGCGAGTACAGTCCCGAGGTTTGCCACCTTACTAGGCAGTCGTCCATGTATACCAACTCTGACGCCTACGTGGCTGGATTGTTTCATGGTATCTTTCACCCCAACCCAATCACACAGATCCCGAGCCGACCCAGGGATCCTTCTGGGTCACTGCCCTACGAAGAAGGAAAAGAAATCCTTTTTACCCACGATCGCAAGATCAAAGCCGGCACTTTGAATGCCCTTTTGGAGCGGCTAACCTGCCATGACACCATAGGTATCGTTGCCCTCAAAACACTGTTATATGTGCAACAGATCTCGCTTTGGGTCCGGTGCTATTTCGATGCAGTGCATTGAAACTCAGACCTAGAATCCAACGTGACAGTGTGGAATGGCTTTGTGTGCAACTACCTTCCAACTGACACATCACCCGTACTCACCCATGATTCATCTCATCTCCCCCCCCTTGAACGCTGTCAAAGAGAGCGGATTCAACCAGACCTTCATGTTGACGTACCGGTCCTTTACAACAACCACGGTTCTCTTTGACTATCTGATCGATTTCCGGTTCAATTATAATCCCGATAACAAATTCAGCGCTAATGACCTGGATTCGTGGGCTGAGCGGAGACTGACCCCGATTCGCCTCAGGTAGGTCAACACGGTCTAATGTGCGGTTCTACGTCGTCGCGACGACTCCCTGAGATGGATACGCATGAGCTATGCCACGCAGGACCGACGCAACGCACCGTCGATCCTTAACCGTGAATGTTGCACAGGGTGTTTTCCATCATCAAGTCGTGGCTCGAGGTTCACTGCGAGGACAACGACGAGGACCGTCGCGCTTTGGACATGATCCGAATGTTTGTCAGCACCCGCGGTCCCGATCATTTGTCCGCATCAATGCGAGTGATCGGCAAGGCCCTATACGTCCGTGAGGCCATTCTCAACAGCGGTCGCGAGGACGTACGGTCTCCGACTCTCCAGCTTACGATGCAGAACTCGCCCCCGCCAATCTTGCCAAAGACTTTCACGGTGCTGAGGCTCTTGAACCTCGATCCGCTCGAGGTAGCTCGGCAGCTTACGCTCATAACCTCGGAGGACTTTTGCCGACTGAAACCCTGGGAGTTCTTGAGCAAGGCCTGGAGTGACAACACAACCAAGGCCAAAAATGTCAAATCCATGATCAACATGTCCAACATGGTAGGCTCATACACTAAAACCCTGTGCTGTTCGCGCCAAGTCCCGCCCTTGCCCTCCCAGCTCAGCTTGTTTGTTGCGAGCAGGCGGTCGCGTGTGCCGGACTGTTTGAGCAGTTGATGAGCTGCCTCTCAGCGCCTGTGTTGGCATTTTGTGGTGGAATTACCTTCTTTTTTAGCAGTCATAGATATTGACAACCATCATTATCCCCCTCATATTCTGTCTGCGCTTCTAGATCAGTGGTTGGGTCGTCCAGTCGATTCTGATGGAAACCGAAATCAAGCGACGATCCTATGTGATCAAGTATTTCATTGCCATTGCTGATGTGAGTCTTTGATTAAACAGTTGGCATGAAACATGAGGCGGGTTTTGGTATGGCCACATAAATATGTTCCTCTCCCTCCTCCAACACACTAACGCCGACGGATTCGCCTGCACGTACATCGTAGTACACAAGACGACTCAACAACTTCAACACGCTCATGGCGATCCTTGCTGGACTGAACTCATCACAAGTGTTCCGTCTCAAGCGTACCTGGGAGCTCATCGGAAAGTCCCAGCAAACGTTCGAATCACTGCAGGGCATCATGAACCAAACCAAGAACCGAGGCGCGTACCGCGAGGCGCTCCGCACGGCCCAGCCTCCATGTATTCCTTTCCTGGGTCAGTATCTCACGGATCTGACGTTTATTGCGGATGGAAATCCCGATTACGTCCAGTCAACTGCCACTGGCAACCAGCTGATCAACTACAGCAAGCGCACGAAGACGGCCGAGATCATTCTTGAGATCAAGCAATATCAAAACCAGTCGTACAACCTGGTCCCTGTGTTGGAGGTGCAGCGTTGGATCCGTGGCTCGTTCACCGAAATCCCCCCCGATTCGGTTTTGTACGAGCAATCGCTGGCCCTGGAGCCAAAGGATAGGTATGTGTGTACTTGTGCCGGACGGGATGGCTTGTGCTGTGGCGGTCGCTGCCATGCTGGCCGTTTCGGTCATCGTGAAGAAGCATTGCTCGTGCGCTTCGCCCCGGCGCCTTTTATGTGTTTCTCGGTCACTGATCGGATCGCGGCTCTCATCACTGCACTCATAGCAATGCCAATGATACGATTACCAAGGCTCTTATGGATAGCGGTATTCTGTAATACCCCTCACCAAGGACAATTCGACCTCCTTCGCTCGTGTTGGGATGAGGTGGATTCCACCTCATCGCAGGCCTTAGTGAGTATGGGAAACGCTTGTCGGGGCACTGGGGAGTGCACTGCCCATGATACTCTACATAGATACAAACACAAACTACTTCCACCAGAGGCATTCGTATCTGTGGGTTCTCAGCCTGTATTTCTCTTTTATCTTTCTTTTGTGCTTTTTTGGCCTGGATTTTCTTTTTCTTTTTTTTTTTTTATATCTCGCTTGTTTTCGCGTCGAGAGTGACGCAATCAATACATATTGTCGGGTGCCTACTGGTCTCCGGGTCGAGCGGTGCTGATGGATCGGCTGGCTGAACAAGATCGGTCCGGGGCTCGCACTGTTGTGGCGGACACGTGCCACAGGCCCCCATGTCACGGGGCGGCGCTCGCCTCGAACCCTTCCCCGTGCCCCTGCCCTCCCCCTTCCCCCTCAGTCCACAAAACAAAACCGGTCCGCCAGCCGCTCTGCCTTCTGGCCAGCATCGCCCCGCGAACCTGCCTCGGCGAACGCTCACACCCGGACGACCACGCCGCCGTAAGTTTTTTGTGAGATAGTGTTGCGACTGTGGCTTGAATCGATCCGCTGTCGCTCGATTCCATCTCGAGAGCTTGCGGTTGGCGCAACGCAGCAGTTACATATGCTCGACTGCTACCTCCTTTGGGCTCGATCTAAGCCCGCCGTACCTTTATTTCGAGTGCAGTGAACATGAGCAGCGACCGAGACCTAGAGTCTGAGGAAGAATTCACCGCAGCTACCGTTGGGAAAAAGAGATCGCATGACGATGTGGTAGAGGACGATGATCGGCTCTTTGAGGACAACGATGATGACGATGACGATGGCGCCGACAGAGATCGAGCCGACGAGGACGAGGAAGACGAGGACGAGGACGAGGAAGAAGAACGTAGCTCTTCGGTGAGGCAACACACGTGCTCGTTCTCCGCATCCACTTTCCTATGCTGTGCCTCTTTGATTCGCCACTTGCAGCCACCAATCCACTTGCCGCCTCTCCTCCATGGTCCCTGAGCTCTTTGGCAAGGATCAGATCTATCCCAACCGCTCCCCGCCGGGCCTCTCGATCGCTTCATAGCCGCCATCTGTCGAGCCTGGAATCCGACGGTGTCTCTCCCATCAGTCAAACTCATCATCTCATCCCTCGTGCCCATAATACAGAGGAAAAATAAGCGTCGAAAGCCAGCTGGATCTCGATTCATCGACTTTGAAGTCGACGTTGACGATGAATCTGATGAACCGGACGACGAAGCTGAGGATGAAGATGAGGCCGGTGAGTGTATCACCTGTGCCAAGAATACCTCGATGAGTTGAAGGATTCGCTCGCTGACGACAGCGTGCCGCATCTCCTTTAGAGGAAGGCTTTGATGAGCACTACAATGCATCCGAGTACTATAACAGCGCTCAACACCAGAGGCTTGATCTTGATCGCGAGCGCGACAGTTCAAAGCCAGCCGAAGACATTGCCGCTGCCATGGACGAGCGTCACAGAGTCTCGTACAGACCCTCCCGAGCCGACTTTGAATATGTACCCCAGTCACTTCTGATTCCCTCTGTCAATGATCCGAAGCTCTGGCTTGTCCGCTGTAAGGTAAAGCGTTGGCCAGTTGCCGGCCTGACGATGGTGCGGGATATCGATTGATAAAACGAGGAGGGGAATTTTTGGTGCCTTGGATTTTAGAAACAAGCGCCCCTGCCATCTGCCACGCAGCAGCACTGTATTTGTCCTGCTCGTACCGTTTCTTTCCTGTTCTGTACTTTTTTTCTTTTTCATCCTGTCATGCAACCCTGTGAAGCGTGGATAGATATTGGTACATCACCGGCTCTTCAGCTGAAGATTACTATTCGACATCTCGCCCTCGGATCAAAATAACCATTCTCTTTCCCTCCCCGGGTATCTCAATTATAGCCCGGCAAAGAACGGGATATTGTCCAAAACCTGATGCGCAAATACATTAGCCTCCAAGAAACATCGGCGGCTCTCAAGATCAAGTCGGCATTCTGCCGCGATTCGCTTAGTGGCTACGTTTATATCGAATCCGAAAAACAGGCGTACGTGTCTGAAGCTCTCGACAAAATGAACAACGTGTATATCTCGCGACTCAAGCTCGTCCCGGTGAACGAAATGGCGGACTGCTTGAGCACCAAAGTAAAGGACATCAATCTGAAAGAGGGTGCTTGGGTCCGCATCAAGCGAGGAAAGTATGGCGGGGATCTTGCACAGGTAGGTGGCTGCGCTACTTTGGTCGATGCTGGTCGAGTAAGCAGGAGGTGGGTTCAATACGCAGAGCCGAGACAAGTTGACCTTCGTTACCAAACTCACCAAAACGGAACACGATCAGGTCATGAAGATTCTGGATTCGCGAGAGACGGTCGTGGAGGTTAAGTTGATTCCGCGGCCTGAGCTGTCCGGATCAGCCAAGTACGATCAAAACCATCTCGATGATCTTGACACGAAGCATAAAAAGCCCAACAAACAAAACACCATCGTTCCTCCCCAGAGATTTTTCAATCCCGCAGAGCATCGGTGCGTCCCTGCTCGATCGCAGTCTCCCCCCCCCTATCCCGTGCACGATTGGCTCGCAATCGCCGTTTGTGCTAAGCACATAGAGCATACCGAGTCCCTGATCCATCCAGATACTAACAAATGGCATTCAACATCAGGGGCACTGAACCCATCTCAGGGCAAGAATATATCAGTTATCGTGGCGAACTCTATGATAGGGACGGCTATTTAGTGAAGGAAGTCAAGGTCTCCAGTCTGGAAATTGAAGAAGTCAATGCTAGCTTGGACGAGATTACCCGATTTTCTCGCGGGTTGGTGACCGGGACGAAAGATGGACTCGCTGGCATGAGCATCGCCAATACAGCCCGAGGTGATGATTTTGAAGTTGGTGAGAACGTGGAAGTTATCCGTGGAGAACTGGTTGGAATCCCGGGAACAGTCGAGTCGGTCGAGCATGACATTGTCACAGTCCAACCGGCCTCAGGATTTGGTCTTCCGGTGAGTTGGTTGCCTCAATCACGTTCGACCTTGGTCTTTGTCTGCGTTGATAGTTACAGCATCACTGATCACCCAGTTTTGGCGACGATGAATACCCATCTCGTGAGCTGATCGTCAGGATGAGCCGATGAGCAAATACGCTGGCGCAATGATGCACTAATATGTCGCCGTCTTGCGATCGCCACTTCGTTCGCGTTACCAGTCCAACTTCAAGCTTTCAGCGAGCTACCTGCGAAAGAAATTTTCAAACGGTGAACATGTGTGCGTCATCAAGGGCATCCACAAAGATGAAACTGGAATGATCATTCAGATGCAAGAGAACGCCGTGCATATTTACAACCCGGCGACAAAGAAAACAGTATGTTGGCTGTGATGTCTGCTGTCGAGCCTCTGACCATCGCCTGCTCTGCAGCGATCCTGGCTCTGTTGTCGGCTTCATTACATCGTCGCTCTGCCTCAGTATATCATCTCTCTGCTTGGCATCTGAGCGTATCTCTCAAAGCTTTCTTGAACCTCCACCGATCCAGATCCAAGTATTTTCCAAAGACGTACGCTCCGCCAAAGAGTCGTCAACTAGCACCGGTCAGACGTCCCTTTACGACGTTCACGAGTTTGTTATCCTGTCGTGAGTATCCCATGATGAGTGTAGAGGCCCAGCTTGGTATAGGCCGCTCTGTGGAAATGCAGTGGTCGTGCCTCGCGTCCTGTTGGAACAGCCAGGTGCCACCTCGTGGCCGATGGTATGCTAACTTGGCCTACCGACACCCACAGGCCCACGGAAGCCGGGGTTGTTATATCCGTAGACAAGGAAAACTACACCATCTTGAATCAGCTTGGAAGCATCGTCAAAGCCACCGGGCAGCAAATTCGAATCCGCCGCAACTCATCAAGAGCATACACAGACGATGCGAACGGAAACTCGGTGACTTCCAAGGACATGGTCACCTACACCGATCCCCAAAATCGCGAGATCCAGAAGCGAGCAACAATCTTGCACGTCTACAACGGCTTTGTTTTCTTGACTTCCCGCGAGATTCTGGAGAATGGCGGCGTGATTGTCACGCGATCCCACAACGTAACTAAGCTCGGGGGCGAAGGCCCGGGTTCAGCCAAGACCAATCCTATGGGTCCACCCACCACCCGGGGTGGATTTGGCCGCGGTCGCGGTGCGCCGATGCGGGGACGCAGAGATGCCCTTGTGGCCAAATCTGGAACCATCACTCGCGGTCCTTACAAAGGCTATCTTGGCATCGTTAAGGACTCGGATAACGACACCCTCCGAATCGAGCTACACACCAACAGTCGGGTCGTTACAGTAAAGCGGGACGAGTTCCAAGTTTCGGGCGAGTCGGGCTCTGGTGGATGGGGCCAGAGCCGGTACAACCGCTTCGAAGAAGGCGGCATGACACCGCGCGACGATAGCGGCCGAACACCCATGTGGGGATCGCGAACGCCAGCATATGAAGGCGGAGGCGGACGCACCCCCGCAGGCGATATCGGGGCGAGGACCCCCGCTTGGAATGCTGGGAGCCGAACGCCGGCTTGGGATGCTGGAAACCGCACACCGGCCTATACCGGGAGCCGCAATTCAGCCTGGGATACCGATTCACAAACTCCAAGCTGGAATGCTGGAGCTCGGACCCCTGCTCGATCTTGGAACGAACCTGGCCTGCGCGAGAGTGTAGCCACACCCCAGGATGTGTCGACCCCATACAACCCTAGCACTCCACACACATACGCTACCTCGACGCCTGGGGCTGCGCGGACACCAGCCTCTTACCCCAATCCAGGGAGTGTTCCGGCCACTGGCCACTCATCCTTCAATCCGACGACACCCTACAATCCCTCCACTCCATTTGCTCCAAGCACCCCGTTTTCGGGCTCCGCTGACTATGCACATGACCCAGATGGTACGTATCAGGTGTTGACAAGAGTGTGGCTTACTGTGCCCCCATGAGAACTCAGCAAGTACACAGTTTCCAGCCTGGAGCCAATGATTTTGCCGTGATCGAGATCTCCTCTTGCGGCCTTGTTCTCTGATACCTCGCTTGACCGCTCATCATTCGTTGTGACTTTCGTCTGGACTGATATTGTTGTGGCCGCTATATCGCTCAGGAGGTGTCGGTAGTCACGACAACGATTGGGCCGTCGTCGATATCGAGGTCGTTGTCGCTTCGGCCCGTGAATTCAAGGGTGGAGCCTTGGACGGTAGAACCGGCGCCATTCGTCGCCTCGAAAGCTCGCGAACAGCTAAGGTGGTGCTGCTGGACCAGGGCACGTCCGAGCTGATCCCTGTTGAATACTTGGAGCCTGTTCGACCGGAGAAAAAACAAATGACCAAGGTCTGCAATGGCGAATTCAAGGACGCAATAGGAACACTCATTGGCCTCGATGGAGGCGATGGCATCGTGAAGTTTGAGAATGGTGCAGACTATAAGATCTTGTCCATGCAGAAGCTTGCCAAGTACTGTGGCTAGAGGCTGCGAGTGCATCTCTTTGCGATGCAGCGTCTCCCTGGGGACATGCCGAGACGCTTTGGCAGATCTCGTTGCGACTGCTGCAAGAAGGGGTCCAAGCACATCCCCGCTATCTGAATGACACATCAATCCATATTTTCAGGGGAAATCGGGACACCAATATGTTAGCGTAGTATGAGATGGCTTGCGTCCAGCCAGGCCACAAGAAATAACACAGATCACCTCCGCAGCCTCCAAGTAGAGACCTCCGGTTGCTCTCCGGTGCACCCAGATCTCGCAGCCGAGATGGCTCCAGGCACTTGGGGCACACCTGCGAGGTGTTGAACTCGTTCGTCGAGGCCGCCTTGACGTTTCCATGTCGTCGATGTGGGTGGCGATGGTGGTGCCTGAACTGCTCAAAGTACCGAACAAACCGCCGCCTCCTGTGACTGGATGTATGGCCTTTGGCTTGGCTGTTCGACACGTTGCTGGGGTCATTGACAACCATGGTCTCCCTGAACATACTGTTCGGCCACAGTTGCAATATGTGTGTGTGTGTATTCAGGTCCCAGAATCCCAACCATCCTTGCTGACCGGTGGCGCTGCAGTCCATCCGCCAAAGGAATCGCCCATTCCCGTTCCCTGGCCTGGGCGCAATGTTGCCGACATGCCGGCCTGCTCGCTGCCCTTTCGGCACATCCAGCGCCAGCTGCCCTTTTGGCGCATCCATCGCCAGCAGCGAGTCCATCTCACCCCGCATCGTCGCTGCAGTCCAGGCTGCAGTCCGTGCTGCGGACCCCAGCATCTCTGACCAAATGCAAGCGGGTCCACTTGTCGTCGGCGTTGCTGTGGGTTGTGGTGCTTGCCCCTCTCCTGTCCGCCTGGCTGCATCCTCTGCGGTTGCACACCCGCTCGACTCCTCATGTCCATCCACCAACACGAACCACTCCGAAAGCCGGGACCAGCTCGGGCAGCGTCGTTGGTTTGTCCGACACCCAGGGCTGCGCGGAGCACTCCTTTCCTGCCTCGCTTGTCTCCTAGAGCCGCTGCTGCCTGTCGCTGTTGGTTCGGGTGAAAGAATCCCCTCTGCTCCTCCTTCTCCTTCCCCTTTCCTCTCCCCCTTTGCAGCCGGGCTACACAGCAGAAAATAAGGGCAGGTCCGGCTCGCCATTGACTTTCCACGACCATCCGCAGCCGTCTCCAAAGCCTAGACTTGGTCGTTGTTCCTCCATCCGTATGTCCCTTCAGCTTCGACCAGCACTGCCATGGTAATCACTGCTGCTGCTGCTGCTGCTGCTGCTGTTGCCTCGCTGTCGGCTTGCGCTGTCGTCGTCTTGTCCTTTGTCTCGTTGCACCCTGTTTGTGCTTTGCTCTTCGGTCCCATTGTATCGGCCATCGGTTTGCAACTGTCTTGCTCTTACGCCCGTCCCGCTGGCGTCGAGACATACCTTGGCATCTCTGCGGGCTTCAACGGCTCCATCCCTCTTGACGAACTGTCCAGGCTCCAAGCTAACCCTTCGCCGTCTCCAGTATTCTCTTGCGATCAAGGAGCAGCCGCGGCAGGTCAGGGCGTCCGGATACACCCTCTCGATTTCGGGGCGATCTGTCGATCCAGTTCCGGTGCTCCAGCTTTCATACCAAGATGCCAACGGGGATTTGATCACGGAGTAAGGATGCATCTGCTGCCGGAGCAACGGAGCAGCGGAGCAACGGAGCAAGGCATGCTGTTGCGCTAGTGTGTTGTGACGCTGCACTCTTGGTGCTGTGGCGGTCGGTTGCCGGTTGCTGGTTGTCGGTTGCCGGTGATGACAATGTCCTTCGAGGTGGCCAGCCATGGACCGATCAAGGCCAGCCAGGGGCCATATCCTTGTCAATCGGGGCTGGGTGTCAATGCCCGGTCGATTGACGCCGGTGTCAAGGGCAGAGCCACTCTGCAGTGATACGATTGCTCAAGGACATGAGGCGTCAGGGAACTGGGGGGGTTCGGTGACAGCAACACTTACCAAGGTGTCAATCTGCGGCCTGCTGTCTGTCCTAGCGGTCAACATCCAAGACTGGTTGCCTCCACCAACTTTGTCGTCTACGCCAAGCTCTTCTCTGCAGATGGTACCCGGGCCCTGGAAACGGTCCACAGCGTCCGAGAATCGGCCCATCCATCCGCACTGACATTCATATCCTCGGCCACATCCACATCCACACCCACACCTACATCCACATCCACACCCACATCCGCATCTGCATCTGCATCTGCATCCGCATCTGCATCTGCATCTGCATCTGCATCTGCATCTGCATCTACCCCATCGACGGTGCCTTACCGTCGCCGTGCAGAGGAGCCTGTTTCGTCGTCTCGATCGTCGCCCTCGATCGTCTTGGACCAAAACCGGGCCAGACAACTTGTCGACGGGATAGCAATATCCCGGTCTATCGTCCATGGCGGCCTCTCCACAGAGACGCCGATAGCATCTTCAAGAGCTCGATCGTCCTCGGATCCGTCTGCCGAGCGCTCGAATGACCGACGGGAGCAGCCGATAGCGTCGGGCCACGGCCTCATTGCTTCGCCTGGCCAAGGCTCAATTCTGATCGACGAGCTGGAGGAACCGGACTCAGGCTCCAGCAAGGGCCAAGCGAGCCCACTCTTCGGCACCCTGGTCTCGCCGAGCTACCTTGCCCGTGGGCTGGACAAGATCATGGGCGTGTTCTTCATCTTTGGGAATCTCTGTGTCCGCATCGAAGGATCGTTTCGGCTCAAGTTCACCTTGGTTGACCTAAAAGTGTACGTGGCTCGCACCGACATGGGCTGCACAGGGCGATGAGAGGCAGAGGGAGAGTAACAAGTGTGCAAGCATGAGAGGCGGATTCAAGCGAGCGAGGCAAGCTCGAAGCAGCGGGGCTGCCAGCTCGCAGATCCGTTCGGAGTCGACTTGCCGTCCTGCCACAAGCCAAGGCGGTCCGGGTCGACATGCCGAGCGGCTGCAGGTGCTCGTTTGCGCAAGTGAGCTGTCCATCAGGCAGCAGCGTCGCATGCCGGTGACGGCCCGCAATGGTCGGCTCATGGAGCGCTGACGGATGTACTGACGCCTTCTGTTGTTCCGCAGTGCGGATGCAAACCCGAATCCCGTCGTACTGACGTCGGTAATGTCGGATGTGTTTGAGTCCTTTAGCTGGAGGAACTTTCCGGGGATGGCGAGTAAGTCGAACAAGTCCACCAGCTGGAGAGTCGAGGGATGGGCTCGGCAGATGGCCCAAGGCGGGAGTGAGGGCTGTTCCATGTTGCCAAACTCGAGTGCCGCCAAACTCGAATGTCGCTGACAGCGACCCTCCCTTCCCGTCCACGGGCCTCGTTCATACCTTGGCTGCCAATGCCGTGCTTCAATATTCGGACTGCAACTCCATCTGACGGTATCTGGCAGAGATCTCGCCGCTAACGAAGCACTTGCTGGATCAGGGAGTTGTCAAGATCGTCCGCAAAGCACAGCCGATGCGCGGCGGCAAAGGGCGAAAACAGTCCACCGAATCGCTCGACTCGAGCTGATAGCCACCTACCACAGCGATGGTCTAGATGAACTCGGTATTCGGCGACAGCAGGATTTGGCGTGCGCACGGGTTGGTTCCTCGCGGCATCGACCGACAATGCCCGACCGACGGATGTGCCGCTCTGCCGACAGCTGCATCCACGGGTCCAGGACGTTGTTGATATCTTCGCAGTTCCAAGACGCTGCTGGCATTGACACGGCCCGGGAAGCGACGGCTGTGACTCTTTCGGCAGCATCGTCGCTGCAAATACAAGGTTCGCACGCTGCCCTGGCCAACAGGATCCCGGGTGCTGTGGACGGAATCGGGAAGCTGTGGTGGGGGAGGGGATCATGACTTGGAATCAGAACCAGAATCGAGGGCCAGGCTCGGGCCTGGACGACAGCGGCCAGCCCGATCGGCTGTGATATTCACCGAGTCGAGTCAGGCTCGTGCGATCGCTTGGGTCTCAGGTGTCTGGGCGACCCAGGGATAGAGTGAAGCTCGCCGCACGATCGGGAGGATGTTGCAGGCTTTGTCGCTGGGGCTGCTTGCCAGAGGTTGGCCAGGGCAATGAGCTGTGGGATAGCGAATGCAAACAGCGGCACTCTGCCGGTCGGGCCTGATGGGGACAAGTTGCAGTCCCAGACGAGACGGGGGATGCCAAAACGAGTCTGTCTTGCTGGTCTGAGCCGGGGACAGAAGATCGCAGCGGCGACGGCGGTGGTGGTGGCAGAACCGGCTGCTGGCTGTCCTTGTGGATGCCTCCGGGATGCACAGGCCTCATCGACTGCATCGACTGCATCAGCTGCATCGACTGCATCGACTGCATCGACTGGAAGCATGCGCGCCCGGGCCAATTCGGCATGGGAGTTGGCCCCTGGACCAACAAAGCCGGCGGCCGCGCGGGATCCGGGGTTGGCCAGCACGCGACCCTTGTCCGTTGTTTCTTGCGGAAGAGCAGAGTGAACGAGACATGCGCTGTGGGAGGTTTTCGGGGTCAGGTAAGCCCACAGCGCTCGCGGTCGAAGCCGACAATGTCCCAGCACACCTCCTTTCTTAGCAATATTACAGCCAATCCAATAAAAAATGGACCACCCCAACAGGGAGAAGGATATTGTGATAATTCAAGGCAGTTGGCCCAAATTGTACACTCACCGAGGCTACACTTTATTCAGAAAAAAAACGGGACAATATAGCCGTTTCCATGAACATGTAGTATGTGCTGTGCTTGCGTCAAGCAAAGCCACAAGAAATAAAACAGATCACTTTGGCAGCCTCCGAGTGAAGACCGCCGGTCACTCTCCGATCTCCACAATCGACCTGCATACTGTGATCATGTTGCGCGCCGCATTGACGTCGCGATTCCACACTGTCCGGCAGCTGGGATTCTTGCAGCTCCTGACAAAGTGGGAATTCGCAACACTGGGCGCATCGAGTCCTTCCAACCGAACTGGCTCCAGGCACTTGGAGCACACTTGCGAGGTGTTGAACTCGTTCGTCGAGACTACCTTGACGCTTCCATGATGGTGATTGGGACGGCGTCGGTGGTGCTCGAATTGCTCAAAGTACTGAGCAAACCGCTGCCTCCGAGGGCTGGATGCATAGCCCTTGCCCTGTCGCCATGATGCATTGCCAAAGGCGATCACCACATCGGTCCGTATCGGGGCGTGCTTCAGGACGGCCTTGCACATCCTGTCGACGGCCACTTGGCGCCTCCTGTGGCCCGTGAATCGATGGTGACGGGCCTTCTTGCCAAGGTGGAAGTCGAGCTGCACTCGCAGCTCCGGTCGCAGGACATGGGTGAGATGGACCTTGAAGGCCTCCGAGGACGACACCTTGGGCGAGGGAGTGGTCGCCATCCAGGTCTCGATGCTGAGTCGATACTTCATGGTGTTGTGCCACTTGGTGTTGGACGTATGGCCACACATGTGCTGATAGTGACCATTCGAGAATGAGACCACCTCGTCTTGGTGGCCCGGTGCTTGGATGACCGCCGTGAAGATGGAGCCGACTCCAGGATCGATGCCAATCCAAGTGGTGCGGTTGGGGTCTGGGTCGCCGATGTGGGCCTGGATACGCTGTTCGGCAGTCGGAGGAGGCTCGATGGTCTCGGTGCGATCGGTTCGACGCACAAACTTGACGAGGCCGATGGTGCATCCAATGCCATTGGTACTGATCTCGTAGTTGAACAGCTTCTTGTTCACGTCCCGCTCTTGGAAGAGGGAACTACGCAGCTTGAAGCAACTGCGCCAGAGACGATCCTGGTTGTTAATGCCGCCATCACCTTCTTCCTTGAGCTTGTCCCTGGTGAGTCCAAGGCGTTTCTTTGGACCAAGGAGCTCCCAGAGAGTGACGGTGTCAATCTTGACATACTTGGCCCTTGCAGTGCACAGAGGGACCATCGTGCACACGGACGGAGGAGTGTCGAGAGCGAGCTGCTTCAGTGCCCACTTGATCCTGGATGCCAGCTTGTTGATCTTGGACTTGGTGGTGCCGAGCTCAGACTTGGCCTTGGTGAACCTCTTGTCGTCGGAGGGAATGCCTTGGGTAGTGAGCTCGTCCAGCTTGGCCTGGTGCTGCAGCTCGGTGACTCGGAGGGCGGGCATGTCACAGTCGATCCACTTGTGGACATTGTCGACCATCTTGTCCCGGGCGAGGATTCTCACATGATGTGAGAGGCGATGGAGGGCCCGGAAGCGGTCCTGGTCGTTGCTGTACCGAAACTCGTCCAGGACGTGGCCAAAGTCTGGATAGAGGAACTCGAGATCGGCCTTGGGTGGAGTCTGCCCTGGTTTCTCGAAGAGCTCGAGACAGGCCTCGATGGCTTCGTGCTTGTGCTTGTTGGCAGGGAAGACGGCAGCGCAGAAGCGGCGAAGGAGTCGCCAGTAGGCCAGGTCGAGGTGGGTGGTGCAGTTGGTGGCATAGGCATTGACAGCCAGGGTGAGAAGCTGACTGTGAGCACCATCAGGCAGACGAGGGGCCGGAGGCAGGTCTGCGTGCCGAGTGGTCTGGTAGTCGCGAAAGGAAGCGACCAGATGCTCGTTGTATTTCTCATTGTCCCTGGCCGTCGAGAGGGCACCGTCCTGGACGATCGTGAAGCATTGGCGGATGAAAGCAGGGGTGGACTTGGAGATGACGGGGACGGGAAGATCCTGCTCGATGCACCGGAGGATGTGCAGGTTGAGCAGCCTGGATGCCTCGAACTGGATCTGGGTCATGGCCTCGACGGTGGCCTGGATCTTGTCGCGGAGAGCGGGATTGAGACAGCAGCCATCCATCGTCTGCTTGAAGCAGCTGAACTGAGGGGCGGATGACCTTCCATCCACGAGTGGGACGACAGAACTCTTGAGGGGCCGGTATTTGGGACACTTGTTGGTGTTGCTTCGCTCGTGGTCGGTGCCATCGCACTGGCGACATCGCTTGCCGGTACTCGAGGAAGTAGATGGACCGGGGTCGGTGGGATCGACATCCATTGGATCTGCAGAAGCAGTGGTGGTGAGCGACGGAGCAACAGACGAACAAGCATGCGTGGGGTCAGAATACGAACCAGAGACAGGCTCCGACTGTGACTTGGCTTTCTTGGGCCTGGGTGGCTGAGGCTGGCCATCACCGGTACCCTTACGCTTCGGAGGCATGGGGACAGAGGATGCTGGATGCCTGCCAGTGGTACTGGTCAGAGCAGAGACTTCTTTTTATCGTACAATGGCGCGATGATCAGATCAAGGCGAGATGAGGGAAGAAAGCAGCAGGACGAAGGTGTGGCATTTATACCCGAGAGCAGGAACCCGTCTTTGCGGGCTGGTTGGAAGCGACCCTGTTCAAAAATCGCCGAGAGGTTCAAGCCAGGGATGTGATCGTGAGAATGGCGGAGTTGACGTGATTCAACCCCAGAAGCGCATCGCTCGCTCAATCAGCCGTGGGAAGACATCTGGAAGCACCCTCCGAACGGCAGACTCAAACAGGGTCACCATCCCGACTCTGAACCCCTCGGAGGCATTCAGCGCTGCTGCCTTCCTGTACTGATGCTTCACAATCCCAAAGAAGTTCTCGATGGGATTGAAGTCGGGTGAAGCAGGTGGGGTGAAGATCACTGACCATCCTCGGCGCTCGATGCAGTCCAGGACAGCCATTGTCTTGTGCATGCTGACATTGTCCATCACAATCACAGAGTCGTCTGGGAAGCTCGCTCGCTCAAAGAACTCGACCATCGAGTGTGTCTTGAATGATGTGGGGATGTACATGCGATGCAGCACACCAGAGTGGTTGATGGCAAATGCAGCCGAGACAGACTTGTGCTTCATGTGATTGCGCTGGCGAAGCGGAGCACCCTTCGGTGAGTATCCGTAGAGAGGGAAAATGGATTTCCTGATCCCTGTCTCGTCGACAAAAACGAATCGCCGCGGGTCAATGGAGCGGGCCTGGTCCCTGAACTGTGCCACTCGCTCATCCAGTCGCTTGGACTTGTAGAGGTGTGTTGCCCTCTTGTGTGAGAGACCTGCTCGGTGGATGGCAGTGTGGCAGAGTGAGAGTGATACTTTCCTCTGGAGGATGGACTCGAGCTTGCACCGCAACACAGGACCAGTCTGGAACGGGTCCTGTTCAATCAGGGTGCGAATGACTGGACATGCCTGCTCGAAGAAAGTGGATCTGCGAGCTGGGACCCGGGATGGGTCATCCAGCTTGCATCCTCGGTGCCATCGATGGATGGTGCTCTTGGACACACTGAATATGGAGGCGACCTTACGCAGGCTATGGATGAGGGCGTAGCATCGCAATGCGGCGGTGCGAAAGTCGGATGTGTGGCGAATGGTCATGGCCAGCGCGCGATGATATTGGGTAACAAAATATTCGATGAATGGTCAAAAACCCGGGTGTCCCGTTTTTTATTGGATTGCCTGTAAGGAGCATTCAGGTTTCTTGTTGCTAACCGGCCAGCTGCGAGCAACTGGTTGGATTTACAGGAGGTGGTCGGTTATCAGGTTGATTCTGGGCCCATCCCCCGCCAAAGATAAAAACGAAACGAGCTGAAGGCCAATATTTTTGAGTCATTGAAGGCTCCAAGTGACTGTGGACACGATGCCCAAGGCCGTCTTCAAGTTAGCATTGAGGGAAGTAGATGCGATGGTCGTCTTTGGCTATGCATGACGACGTCATCCCAAGGGCCATGCACCGAGTTCCCGGACGCACCCCTTCGTTAGGAACCTCGTGTCAGTGTGTTCGAATGGCCTCGAGGGGTCAGTGTTGTGATTCCCGCACTTTGAGGAGCTGCATGAATCCTATCTACCGTACTGCGTGCAGTCGCGGTGCCAATGCGGCGCAACACGATCTGCCTGTGAAAGGTAACAACAGAGAGCAGAGAGCAGCGAGTGACTTTCAAGACCTGAGATCCACTCACTGTCTTTGGCTTAAAGGCTGTCGAGATTATCTTTTCGACCACATATAACGCAGGCTTCAAGACCTGCGTTCCTTCTGAATATAAACGAAACAGAGTCTCAATAATCGTTTCTCAGCTTCAGAGGGAGACCTTTGCCTCAGCATGCATCTGTAGGAACCAGCCTGTACAGACTCTGGTCTGTTCACCGCCGGGATCGCTAGCTAGTTTATCAGCCTTCACATTATTATCTGCGAGCGAGCATGGTGGTGGCTCGACACCATGATCGAGGTATCGAATATGAAAAATGTGAAACAGTTGGAGCAATTGGGGATGAGAGGCCCTGACATCAAGTCCAGGTATCAATGCTTCATTGCAACGGAAAGTCGCCACGATCGATCAAATGGGTATTGGTCGGCGATTTGAACACGCTGTGGATGAGCTTGGCAAACTGACAGCCAATTATCCTGAAGGGAATCAAATAGATACTCGATGCAGATTCTGTGGAGCGATCTGGTTGGACAGGGTACGTTTCTGGTTGCGGTGCCGGACGACAATGACACCTGGATATCTGGTGCCTCGGAGTGGCGGACGAGTTCCAACTGTGACAGGAGAGCTGGCAAGTCAAAACCCTGAGG
The DNA here is from genome assembly GCF_025602895.1 of Polychytrium aggregatum. Classification (NCBI taxonomy): domain Eukaryota; kingdom Fungi; phylum Chytridiomycota; class Chytridiomycetes; order Polychytriales; genus Polychytrium; species Polychytrium aggregatum. Next base: position 196,471 of record NW_026516253.1, read on the forward strand.
AGAACTTCAATTCGATGTAACTGTGCGCTAGAACTTGGCCCTGGTCGCACATTTGAAGAATTCATTCGACATATCGTCCGATTCGTACAAATTCAAGCAACCGAAAGTTCATATCACACACCAGGTCAGCTACGACCAAGTGAGCCAAATCGCTTACATGGGTGTACGACCCATGGAGTTTTGGATTGACTCCCCAGGAGCGAAGAAGCTAGTTACTTCAGTCCATGTAGGGATTGTGATGTCGAGATGACTGTTCGTAAAAACTAGCGAGAAATGGCAGGCCTGTATGCGTGATGGAAATATATTATGATAGAGAAAACAAGAATATCCTTGAACAAGGAGCAGTACTGGTTCGAGGTGAGCATGGGCTTTATAGGAACATATCCTGCCGTGGCGCGCGGCTCATGGCGCGCCGGATATGTTCCCGCCAACGTTGGTTCGTAACAATGACAGCTGCCCAAGATCGATCCTCCACCACTGTGGATCGGAGGAGGGCCCAGGACATTCCTCCGTGGGACTTGGACTGCAAAGTCCTGTGAGAGCAGGGGATGCATGGAGTGAGGGGCGCGAGAGGACCGGCGAGTCGCTGCAGATGCAGTCGCTGCAAGTCAGGGCAAGTCAGGGCAAGTCAGGGCAAGTCAGGGCAAGTCAGGGCAAGTCAGGGCAAGTCAGGGCAAGTCAGGGCAAGTCAGGGCAAGAAACATACCTGGGATGAGGGGTGAAAACACAGGACAGAGATCATTCGGTGGAGTGTCCAGGCGAGGGAATCACGGAATGAGAGCACCGACCAGCGTCATTCAGCCAGATCAAATCAAATCATCCAAATCACACAAGCCAGAAGACACAACCATCCGTATGCCAAAGTGTGTCAGACTCAACACTGCTCAGGCCATGGTGCGATTTTGGCGCAGCCACATTTCCAATTGACCGGTCCCGGCTGAAAAAATGGTCTCAAGTGGCAGAGAGAAGGAAAATAATAAAAAATGGGAAGAAAAAATAAGAAATGAGGGAAAAAAATTATAGGGGCAGCGCCAAGGGTTGGGAACGAGATTGTCCGAGGATGCAAAACGCAGTATATTGGGAGGCCCATGGCAAGGAAGCACTCACACAGACAAAACGAAAAATTTAAGCTTCGTGAACCGACCGGGATTCGAACCCGGGACGCAAGCTTGGAAGGCTGGCATGCTAACCACTACACCATCGGTCCAAGAACTTGGCATTAACGCCATTTTTTGGGCATTAGAAAATATCAAGCGCTTTACAGCACCAATCGACAATCACATCTCCCAAGACCACCAATCCCTCCTTCTTTATAACCCGTAACCATCACCAGGACCCTGGGGACATGGAAATGACCCCAGGACCCTCAGGAATAACCTTGAACCGCAGAAAATCAGAACAACCAGCCAGTCGAGCCCCCCAGCTGTGAGGACCACGACAAGCAACGACACTGGACGACCAGGTGCTTGGCGAACAACGATAAGCTATATTACGACTTATCAGATAACAACAAGTGTTGTTCGAACTGAGGATACAAAATGGGTGCAAGAAAGGGGGGGCTTTATAGCCAAGAGGAAAACCGAAGGGCGAAAGTGGGCGAGAGGGGTGGAGCGACAAACGAGGGACGAGAAGGGGGTGCGAGGGTGTGATGATGTGATGATCATGCACGTTGGGAACACGTGTGGACTGCTGCGCGTGATGCACCGTGAGTCATGTTTGTTTGTCTTGGCGTGTATTCCCTGATTGGCTGGCGCCGATGACTCTTACTTCGCCTCCGACTGCGCTGTGCTTCGCCCCTCTCGCTGGATGCTCCGCCTCCCTCGCACCCCCTTCTCGTCCCTCGTTTGTCGCTCCACCCTTCTCGCCCACTTTCGCCCTTCGGTTTCCCTCTTGGCTATAAAGCCCCTCCTTTCTTGCACCCATTTTGTATCTTCAGTTCGAACAACACTTGTTGTTATCTGATAAGTCGTAATATAGCTTATCGTTGTTCGCCAAGCACCTGGTCGTCCAGTGTCGTTGCTTGTCGTGGTCCTCACATATTGTTCGAACTCCCTCTCTCTGTCTGACCACCTGCTTGGCTGAGGCTTCGTTGCTGCCCTCATCCTTCTATTCTCTGTTGTCTTCCCTGCATCCTCGCTCCCCACTTTCAAAGCCCACATGGACCAACTCCAGGCCCAAATCGTTGCCCTCCAGGAGGAACTGGTTCTCCTCCGGACCACACATTCTTCCGCCGCCCCACAGCTCCCGCACATGCCGACCCCGGACAAGTTCGACGGCACCAGGTCAAAGTTCCGCCCCTTCGTCAACCAGTGCCGCCTGCTCATGATGCTCCAGGCATCCAGGTTCCCGTCCGAGCAAGTCAAGGTGGGTTACGTCTTGAGTTTGCTCACTGGTCCGGCCCTCCAGTGGGCGACTCCCTTGATCGAATCGAACGATCAAATCCTGCACTCGTTCGACTCGTTCATGGAACGCTTTCGCCAAGCGTTTGACGATCCCGACCGCACCCATACTGCCGAGCTGCTCCTTTCCTCCATGGCACAGGGCAACCGCTCGTGCATGGATTATGCCTCAGAGTTCCTCCGCGTTGCCGCCGACCTTCCATGGAACGACGAAGCCAAGATATCCGCCTTCCGCCGTGGCCTGTCGAGGGAGATCAAGCAGCGCCTCTCCTTCATCAACCCTCTCCCTCTCCGCTTGGTCCCGTTCGTCGAGCGTTGCCTCAAGATCGATGCACGCATCATCGAGCTCAACAACGAGCTCCGAAACACTGGCCCTGTTTCCTTCGGCACCCAGGCCTTCAACTCCCGACCTCCGTCCTTCCAGCCGCCCGCCCAGGAGCCTCCGGTTCTCTACTCCGAGCCGATGCAGATCGACGCCGCCGTCGTCAGCCGCCTGACCCCCGAGGAGAAGAACCGCCGTTTCCAGGAGCGCCTCTGCTTCCGCTGTGGCAAGCCCGGCCACGTCGCCAAGTCCTGCCCCCTCAAGTCCGGCTCCCGTGCTCCCGCCTCTGGTTCCCGCTTCCCTGGCTCCCGTCCTCAGGCTCCCGGCTCCCGTCCCCGTTCGAAGGTTGTCCGAACCATCGTCTACGATGATGGTGAGGAGGAACACTTCGAGTCGGGAAACGACCAGGCCCAGATCTAAGTGGAGGCTTAGATCTGGAGCCGTCCCCCCTTCCTCCAGAAGCAAGCGTCGATGGTAAGGAGCATGAGGTAAGTGTCGAGCGCATGGCTATGTGTGGAATGATCAATGTAGTCGGTGGTGGATCGCACTCTGTCAAACCCGCCTCTTCTAAGGGCACATCTGGCTCCCAGATGTCTTTGACAGAGCTCCCGATCTCCACACCACCTGCGAACTTGGTCATCTGCTCGAACCATGCTGCCGACACTGATCTCTGCTCCGAGCCTTCTTCGTGCGTTTCTTCGATTTCTTCTTCTTCTCCCGTTTTTTCCGCTTCTCTTGTTCTCCCTTCTGGTCGCTCCCTCTCTTGCCAACTTCTCGTCGATTCTGGTGCCTCCGGCAACTTCATCGACGAGAGCTTTGTTGACCGCTTCTCGGTCCCCCTCGTTTCCAAATCCACTCCCCTCCCTGTCCAAGGTGTCGATGGCCAGCCACTTTCTTCCGGCCCCATCACTTTTGAGACGGAACCCCTCAAGATTGTTCTTGGGGACTACACTCAACACCTTTCCTTTGATGTCATTAAGTCTCCCCACCAACCCGTTATCCTTGGCTATCCCTGGCTGCAGTCCATCGAACCCAGGCTTCACTGGGCTCGTGGACTCCTTTGCCTTCCCCGTCCTGCAAGCCACATCCTCAAGGTTGTGGATGCCTCTTCCCTCCCTTCCGTTTCTTCCGTTTCTCCTTCTCCCCTTCCTCTTGTTGGCGACACACCCAATGTTTTCCCTCGTGCCTCTACCGACACCACTGTGGTGCTCGCTTCTTCGCCTCGCACCGTTTGTACTCGCGAAGATGATCAGAATAAAGTGATCGCTCAACGTTATTCTGATTGTGTTCCGAGTGAGGTGCCCTGTTCCTGTGCTGCTCGTCCTGGTCCCTCCGGTCTCGTCTCCGTCCGTCCTGGTCTCCCCGGTCCCGTTGCTCCCAGCCCCGCTCCTGTCCGTGTCCAAGCGATCAGGTACAAGTCGTTGGAGCAGTCCGTCCTCGACACACAGTCTAGCCCCGACCCCCTGACTGTGTTCCAAGTCCTCGTCCTTCCTGCCACCGATCCGGATCCGACGCCCCTCTCGACGTCGATCCCCGAGGAGTACAAGTCGTTTGGCTCAGTCTTCTCGAAGCAGGAAGCCGACTCGTTGCCCCCGCACCGGACGTACGACTGCCCGATCGACCTGGAGCCCGGCAAGACCCCCAAGTTCGGACCACTCTACTCCCTGTCAGAGCCCGAACTCAAGGCCCTTCGTGAATACCTCGACGACAACCTCGTCAAAGGGTTCATCCGTCCTTCGTCCTCTCCCGCCGGTTCCCCGATCCTCTTCGTCAAGAAGAAGGACGGCTCTCTGCGTCTCTGCGTGGACTATCGCGCATTGAACACGATCACGGTCAAGAATCGTTATCCCTTACCGTTGATCAACGAGATGCTGGACCGAGTCCGGGACGCGAAGGTGTTCACGAAGCTGGACCTCCGCGGGGCCTACAACCTGCTGCGTATCCGCGCAGGCGACGAGTGGAAGACGGCCTTCCGCACTCGTTACGGCCAGTTCGAGTACTTGGTGATGCCCTTTGGACTCACCAATGCTCCGGCCACCTTCCAGCACTTCATCAACGATGTCCTTCGTGAGGAGCTGGACAACTTTGCGATTGCCTACCTTGACGACATCTTGATTTACAGCGCTGACCCCACTCAGCATGCAAATCACGTCAAGCAGGTCCTGGCCAAGCTCCAGGCTGCAAAGTTGTACTGCAAGCTGGAGAAGTGCGAGTTCTCCAAGGACAAGGTCTCGTTCCTCGGCTACGTCATCTCGCCCAAGGGTATCGAGATGGAACGAGCAAAGCTCTCCGCCATTGTCGACTGGCCCGTCCCCCGCAATGTCTCCGACCTTCGCTCCTTCATTGGGTTCTCGAACTTTTACCGTCGCTTCATTGACGGATATGCCAAGATCGCCGGTCCGCTCACGCTCCTGTTCAAGAAGTCCCAGGTCTTCCGCTGGTCCCCCGACGCCCACAAGGCTTTCCAGTCCCTCAAGGAAGCCTTCGTCTCCGAGCCCGTCCTTGCGCACCCCGACCCATCCAAGCCCTTTGTCGTGGAGTCTGATGCCTCAGACTTTGCGATCGGATGCGTCCTGTCCCAGCGCGGCTCCGATGGCCACCTGCACCCGTGCTCCTTTCACTCCCGCACGCTCATGGATGCTGAACGCAACTACAGCATCTATGAGAAGGAGCTCTTGGCCATCAAGGAGGCATTCGAGGTCTGGCGACACTACCTCGAAGGCGCCCAACACCCAGTCCAAGTCCTTACCGACCACAAGAACTTGGAATACCTGGCGTCGGCCCGCATCCTCAACCAGCGACACGCCCGGTGGTCGCAGTTCCTGTCTCGGTTCGACCTCCGGATTCAATACCTCCCCGGTCCAAAGAACGGCAAGGCCGACGCTCTCTCCCGCCGCCCGGACTACGTCCCTCCGTCCGCACCTGTGTCCAAGGAGCCTCCCCCGTTGCTGCCACCTTCGGCGTTCGCCTGTGCCGTCCGTCGCTCCTCGGATGCAAGTTCCACTCGCCCTGTGGACTTGCTCAAGCTCATTGCCGAGGAGCAACCAAAGGACCCGTCCCTGGACCAGCTCCGCAACGATCCCAAGTATGTCCTGAAGGATGATCTCCTCACCTTCATGGACAAGATCGTTGTGCCAGAGTCGTGTCGAGTCCCCGTCCTCAAGTCATGCCACGACCCTGTCGCTGTTGGACATCCTGGCATTCGGCGGACCCGAGCACTGATCTCGAGGCAGTTCTGGTGGCCCTCGATCCGCAAGGATGTCCAGGCTTATGTCTCGACGTGCGACACTTGTGCACGCTCGAAAGTCCCTCGACATAAGCCGTTTGGATACTTGCAGCCCCTCCCGACGGCATCGCGACCCTGGTCTCTGGTGACGATGGACTTTATCACCGACCTCCCCGAGTCCAACGGCAAGACTTGCATCTTTGTCGTCGTCGATAGCCTGACCAAGATGGCCCACTTCCTTCCCTGTCGGTCCCTCCCAAGTGCCGAGGAAACAGCGTCGCTGTTCCTCGACAACATCTTCCGCCTCCACGGTCTCCCGGACAACATCGTCTCGGACCGAGGAAGCCAGTTCACCTCGCGGTTCTGGCAGGCCCTGTGCTCGGAACTCGGCATCAAGACCAGTCTGTCCACGGCGTTCCATCCCCAAACCGATGGACAGACTGAGCGGGTCAACCAAGTCATCAACCAGCATCTCCGCTGCTACACCTCGTACCAGCAGGATGACTGGGCGATGCTGCTCCCGCTCGCCGAGTTCTCATACAACAACCTCGAGCACACCTCGACCAAGGCCTCCCCGTTCCTGGCGACTTACGGCTTCAACCCTCGATTCGAGTCTCCGGTCCTTCCTTCCAGTCTCGATGTCCCCTCCGCGACCGACCGAGTCGAACACCTTCAGCACAACTTGGCGTTGCTGAAGGAGAACCTCGAGAAGGCCAAGGCGGACTACAAGCGCTTTGCGGATGCCCACAAGTCCGACGCTCCCAAGTTCGCTCCTGGCGATCAAGTCTGGGTCCTAACACGCAACATCAAGACCACCCGTCCAAGCAAGAAGTTGGACTACCAGCGCATCGGACCCTACAAGATCGTCGAAGCCATCGGTTCCCTCGCCTTCCGCCTCGACCTTCCCAAGGATCTCAAGATCCATCCGGTGTTCCATGTCTCCCTCCTCGAGCCCCACAAGTCGAACACCCTCCCCGGCCGCATCCAAGACCCTCCTCCGCCAGTCCGCGTCGACGACCACTTGGAGTATGAAGTTCAGGAGATCCTCGACTCCAAGCTGGTCCGCGGTAAGTTGAGCTATTTCGTTGATTGGAAGGGCTACTCGACTGATCATCGCAGCTGGGAGCCCGCCAACTACGTTAACGCTCCCGACAAGATAGCCGACTTCCACCGCCGGTACCCCGACAAGCCTGGACTTATTGTTCGTAGGAGTGGCCGTAGTTTGGGGAGGGGATGATGTGATGATCATGCACGTTGGGAACACGTGTGGACTGCTGCGCGTGATGCACCGTGAGTCATGTTTGTTTGTCTTGGCGTGTATTCCCTGATTGGCTGGCGCCGATGACTCTTACTTCGCCTCCGACTGCGCTGTGCTTCGCCCCTCTCGCTGGATGCTCCGCCTCCCTCGCACCCCCTTCTCGTCCCTCGTTTGTCGCTCCACCCTTCTCGCCCACTTTCGCCCTTCGGTTTCCCTCTTGGCTATAAAGCCCCTCCTTTCTTGCACCCATTTTGTATCTTCAGTTCGAACAACACTTGTTGTTATCTGATAAGTCGTAATATAGCTTATCGTTGTTCGCCAAGCACCTGGTCGTCCAGTGTCGTTGCTTGTCGTGGTCCTCACAGATGACCAGCATCACAACGGACCAATGAGATTGTCCCGCATGCTCTCGCCCTCCGCACCAATCATGAGTCCCCACGTGTTTGTTTGCCCCCATGCATGAGCACGCGCCGTTGCCACCCGCGTCTACTGGTTTCCTGCCTCCCCCACCGCTCGGCACATGTCCCCGGGCTGTGCCAAGCCTCTCTCGCTTGCACACCAGCCACTCTCGCACCCCCTTCTCGCTTCTCTGTGATGCTCCACCCTTCTCGCCCACTTTTGCCCCTCGACCTTCTCCCGGTCTATAAATAGCCCTGCATGTCTGAGCCTATGTTGAACACCAGTTCGAACAAAACTTGTTCTTTGGTGTTCGGGGCTAAAAGCTAATAAAGCTCATACCAAGCACTTGGTCTTCGTCCTTGCGCTTGTTCACTCCTTACACTTTGTTCGAACTCTCTTCTACTGATACCACCTGCTTGGTATCTTCCGCTCCTAGCCCCGCCCCTTTCCTAGTCCTGTCCGAACCTCAAGCACACTTGTGTCTGAGCCCTCTTCGCTCTCCTGTTCTTGAACCTCCTCGCTTTTTTTTTTTTTCCCAGTCCCAGTCCCAGTCCCGCCATGGATCCTGCCCTCGTGGACCGCCTCCGTGCCTTGGAGGCCGAGCTCGCCGAGCTCCGGACAGCTCGCGATGCTCCTGCCGCTGGGTACAGCGTGCAGATGCCGGACCGTTACGACGGTAACCGGCAAGGGTTCCGGGCATTCGTAAATCAGTGCAAACTGTATATACGAATGCAGCCCCACCGGTTCCCTGCTGACCCGATTAAGGTCGGATTCGTCATTAGTCTGCTCACTGGACCGGCTCTCCAGTGGGCGACTCCGATGCTTGAGATGGGTGATCCCCGACTCAACTCTTTTGGCGATTTCCTAGAACGCTTTTCCAAAGTGTTTGACGACCCTGATCGGGCCAGGACTGCCGAGTCAGTGATCACCACACTGTCTCAGGGCAACCGCCCGTGCGCAGTCTATGCATCCGAGTTCCTTCGTATTGCCGCCGATACGACTTGGAACGACGGTGCAAAGATCTCGTTCTTCCGACTTGGCTTGTCGGATGATGTCAGAGACGAACTTTCGCGAGTTCGCCCTCTGCCACGAGATCTGGAGGAGTACATCGAGCTTTGTAACGAGCTCGATGCACGAATCCGCGAGCGCCGTCAAGAGCGCCGAAGCACGCCTGCCCGCTACCGGTCTTCCCAGTTCGCCTTTGGTTCCGCCTCCGCTGCCGTTCCCGCCATCGCTCCCGCGCCCGTCCTCGCTCCGCCGCACCCCTCCTACATTGTTTCCGAGCCCATGCAAGTGGACTCTGCCGTCTCTGGACCCCTGACCGCCGAGGAGAAACAACGCCGCCGCCGCTTTGGACTCTGCCTGTACTGTGGCAAGAAGGGCCACTTGGTACGAAACTGCCCCGTCAAGTTTGGATCTACCAGAGCTACCGGACCGCCCCCTGGACCTCCCGGCCCGAGGATCATCCGCACCATCGTTTACGAAGATGGAGAAGTGCAAGACTTCAGTTCGGGAAACGACCAGGCCCGGTTCTAAGTGAAGGCCTTGAACCGGAGCCGTGCCCACCGCCTTCCGAAAGTGAAGACATTGGTAAGGTGCCTTTGGTAAGTACTGGGGAAGCAGTGATGTGCGGACAGCTTCGCCTTGCCTCTGGACCGGCGGACACTCTCAGCTCTGGCATAGTACCCGTGGCACCTCTGGTGTCACTGGGAACTGCACCTCATCCACAGGTGCAAATACCTGAGCTGTCCTGCCAACCCTCGGCAAAGTTAACTGTCTGTGCTAGCCGCAACCCTGGTGCCGAAGCTGGTACCGAACCAAAGTCTTGTGTTTCGTCTGTTCGTCGTTGCTCGTTGGTTGTTCCCGTCGCTGTTCGTCTTCCTTCTGGTGATTCTCTGTCGTGCGAAGGACTTGTCGATTCTGGTGCCTCTGGCAACTTTATCGACGAGGACTTTGTTGCTCGACACTCTGTCCCCACCTGCTCCAAGGCTTCGCCCTTGGCAGTGGAAGGCGTGGATGGTAAGCCGCTGTCGTCTGGCCCCATCCTCCGCGAGACTGCTCCACTCGAGGTGATTCTCGGGGACGTCTCGCAACGCCTTCGGTTCGATGTGATCAGGTCTCCACATCAACCACTTATCCTTGGCTTTCCTTGGTTGCGCACCGCCGAGCCCAAGATTGTCTGGTCTCGCGGTCTTCTTTGTCTCCCTCCTTCTGTTGATTCCGACCCCTCTCCATGCACTACTTCTCTTTCGTCTTGCTCCACTTCCTCCAATGTCACTCCCCTTCTTGATGATTCCACTCCTTTGATTGATCTAAGCTCCTCTCCTACGCTCCCACCTTCGTCTTCCCCTTCTTGTCTTGTTCCTCCCGAACCCCTTCGCTCTTCCCAAACCCCTTCTTCTGTTGTCAGTTCTCTTTCCCTCCTTGATGTACCTCCTCCTGTTGTTTGTTCTTCGGACATTGTTCAGAATAAAGTAACCGTCGAACATTATTCTGACCTTGTCCACGCCCCTCCTCTCAGCTCGGACGCTCCTCTCCGCGTCTGCAGCATTGATTACCGCTCGATGCGCGAGTCTTTGGATGCATGCAGGCATGGAACGCAACCCCTGACCATCTTTCAGGTCCATGTCCTGCCCACTGACGAGCCGAGCACTGCGACTGTCGAAGTGCCTGCGGAGTACAAGGACTTCCTGTCTGTTTTCTCTAAACAGGAAGCTGACTCCTTGCCTCCGCATCGCCCTTATGACTGCCCCATTGACTTGGAGCCGGGCAAGTCGCCAAAGTTCGGGCCTCTGTACTCACTGTCCGAGCCCGAACTTCACGCTCTGCGTGACTATCTCGACGAGAATCTTGCCAAGGGATTCGTTCGTCCTTCGTCGTCCCCAGCAGGCTCACCAATCCTCTTCGTCAAGAAGAAGGACGGCTCACTTCGTCTTTGCGTTGACTACCGCGCACTGAACGGTATCACGGTAAAGAACCGTTACCCTTTACCGCTGATCGGCGAGCTGCTGGACCGACTTCGAGGCGCGAAGGTGTTCACTAAGCTGGACCTTCGTGGAGCCTACAATCTGCTGCGCATCCGCTCCGGGGACGAGTGGAAGACAGCTTTCCGTACTCGATATGGGCACTTCGAGTACTTGGTGATGCCCTTTGGGCTCACCAACGCGCCAGCGACGTTCCAGCACTTCATCAACGACGTCCTGCGCACCGAGTTGGACCAGTTCGCAATTGCGTATCTTGACGATATCTTGATCTACAGTGCTGATCCGTCGCAGCATGTAGAGCACGTCAAGCAGGTCCTCTCGAAGCTCCGAGCTGCAAAGCTGTATTGCAAGCTGGAGAAGTGCGAGTTCTCCAAAACCTCGGTCTCGTTCCTTGGTTTCATGGTCTCGCCCGAGGGCATCGGTATGGAGCGATCCAAGCTCTCTGCGATCTTGGATTGGCCCATACCGCGCAACATCTCGGATCTTCGATCCTTTGTCGGGTTTGCGAACTTCTATCGACGCTTCATCGATGGATACGCAAAGATCGCGGGGCCCATGACTCGGCTCTTCCGGAAGACGCATGGCTTCCAGTGGTCCCGCGAAGCCGATAAAGCATTCAGATCCTTGAAGGATGCCTTCGTTTCGGAGCCCGTTCTGGTGCATCCGGACCCATCCAAGCCGTTCGTCGTAGAGTCAGATGCGTCGGACTTTGCGCTTGGATGCGTGCTCTCCCAGCGGGGTGCTGATGATCGCCTTCATCCTTGCTCGTTCCATTCGCGGACACTCTCGAATGCTGAACGTAACTACAGCATATACGAGAAAGAGCTGTTGGCGATCAAGGAGGCTTTCGAGGCGTGGCGACACTACCTCGAAGGCGCCCAGCATCCCGTTGCCGTTCTGACCGATCACAAGAACTTGGAGTACCTGGCAACGGCTCGCATCCTAAACCAGCGTCATGCACGGTGGTCCCAGTTCTTGTCTCGGTTCGACATCCGCATCCAGTACCGTCCTGGTGCGAGGAACGGCAAGGCCGATGCCCTGTCTCGTCGCTCGGACTACATCCCTTCGTCGGCCTCCGTGTCGAGGGATCCGCCTCTGCTTCTCGATCCTGCCGCGGTGATACGCGTGCTCCGAAGCAGAGACGCCCGCTCTTCGGTTGCAAGTCGCAGTGACCCTGTGGATTTGCTGCAGCTCATAGCCGAAGAGCAGGCTCGGGATCCCGGTCTAGACAAATACCGTCGTGACCCGAAGTTCGTCTGGAATGGCCAGTACCTCACCTTCCAGAACAGGATTGTGGTCCCAGAGTCGTGCCGAGTTCCGGCGCTCAAGTCGTGCCATGACCCAGTCGCTGTGGGTCATCCAGGCATCCGACGGACTCTGGCTCTGGTATCGCGACAGTTTTGGTGGCAAACCTATCGGAAAGATGTCAAAGAGTACGTCTCGACGTGCGACACCTGTGCACGCTCGAAAGCTCCGCGACACAAGCCGTTTGGGTTCCTGTTGCCACTCCAGACAGCCGATCGACCCTGGGGGACACTGACCATGGACTTTATCACTGATCTGCCAAAGTCCAAGGGTCACACCTGCATCTTTGTGGTGGTATGCAGCCTCACAAAGATGGCACACTTTATGTCCTGGCGTTCACTGCCGTCGGCGGAGGAGACTGCGTCACTGTTCCTCGACAATGTCTTTCGTCTCCATGGCCTCCCCGACACAGTGGTTTCAGACCGAGGAAGTCAGTTCACCTCTCGGTTCTGGAAGGCACTCTGCACGCAGCTCGGGATCCAAACCAGTCTGTCCACGGCCTTCCATCCCCAGACCGATGGACAGACTGAGAGGGTCAACCAGGTCATCAACCAATACCTGCGCTGTTACACGTCGTATCAGCAAGATGACTGGGCCGAGCTGCTGCCGTTGGCCGAGTTCTCTTACAATAACCTCGAGAACTCGTCAACACATGCCTCGCCATTCTTGGCAACCTATGGGTTCCACCCAAGGTTCGAAGTCCCCGTTGTCGCTGGCGGCCCTGATGTTCCCTCTGCCACGGAGAGGGTTGAACATCTCCAGCGGAACCTGGCACTGTTGAAGGAGAATCTTGAGAAGGCAAAGTCTGACTACAAGCACTTCTCAGATCTCCGGAGGTCCCAGGCTCCCGACTTGCGTCCGGGCGATCAAGTCTGGGTGCTGACTCGTAACATCAGCACCACTCGCCCAAGCAAGAAGCTGGATTACCAGAGGATTGGACCATTCACCATCCTCGAGGCCGTCGGGACATTGGCTTTCCGCCTGGACTTGCCAAAGGACATAAAGGTGCACCCGGTGTTCCATGTGTCTCTTCTTGAGCCCTACAAGAAGAACTCGCTTCCGGGTCGGGTGCAAGCGCCGCCCCCTGCGGTGGTCATCGATGGGAACTTGGAGTGGGAGGTCGAAGAGATCTTAGACTCCAAGTTCGTGCGCGGAAAGCTGCACTATCTCATCGATTGGAAAGGCTACCCGGTCACCGATCGAAGTTGGGAGCCCGCCGACATTGTCTTTGCCCCAACGGTGGCCGCGGAGTACCACCGACGCTACCCAGACAAGCCTGGCCCCAGGAGAACTCAAGATGGAACACGCCGTAGTTTAAGGAGGAGATAGTGTGATGACCAGCATCACAACGGACCAATGAGATTGTCCCGCATGCTCTCGCCCTCCGCACCAATCATGAGTCCCCACGTGTTTGTTTGCCCCCATGCATGAGCACGCGCCGTTGCCACCCGCGTCTACTGGTTTCCTGCCTCCCCCACCGCTCGGCACATGTCCCCGGGCTGTGCCAAGCCTCTCTCGCTTGCACACCAGCCACTCTCGCACCCCCTTCTCGCTTCTCTGTGATGCTCCACCCTTCTCGCCCACTTTTGCCCCTCGACCTTCTCCCGGTCTATAAATAGCCCTGCATGTCTGAGCCTATGTTGAACACCAGTTCGAACAAAACTTGTTCTTTGGTGTTCGGGGCTAAAAGCTAATAAAGCTCATACCAAGCACTTGGTCTTCGTCCTTGCGCTTGTTCACTCCTTACAGAGGGAGGCGGAGCATCCAGCGAGAGGGGCGAAGCACAGCGCAGTCGGAGGCGAAGTCAGAGTCATCGGCGCCAGCCAATCAGGGAATACACGCCAAGACAAACAAACATGACTCACAGTGCATCACGCGCAGCAGTCCACACGTGTTCCCAACGTGCATGATCATCACATCATCCCCTCCCCAAACTACGGCCACTCCTACGAACAATAAGTCCAGGCTTGTCGGGGTACCGGCGGTGGAAATCGGCTATCTTGTCGGGAGCGTTAACGTAGTTGGCGGGCTCCCAGCTGCGATGATCGGTCGAGTAGCCCTTCCAATCAACGAAATAGCTCAACTTACCGCGGACCAGCTTGGAGTCGAGGATCTCCTGGACTTCATACTCCAAGTGGTCGTCGACGCGGACTGGCGGAGGAGGGTCTTGGATGCGGCCGGGGAGGGTGTTCGACTTGTGGGGCTCAAGGAGGGAGACATGGAACACCGGATGGATCTTGAGATCCTTGGGAAGGTGTTAGAGTCCGAAGGGGACTCAACGGCAAAAGAAGAAGTGAGCTCGAAGTGAGCTCAGGGAAGGCAAGGGTAAAGTCCGAAGTGGACTCGGAGAGGGAGCGAGGGAAGCAAAGATCCGTTCAAGATAAGACTTGTCTCGAAATGAGACGTGAGGAACACTCAGAGAATAAAGTAGAAGGCACTTTATTTAGTCCTATTTTGAACGCTGAGGTTCGACTACACATCGCGGGGGTCAGGCTATTTATAGACAAGTCCGGACTTGGCAGCGAAGGGCGGCCAAGGGAGGGAAAAGTGGGCGATCGAGCAGGGCGAAGGGGGCGATGCACGAACGAGGGCCGAGAAGGACCACCGAGACAGGCAGAGAACCAAAGCGAGGGAGGCGCAAGCAAAAGCGAAGCACCTGGCAGGAGAAACGTGCAAAGGCGAAGCAATGTGACTCAACGTCCAAGAAGCGGATTGGTCAAGTATAAGGTTGGGGCAAATGCATGCGAGATGAACAAGAGATCGGGGCGGTCAGGCAGGTCATGAGTCACCGGTGGTGGGACACATGACCGGCAGCCGAATTGCAACCAATCGCAGCAAGGCGCGTGCACAAACAAACCGGCGCGTGCGAAGAAGACAAAGGAAGCGGAGCAGCGCGGGGAAACGGAAGTGCGGAAGGAGCGGAAATGGCAGGCAAAAGGCGGAAAATTGGAGGGGAACTGCAAAGCTACACACAAACAAACAGAAAGGCAAAAGAACAGCCAAGTGTGCAGTCAAAGTGGAGAACAAGCAGAAGCTATCCCTAACATCATCCCCTTCCTTAGCGACGAACTCCGGGCGTCGCCTTCGGCTTTGAGGGATAGCGAAGGTGGAAGTCAGCAACAAGATCAGTGGCGTGGGAAACATTGGCAGCGGGCTCCCAAGACCGGTCAGTCTCGGAATAGCCCTTCCACTGAACCAAGTACTGTAAGCGACCACGGAAGAGCCGAGAATCGAGAACAGTCTCGACCTCAAACTCTTCCTGGGAGTCAACAAGAATGGGTGGAGGTTCGGGTTGGGTGAACTCGGGAACAATGTCCTTCGTTCGGGGTTCAAGGAGGGATACATGAAAGACGGGGTGGACTTTGAGTGTGGAAGGGAGTTTAAGTTCAAAGGCAACGGGGTTGATGCGGCGAAGAACTTTAAAGGGGCCAAGCTTTTTCTGATCAAGCTTGTTGGAGGGACGAAGGGTGCGGATGTGGCGACGATCAAGAAAAACGAGGTCGCCAACGGAGATGTCGGGAGTGGGGAGACGGGATTTGTTGGCCTGCAAAGTGTAGGACTCTTGGGCAACCCGGAGGTTGGCCTTGAGATCCTCGAGAACGGTCTGAAGTCGGTCGACACGTTCTTCGGCAGAGGGCACAACAGAAGGATCACGGATGATGGAGGGATCAAAAATGGGGTGATGGCCATGGACTGCAAAGAAGGGAGTCATGCCAGTGGAGGTGTTTTCCGAGTTGTTGTAAGTGAACTCGGCAAGGGGAAGGTGAAGGGTCCAGTCGTCTTGCAGGTAATTGCAATGGATACGCAAATACTGCTCGATGACCTGGTTGAGAACCTCGGTCGAACCGTCGGTCTCGGGGTGGAAGGCAGAAGAAAGGGAAATCTTCGTCTTCAGAAGCTCATTGAAGCGCCTCCAGAAGGCCGAAGTAAACTGAGTTCCTCGGTCCGAAACAATAGACCGGGGACAACCATGCAAGCGGAAGATGTGGGAGAGGAAGAGTTCGGCGGTTTGCTCGCCTGTAACCGTCTTCGTGGTGGGCACAAAGTGTGCTTGTTTGGACAGGCGGTCCTTAACCACGAAGATGGAGTCAAAGCCGTTCGAAGGTGGGAGATCCGTGATGAAGTCCATCGACAGGTCCCACCAACGTTCGGAAGGAACGGGGAGAGGGTGAAGTAAACCATAAGGGGAGTGACGGGACGGCTTGGCTCGCTGGCACGCTTCACAATTAGCAATGAAGCGACGCACAGACTTACGAAGCCGGGGCCAGTGAAAGTCCCGGGAGATGAGCTCAACGGTCTTGGCAAGACCAAAGTGACCAGCGGCAGCGGAGCAGTGACGTTGCTCAAACACTTTGAGCTGGAGCTCGGGGGAAGGGACAACGATCAGGTCTTTAAAGTAAAGGAGACCGTCACGGAAGGAGTAATCGCCATCAAGACGTTTGGCGTTGAAGTCAGAAAGAAGGGAACAAGAAAGGGTGGCAGCTCGAATCTCGGAAAGAAAATCGGGGTTCGAGCCGATAACGGTGATGCTGTCGAGAGAAATAGACTCGAACAGCTGAAGGAAGTTGGTGGAGTGGAGGGAGTCACCAGGCTTTATCTCAAAGTCAGAACGGCGACTGAGAGCATCGGCTTTGGTGTTGAGGCGACCAGGGCGGTGGTAAATGCGAAAAGCAAAATCAGAAAGGAATTGGGCCCACCGGAACTGGCGGCGAGAAAGTTGGGAAGCGGAAGTGAACCGGGTGAGGTTCTGGTGATCAGAGAAAACAAGAGTGGGATGATCGGGGTCGGCAGCCATCAAGTAATGACGCCAGGCAGTAAAGGAATCGACAATAGCAAGGAGCTCTTTGTCGTGGGTGTCATAATTCACCTCGGCGGGACGGAATTGCCGAGAGTGAAAAGCAACGGGGTGAAGAGCGCCGTCAGGGTCAAACTGGGAAAGGACGGCACCCAGAGCAAAGTCAGAAGCATCGGGCTCGATGACAGCGGGTTTGGAGAAATCAAAGTAACGAAGAATAGGTGCGGAAGTGAATGAACGTTTAAGAGAATCAAAAGCCTCTTGGGCCTCGGGAGACCAAGAGAAGGTGGAGGATTTGGTGGTGAGTGAAGTCAAAGGACGAGCAAGTGCGGAAAAGTCCTTGACGAAGCGGCGGTAAAAGTTTGCGAAACCAATAAAAACTTGGATGTCGCGAGCAGAAGAGGGAACAGGCCAAAGGGAAACGGCCTCGACCTTGGCAGGGTCCATTTTAATGCCATCGGCAGAAATGATCATGCCGAGAAAGTCAACTTCAGAAAGGTCAAAAGAACACTTGGCCGGATTGACCTTAAGAGAGTGTTCACGAAGGCGAGAAAGAACAAGCTTAACATGCTCCTCATGCTCCAGGGGATCTTTTGAGAAGATCAGGATGTCGTCAAGATAAATGACAACACAGACACCAAGGAGGTCCGAGAAGATGTCGTTCATAAAAAACTGAAAAGCAGCGGGGGCATTCGAAAGACCAAAGGGGATAACATTGTACTCGTAAGAGCCAGATTTGCAAACAAAAGCAGTCTTCCACTCATCGCCCTTCTTGACACGAACCAAGTGGTAAGCATCAGGAAGGTCAAGGTGTGAGAAGACGCGGGCAGAAGAAAGTTTATCCAGAAGATCCTGGAAGAGGGGAAGAGGGTAGCGGTTCTTCTTCGTGATGGCATTGAGGCCCCGGTAGTCGACGCAAAGGCGAAGACCACCATTGG
The DNA here is from genome assembly GCF_025602895.1 of Polychytrium aggregatum. NCBI lineage: Eukaryota > Fungi > Chytridiomycota > Chytridiomycetes > Polychytriales > Polychytrium > Polychytrium aggregatum. The sequence goes on from NW_026516253.1 coordinate 214,097, forward strand.
GCTTCTTCACGAAGAAGCAGGGAGCACCAACGGGAGAAGAGGATTTGGAGATCCAACCACGTGCGAGGGCGTTGGTCAGATACTCCGAAAGAGCAGATTCCTCGGCCGGGGACAAAGGATAGACTTTCCCCGGCTTTGGCAAACGAGGTTCCTTTCCATCCTCGGTCCGTACAAACTCAATAGACAAGTCATACGGACGGTGAGGAGGCAAGGAAGAAGGAGGGTCAGACTTGAGGCTGAAAACGTCGCCAAACTCATTGTATTTGAGCGGGACACCTCGAGAGTCAACAGGGGTGCCAGACTCGGCATACACCTTCGTCGTGAGCACGGACCTTATCGACACCGTAGGATACGTCTCCGGCGAAGGAGGACGGATATCCATTTGGGCAGCGAAAATGTCGAGCTTGTCTTCCCGTGCAAGACGGAGAAGACTCGCCGCATTAACGAGCTCAATGTCGGGCGAAGATAAAGCCGTTGGCTCTTCAGAAAGCGAAGCAGAGTCAAGGCGGGAAGAAAGGGAAGGCGAAGTGCCAAAGGAGGGAACCGGTGTAAGGGAAGGACCGGAGGGAGGAGTCAAAGGCGAAGTGCCCGAAGGGGGAGGCGAATAGCCGGAAGGGGACGAAGTGTCCAAGGAGGAAGCAGAGACATCCGCGAGGATGTGTCCATCAGCAAGGCAAGAGGGATCGGAGAACGAAAGGGAGAGGGACTTCCAATTGACAACTGGATTATGCAAGCGCATCCAGGGAAGACCAAGAGTGATGGGAGTGGTGGAGAGTCGAGTCACAAGAAAAGAAATCGACTCGGTGTGGGAACCAATGGTCAACGTCACAGGAACGGTTTGGAAACGAATGAAACCGGCCGAAGAACCATCAGCAAGGGAAACGGAGTAGGGAGTAGAAAGAGGGATAAGAGAGAGTTTATGGAGATCCGCAAAGGCAGGATCAATGAGGGCAAGAGCGGTGCATCCATCATCAATAAAGACAGAAAGGGAGATGGAGACCGGGCCAGAAAGACTCATGACGACAAGGGTGGCCGGAAGAAGAAGCTTATCGTCCGATAATGACGAGTCAGAGGGGGAAGATGTTCGTATCGCCGAACAGACCACCTCGCTTACTTGCGAGGTGCTGCTCGGCTGTGGGCATTTCCCGAGTTCCGTTTGACCAGAACCGGGCACTGCTGAACATCGCGACTGCCGGGACAAGACTTTTCCCCGCAGTACAGGCAGAGACCCTGCTCACGACGTCGCTTTTTCTCGACGTCGGAGAGCTTAGCAGGGCGGACCGAGACAGAGTCAAGGTCCATGGGAGTGGGTGCAGAAGAGGAGGAAGAAGAAACATGCGCGGGAGAATGGTGGTGATGGGGAGCAGAGCGAGAAGAAGGAGGAGGAGGTTGGGAACGGGAGGAGATCTTGAGACGATGGAGGGCATCGTCGTACTCGACCGCTGCCTTGATCAACTCAGGCAGGGAAGCGGGAGCGGGGCGGAGACCGATGAGGTGGAACTTGACCTCAGACTTCAAACCCTCCTTGAAGAAGTGCATCTTGGTGGGTTCATCAGTCTGGACGCGGGCGGCGAGCTGGACGAAGCGGGTGGCGAAGGCTTGGCAGGACTTGAGCTGGACCAAGCGCTTGAGGTCGTTCAAGGCCTTATCTTGCGAGGAGGCCGTGTCCTCACCGAAGGTCGACTTGAGGGCAACTTCAAAATCCGCGAAGGAAGCCGGGAAGCGGTTGGCCATGTAGAAGGCGGCCTCGTACCACTTGAAGGCTTCACCGCGGAGGAAGGAGGTGGCGTACAGGACCTTCTGGCGCTCGGGCGCGAAGAAGGCAGGATCGGCGAGGAAAACCAGGTGGCACTGGGCGAGGAAGGCCGTCGTTTCATCGCGGGAACCTAGGAACTCCTTGGGCTTGTTGACCTGGTAGACCTGGCGGGGAGCGGCGGCGGGAGCTTGCAGATCTTGGATCTGACGATGGAGAGCAGCGTTCTGGGTCATGAGGGCGTTCATACGCTCCTCCATGCGCGCCAGATACGCGTTGAGGTCTGCAGGGGGTGCAGCAGGCTCAGCCATCGGATCGACGAGGGAAAGAGAGGCGAAAGAAGAAGAAAGGCCGGGAAGCCAAGAGGGAGCGTTCAAAATGATGTTAGAGTCCGAAGGGGACTCAACGGCAAAAGAAGAAGTGAGCTCGAAGTGAGCTCAGGGAAGGCAAGGGTAAAGTCCGAAGTGGACTCGGAGAGGGAGCGAGGGAAGCAAAGATCCGTTCAAGATAAGACTTGTCTCGAAATGAGACGTGAGGAACACTCAGAGAATAAAGTAGAAGGCACTTTATTTAGTCCTATTTTGAACGCTGAGGTTCGACTACACATCGCGGGGGTCAGGCTATTTATAGACAAGTCCGGACTTGGCAGCGAAGGGCGGCCAAGGGAGGGAAAAGTGGGCGATCGAGCAGGGCGAAGGGGGCGATGCACGAACGAGGGCCGAGAAGGACCACCGAGACAGGCAGAGAACCAAAGCGAGGGAGGCGCAAGCAAAAGCGAAGCACCTGGCAGGAGAAACGTGCAAAGGCGAAGCAATGTGACTCAACGTCCAAGAAGCGGATTGGTCAAGTATAAGGTTGGGGCAAATGCATGCGAGATGAACAAGAGATCGGGGCGGTCAGGCAGGTCATGAGTCACCGGTGGTGGGACACATGACCGGCAGCCGAATTGCAACCAATCGCAGCAAGGCGCGTGCACAAACAAACCGGCGCGTGCGAAGAAGACAAAGGAAGCGGAGCAGCGCGGGGAAACGGAAGTGCGGAAGGAGCGGAAATGGCAGGCAAAAGGCGGAAAATTGGAGGGGAACTGCAAAGCTACACACAAACAAACAGAAAGGCAAAAGAACAGCCAAGTGTGCAGTCAAAGTGGAGAACAAGCAGAAGCTATCCCTAACAGAAGGTCGAGGCGGAAGGCGAGGGAACCGATGGCTTCGACGATCTTGTAGGGTCCGATGCGCTGGTAGTCCAACTTCTTGCTTGGACGGGTGGTCTTGATGTTGCGCGTCAGGACCCAGACTTGATCGCCAGGAGCGAACTTGGGAGCGTCGGACTTGTGGGCATCCGCAAAGCGCTTGGGAGCGTCGGACTTGTGGGCATCCGCAAAGCGCTTGTAGTCCGCCTTGGCCTTCTCGAGGTTCTCCTTCAGCAACGCCAAGTTGTGCTGAAGGTGTTCGACTCGGTCGGTCGCGGAGGGGACATCGAGGCTGGAAGGAAGGACCGGAGACTCGAATCGGGGGTTGAAGCCGTAAGTCGCCAGGAACGGGGAGGCCTTGGTCGAGGTGTGCTCGAGGTTGTTGTATGAGAACTCGGCGAGCGGAAGTAGCATCGCCCAGTCATCCTGCTGGTACGAGGTGTAGCAGCGGAGATGCTGGTTGATGACTTGGTTGACCCGCTCAGTCTGTCCATCGGTTTGGGGATGGAACGCCGTGGACAGACTGGTCTTGATGCCGAGTTCTGAGCACAGGGCCTGCCAGAACCGCGAGGTGAACTGGCTTCCACGGTCCGAGACGATGTTGTCCGGGAGACCGTGGAGACGGAAGATGTTGTCGAGGAACAGCGACGCTGTTTCCTCGGCACTTGGGAGGGACCGACAGGGAAGGAAGTGGGCCATCTTGGTCAGGCTGTCGACGACGACAAAGATGCAAGTCTTGCCGTTGGACTCGGGGAGGTCGGTGATAAAGTCCATCGTCACCAGAGACCAGGGTCGCGATGCCGTCGGGAGGGGCTGCAAGTATCCAAACGGCTTATGTCGAGGGACTTTCGAGCGTGCACAAGTGTCGCACGTCGAGACATAAGCCTGGACATCCTTGCGGATTGAGGGCCACCAGAACTGCCTCGAGATCAGTGCCCGAGTCCGCCGAATGCCAGGGTGTCCAACAGCGACAGGATCGTGGCATGACTTGAGGACGGGGACTCGACACGACTCGGGCACAACGATCTTGTCCATGAAGGTGAGGAGATCATCCTTCAGGACATACTTGGGATCGTTGCGGAGCTGGTCCAGGGACGGGTCCTTGGGTTGCTCCTCGGCAATGAGCTTGAGCAAGTCCACAGGGTGAGTGGAACTTGCATCCGAGGAGCGACGGACGGCACAGGCGAACGACGAAGGTGGCAGCAACGGGGAGGCTCCTTGGACACAGGTGCGGACGGAGGGACGTAGTCCGGGCGGCGGGAGAGAGCGTCGGCCTTGCCGTTCTTTGGCCCGGGGAGGTATTGGATCCGGAGGTCGAACCGAGACAGGAACTGCGACCACCGGGCGTGTCGCTGGTTGAGGATGCGGGCCGACGCCAGGTATTCCAAGTTCTTGTGGTCGGTAAGGACTTGGACTGGGTGTTGGGCACCTTCGAGGTAGTGTCGCCAGACCTCGAAAGCCTCCTTGATGGCCAAGAGCTCCTTCTCATAGATGCTGTAGTTGCGTTCAGCATCCATGAGCGTGCGGGAGTGGAAGGAGCACGGGTGCAGGTGGCCATCGGAGCCGCGCTGGGACAGGACGCATCCGATCGCAAAGTCTGAGGCATCAGACTCCACGACAAAGGGCTTGGATGGGTCGGGGTGCGCAAGGACGGGCTCGGAGACGAAGGCTTCCTTGAGGGACTGGAAAGCCTTGTGGGCGTCGGGGGACCAGCGGAAGACCTGGGACTTCTTGAACAGGAGCGTGAGGGGACCGGCGATCTTGGCATCTCCGTCGATGAAGCGACGGTAAAAGTTCGAGAACCCAATGAAGGAACGGAGGTCGGAGACGTTGCGGGGGACGGGCCAGTCGACAATGGCGGACAGCTTTGCTCGTTCCATCTCGATACCCTTGGGCGAGATGACGTAGTCGAGGAACGAGACCTTGTCCTTGGAGAACTCGCACTTCTCCAGCTTGCAGTACAACTTTGCAGCCTGGAGCTTGGCCAGGACCTGCTTGACGTGATTTGCATGCTGAGTGGGGTCAGCGCTGTAAATCAAGATGTCGTCAAGGTAGGCAATCGCAAGGTTGTCCAGCTCATCACGAAGGACATCGTTGATGAAGTGCTGGAAGGTGGCCGGAGCATTGGTGAGTCCAAAGGGCATCACCAAGTACTCGAACTGGCCGTAACGAGTGCGGAAGGCCGTCTTCCACTCGTCGCCTGCGCGGATACGCAGCAGGTTGTAGGCCCCGCGGAGGTCCAGCTTCGTGAACACCTTCGCGTCCCGGACTCGGTCCAGCATCTCGTTGATCAACGGTAAGGGATAACGATTCTTGACCGTGATCGTGTTCAATGCGCGATAGTCCACGCAGAGACGCAGAGAGCCGTCCTTCTTCTTGACGAAGAGGATCGGGGAACCGGCGGGAGAGGACGAAGGACGGATGAACCCTTTGACGAGGTTGTCGTCGAGGTATTCACGAAGGGCCTTGAGTTCGGGCTCTGACAGGGAGTAGAGCGGTCCGAACTTGGGGGTCTTGCCGGGCTCCAGGTCGATCGGGCAGTCGTACGTCCGGTGCGGGGGCAACGAGTCGGCTTCCTGCTTCGAGAAGACAGAGCCAAACGACTTGTACTCCTCGGGGATCGACGTCGAGAGGGGCGTCGGATCCGGATCGGTGGCAGGAAGGACGAGGACTTGGAACACAGTCAGGGGGTCGGGGCTAGACTGTGTGTCGAGGACGGACTGCTCCAACGACTTGTACCTGATCGCTTGGACACGGACAGGAGCGGGGCTGGGAGCAACGGGACCGGGGAGACCAGGACGGACGGAGACGAGACCGGAGGGACCAGGACGAGCAGCACAGGAACAGGGCACCTCACTCGGAACACAATCAGAATAACGTTGAGCGATCACTTTATTCTGATCATCTTCGCGAGTACAAACGGTGCGAGGCGAAGAAGCGAGCACCACAGTGGTGTCGGTAGAGGCACGAGGGAAAACATTGGGTGTGTCGCCAACAAGAGGAAGGGGAGAAGGAGAAACGGAAGAAACGGAAGGGAGGGAAGAGGCATCCACAACCTTGAGGATGTGGTTTGCAGGACGGGGAAGGCAAAGGAGTCCACGAGCCCAGTGGAACCTGGGTTCGATGGACTGCAGCCAGGGATAGCCAAGGATAACGGGTTGGTGGGGAGACTTAATGACATCAAAGGAAAGGTGTTGAGTGTAGTCCCCAAGAACAATCTTGAGGGGTTCCGTCTCAAAAGTGATGGGGCCGGAAGAAAGTGGCTGGCCATCGACACCTTGGACAGGGAGGGGAGTGGATTTGGAAATGAGGGGGACCGAGAAGCGGTCAACAAAGCTCTCGTCGATGAAGTTGCCGGAGGCACCAGAATCGACGAGAAGTTGGCAAGAGAGGGAGCGACCAGAAGGGAGAACAAGAGAAGCGGAAAAAACGGGAGAAGAAGAAGAAATCGAAGAAACGCACGAAGAAGGCTCGGAGCAGAGATCAGTGTCGGCAGCATGGTTCGAGCAGATGACCAAGTTCGCAGGTGGTGTGGAGATCGGGAGCTCTGTCAAAGACATCTGGGAGCCAGATGTGCCCTTAGAAGAGGCGGGTTTGACAGAGTGCGATCCACCACCGACTACATTGATCATTCCACACATAGCCATGCGCTCGACACTTACCTCATGCTCCTTACCATCGACGCTTGCTTCTGGAGGAAGTGGAGACGGCTCCAGATCTAAGCCTCCACTTAGATCTGGGCCTGGTCGTTTCCCGACTCGAAGTGTTCCTCCTCACCATCATCGTAGACGATGGTTCGGACAACCTTTGTCACAGATCCCTCTGCCCGCTTGGCTGCACCGTCGCACTTGTGTCACTGTTTGCGTTGCACACTTTCCTTTTCCTTTGTCCTGCGACGCCTTTCCTTTCTCCTTGCTCTCATGTTGCACACGCCGCTCTGTGCTCCCTGCATTTGTCATCGACCATGCATTAGTCAGACGCTGTGTCACCCGCATTTGTCAGCCACCGAGCATTTGTCAGACTTTCACATGTTTCTCCGGTTAGCCGCTGCTGCCTGGCTGCTGTCCCGCCGCCTCCGCTGCTTCGCCCCCGCTGCGGCAGGCTTCGCCTCCGGGACGGCCAGACAGATAAATAGCCCGCCTTCGCCCGCTCATGTTTCTGGTCATCACCTTCGACCCCAGACACACTTGACTCTAGATCCTAGCTTCGCTAAGATCAATAAAACCCTTCTCTATCTTCTTCTTTTGACTTCCTCTTGATCCCGTGATCTGACATGGTAGCATCGGACGATCCCGCTGTCAATGCCTGCCTCCAGGCCCTTGAGCAACTCTCGCTCGAGGACCGCGCCCTGGTCCTCTCCGCCCTGACCGCCCAGCCAAATCTCCCCACCGTCCCTCCCGGTTTCAAGCGTCCCAAGATCCCGCTCCCCGACGCCTTCACTGGCGAGCGTAAGGCTGCTGTCGTTGACGAGTTTGTCTTCTCAATGACCGAGTACATTGCCTTCCACAGTCTCGATGACGCCACCGCCGTCGCCACCGTCGCCATGAACCTCAAGGGCAAGGCCAAGACCTGGTGGCGCCTCTGGTCCCAGGGCAAGCAACTCGACAACCTGACCCCGGCCGCCGTCCTGTCCCTCGTCCGCGACACCTTCCTTCCGTCCACCTCGCTGCGCACCACCGAGGATGAGTTCGAAGCACTGCGCCACACCGGCTCCGTCGAGCAGTTCAACTCTCGCTTCCGCGATCTCCTCCTCGAGCTGCCCCACTTCAGCAACAACCGCCAGAACCTGCAGCGCTACCTCACCAAGCTCAAGCACAGGGTGCGCATCGAAGTCGAATGGAAGCTTGACTCCAACACAGCCACCCTCGAAGATGCCATGGCTCTCGCCGAGCGATACGAGTCCATTATGGGTCAATCGCAACCCCTGATGCAGCAGCCCTCTCGCGCTCAGTTCCGCGATCAACCCTTCCGCGAGCTCCCGTTCCAGCGACCTCCTCTCTTCCGCGCTCCACCTGGCCAGCCGCAGTTCCGCCCAATGGTCCGTCCTCCTCGTCCCGCCTTCCAGCCAACCCAGCCTCCTGCACGTGACCCCAACGCCATGGACCTCGACAACGTCGACATGCGCCCGATCAAGAAGCTCACCGACCGCGAGAAGGAGTATCTCCGCCGCAACGGAGGCTGCTTCCGCTGCCGCAAGTTCGGCCACATCGCCTCGCAGTGTCCCTTGAACCAGCCCCGCATCAACGCGATCGTCGAGACCGCCGACCAGGCCACCTTCTACGAAGATCAGGGAAACGACGAGGCGGCAACCCCTGGATCCTACGACCTATGAAGGACCCGGCGAGTTGCCGCCATCCGACTCCGACCCCCGACGTTGAACTATTGACTCTCGCCACCGGACCTCACCTGATCAACTCTCTCATCGACGAACCCCACCGCATTGCCGCCAACCACGGCAAGGGACTGCTTGTGATCGACGCCACCCTCAACGGCTCCCCAATCACCGTCCTCATCGACCCTGGTGCGACCAACTCGCACATCTCCGAGACCCTCGCCTCGACCCTCGACCTTCGAACCAAGACCACCGCCAACGCCGTCACGATGCCCAACGGCAAGTCCTTCCCGTCCTCCGTCACCGATCCCGTCGACCTCACCATCCACGACTACCACGCCCGCATCAACCTCTTCACCGCGCCACTCACCTGGGACGTCATCCTCGGCAAGAACTGGCTCGACCAGACCAACCCCGAGATCGACTGGCCCTCCAACCGAATCAAGTTCTCGATCGACGGGAAGCACCACACTTGGACGGCATCGCGACCCGACTCCGGATGCCGTACTTGGGACCCTTCAAGATCATCGAGAAGATCGGGACGACTGGATATCGACTTCGACTCCCGAGGACCCTCCGATTCACACCGAACTCCCAGCTTCCGCCCTCGTCCCGTACAACACACCATCGACCGACCAACTTGTGTTTGATGAACCCGGACCCAACCACAACGACGAATCAGTGTTCGAAGCGATCATTGGACACAGGATCAACAGACGACGTCGACTACCTGGATATCGACACGAGTTCCTGCTTCGCTGGCAGGGATACGACCCATCGTACGACTCGTGGGCACCACTGGCCGAACTCTTAGATGGAGGACTCGCAGACATCCACGACTTCCTCAGCCGCAACCGCAACCTTCCGGAAATCGACTCACTGATCGACCTTTGCCAAGCACAAGTGCAACGCAACTCGGGATCGAAAAATTGATGGTTTGACTTGAGCACAATTTTTCTGGGGGGGATGTCACAGATCTCTCTGCCCGTCAGGCTGCACCGTCGCACTTGTGTCACTGTTTGCGTCGCACACTTTCCTTTTCCTTTGTCCTGTGACGCCTTTCCTTTTTCCTTGCTCTCATGTTGCACACGCCGCTCTGTGTTCCCTGCATTTGTCATCGACCATGCATTAGTCAGACGCCGTGTCACCCGCATTTGTCAGCCACCGAGCATTTGCCAGACTTTCACATGTTTCTCCGGTTAGCCGCTGCTGCCTGGCTGCTGTCCCGCCGCCTCCGCTGCTTCGCCCCCGCTGCGGCAGGCTTCGCCTCCGGGACGGCCAGACAGATAAATAGCCCGCCTTCGCCCGCTCATGTTTCTGGTCATCACCTTCGACCCCAGACACACTTGACTCTGGATCCTAGCCTCGCTAAGATCAATAAAACCCTTCTCTATCTTCTTCTTTTGACTTCCTCTTGATCCCGTGATCTGACATGGTAGCATCGGACGATCCCGCTGTCAATGCCTGCCTCCAGGCCCTTGAGCAACTCTCGCTCGAGGACCGCGCCCTGGTCCTCTCCGCCCTGACCGCCCAGCCAAATCTCCCCACCGTCCCTCCCGGTTTCAAGCGTCCCAAGATCCCGCTCCCCGACGCCTTCACTGGCGAGCGTAAGGCTGCTGTCGTTGACGAGTTTGTCTTCTCAATGACCGAGTACATTGCCTTCCACAGTCTCGATGACGCCACCGCCGTCGCCACCGTCGCCATGAACCTCAAGGGCAAGGCCAAGACCTGGTGGCGCCTCTGGTCCCAGGGCAAGCAACTCGACAACCTGACCCCGGCCGCCGTCCTGTCCCTCGTCCGCGACACCTTCCTTCCGTCCACCTCGCTGCGCACCACCGAGGATGAGTTCGAAGCACTGCGCCACACCGGCTCCGTCGAGCAGTTCAACTCTCGCTTCCGCGATCTCCTCCTCGAGCTGCCCCACTTCAGCAACAACCGCCAGAACCTGCAGCGCTACCTCACCAAGCTCAAGCACAGGGTGCGCATCGAAGTCGAATGGAAGCTTGACTCCAACACAGCCACCCTCGAAGATGCCATGGCTCTCGCCGAGCGATACGAGTCCATTATGGGTCAATCGCAACCCCTGATGCAGCAGCCCTCTCGCGCTCCGTTCCGCGACCAACCCTTCCGCGAGCTCCCGTTCCAGCGTCCTCCTCTCTTCCGCGCTCCACCTGGCCAGCCGCAGTTCCGCCCCATGGTCCGTCCTCCTCGTCCCGCCTTCCAGCCGACCCAGCCTCCTGCACGTGACCCCAACGCCATGGACCTCGACAACGTCGACATGCGCCCGATCAAGAAGCTCACCGACCGCGAGAAGGAGTACCTCCGCCGTAACGGAGGCTGCTTCCGCTGCCGCAAGTTCGGCCACATCGCCTCGCAGTGTCCCTTGAACCAGCCCCGCATCAACGCCATCGTCGAGACCGCCGACCAGGCCACCTTCTACGAAGATCAGGGAAACGACGAGGCGGCAACCCCTGGATCCTACGACCTCTGAAGGACCCGGCGAGTTGCCGCCATCCGACTCCGACCCCCGACGCTGAACTATTGACTCTCGCCACCGGACCTCACCTGATCAACTCTCTCATCGACGAACCCCACCGCATTGCCGCCAACCACGGCAAGGGACTGCTTGTGATCGACGCCACCCTCAACGGCTCCCCAATCACCGTCCTCATCGACCCTGGTGCGACCAACTCGCACATCTCCGAGACCCTCGCCTCGACCCTCGACCTTCGAACCATGTGAGGACCACGACAAGCAACGACACTGGACGACCAGGTGCTTGGCGAACAACGATAAGCTATATTACGACTTATCAGATAACAACAAGTGTTGTTCGAACTGCAGATACAAAATGGGTGCGAGAAAGGAGGGGCTTTATAGCCAAGAGGGAAACCGAAGGGCGAAAGTGGGCGAGAAGGGTGGAGCGACAAACGATGGACGAGAAGGGGGTGCGAGGGAGGCGGAGCATCCAGCGAGAGGGGCGAAGCACAGCGCAGTCGGAGGCGAAGTCAGAGTCATCGGCGCCAGCCAATCAGGGAATACACGCCAAGACAAACAAACATGACTCACGGTGCATCACGCGCAGCAGTCCACACGTGTTCCCAACGTGCATGATCATCACATCATCCCCTCCCCAAACTACGGCCACTCCTGCGAACAATAAGTCCAGGCTTGTCGGGGTACCGGCGGTGGAAGTCGGCTATCTTGTCGGGAGCGTTAACGTAGTTGGCGGGCTCCCAGCTGCGATGATCAGTCGAGTAGCCCTTCCAATCAACGAAATAGCTCAACTTACCGCGGACCAGCTTGGAGTCGAGGATCTCCTGAACTTCATACTCCAAGTGGTCGTCGACGCGGACTGGCGGAGGAGGGTCTTGGATGCGGCCGGGGAGGGTGTTCGACTTGTGGGGCTCGAGGAGGGAGACATGGAACACCGGATGGATCTTGAGATCCTTGGGAAGGTCGAGGCGGAAGGCGAGGGAACCGATGGCTTCGACGATCTTGTAGGGTCCGATGCGCTGGTAGTCCAACTTCTTGCTTGGACGGGTGGTCTTGATGTTGCGTGTTAGGACCCAGACTTGATCGCCAGGAGCGAACTTGGGAGCGTCGGACTTGTGGGCATCCGCAAAGCGCTTGTAGTCCGCCTTGGCCTTCTCGAGGTTCTCCTTCAGCAACGCCAAGTTGTGCCGAAGGTGTTCGACTCGGTCGGTCGCGGAGGGGACATCGAGGCTGGAAGGAAGGACCGGAGACTCGAATCGGGGGTTGAAGCCGTAAGTCGCCAGGAACGGGGAGGCCTTGGTCGAGGTGTGCTCGAGGTTGTTGTATGAGAACTCGGCGAGCGGAAGTAGCATCGCCCAGTCATCCTGCTGGTACGAGGTGTAGCAGCGGAGATGCTGGTTGATGACTTGGTTGACCCGCTCAGTCTGTCCATCGGTTTGGGGGTGGAACGCCGTGGACAGACTGGTCTTGATGCCGAGTTCCGAGCACAGGGCCTGCCAGAACCGCGAGGTGAACTGGCTTCCTCGGTCCGAGACGATGTTGTCCGGGAGACCGTGGAGACGGAAGATGTTGTCGAGGAACAGCGACGCTGTTTCCTCGGCACTTGGGAGGGACCGACAGGGAAGGAAGTGGGCCATCTTGGTCAGGCTATCGACGACGACAAAGATGCAAGTCTTGCCGTTGGACTCGGGGAGGTCGGTGATAAAGTCCATCGTCACCAGAGACCAGGGTCGCGATGCCGTCGGGAGGGGCTGCAAGTATCCAAACGGCTTATGTCGAGGGACTTTCGAGCGTGCACAAGTGTCACACGTCGAGACATAAGCCTGGACATCCTTGCGGATTGAGGGCCACCAGAACTGCCTCGAGATCAGTGCCCGAGTCCGCCGAATGCCAGGATGTCCAACAGCGACAGGATCGTGGCATGACTTGAGGACGGGGACTCGACACGACTCGGGCACAACGATCTTGTCCATGAAGGTGAGGAGATCATCCTTCAGGACATACTTGGGATCGTTGCGGAGCTGGTCCAGGGACGGGTCCTTTGGTTGCTCCTCGGCAATGAGCTTGAGCAAGTCCACAGGGCGAGTGGAACTTGCATCCGAGGAGCGACGGACGGCACAGGCGAACGACGAAGGTGGCAGCAACGGGGGAGGCTCCTTGGACACAGGTGCGGACGGAGGGACATAGTCCGGGCGGCGGGAGAGAGCGTCGGCCTTGCCGTTCTTTGGACCGGGGAGGTATTGAATCCGGAGGTCGAACCGAGACAGGAACTGCGACCACCGGGCGTGTCGCTGGTTGAGGATGCGGGCCGACGCCAGGTATTCCAAGTTCTTGTGGTCGGTAAGGACTTGGACTGGGTGTTGGGCACCTTCGAGGTAGTGTCGCCAGACCTCGAAAGCCTCCTTGATGGCCAAGAGCTCCTTCTCATAGATGCTGTAGTTGCGTTCAGCATCCATGAGCGTGCGGGAGTGAAAGGAGCACGGGTGCAGGTGGCCATCGGAGCCGCGCTGGGACAGGACGCATCCGATCGCAAAGTCTGAGGCATCAGACTCCACGACAAAGGGCTTGGATGGGTCGGGGTGCGCAAGGACGGGCTCGGAGACGAAGGCTTCCTTGAGGGACTGGAAAGCCTTGTGGGCGTCGGGGGACCAGCGGAAGACCTGGGACTTCTTGAACAGGAGCGTGAGCGGACCGGCGATCTTGGCATATCCGTCAATGAAGCGACGGTAAAAGTTCGAGAACCCAATGAAGGAGCGAAGGTCGGAGACATTGCGGGGGACGGGCCAGTCGACAATGGCGGAGAGCTTTGCTCGTTCCATCTCGATACCCTTGGGCGAGATGACGTAGCCGAGGAACGAGACCTTGTCCTTGGAGAACTCGCACTTCTCCAGCTTGCAGTACAACTTTGCAGCCTGGAGCTTGGCCAGGACCTGCTTGACGTGATTTGCATGCTGAGTGGGGTCAGCGCTGTAAATCAAAATGTCGTCAAGGTAGGCAATCGCAAAGTTGTCCAGTTCATCACGAAGGACATCGTTGATGAAGTGCTGGAAGGTGGCCGGAGCATTGGTGAGTCCAAAGGGCATCACCAAGTACTCGAACTGGCCGTAACGAGTGCGAAAGGCCGTCTTCCACTCGTCGCCTGCGCGGATACGCAGCAGGTTGTAGGCCCCGCGGAGGTCCAGCTTCGTGAACACCTTCGCGTCCCGAACTCGGTCCAGCATCTCGTTGATCAACGGTAAGGGATAACGATTCTTGGCCGTGATCGTGTTCAATGCGCGATAGTCCACGCAGAGACGCAGAGAGCCGTCCTTCTTCTTGACGAAAAGGATCGGGGAACCGGCGGGAGAGGACGAAGAACGGATGAACCCTTTGACGAGGTTGTCGTCGAGGTATTCACGAAGGGCCTTGAGTTCGGGCTCTGACAGGGAGTAGAGCGGTCCGAACTTGGGGGTCTTGCCGGGCTCCAGGTCGATCGGGCAGTCGTACGTCCGGTGCGGGGGCAACGAGTCGGCTTCCTGCTTCGAGAAGACTGAGCCAAACGACTTGTACTCCTCGGGGATCGACGTCGAGAGGGGCGTCGGATCCGGATCGGTGGCAGGAAGGACGAGGACTTGGAACACAGTCAGGGGTTCGGGGCTAGACTGTCTGTCGAGGACGGACTGCTCCAACGACTTGTACCTGATCGCTTGGACACGGACAGGAGCGGGGCTGGGAGCAACGGGACCGGGGAGACCAGGACGGACGGAGACGAGACCGGAGGGACCAGGACGAGCAGCACAGGAACAGGGCACCTCACTCGGAACACAATCAGAATAACGTTGAGCGATCACTTTATTCTGATCATCTTCGCGAGTACAAACGGTGCGAGGCGAAGAAGCGAGCACCACAGTGGTGTCGGTAGAGGCACGAGGGAAAACATTGGGTGTGTCGCCAACAAGAGGAAGGGGAGAAGGAGAAACGGAAGAAACGGAAGGGAGGGAAGAGGCATCCACAACCTTGAGGATGTGGTTTGCAGGACGGGGAAGGCAAAGGAGTCCACGAGCCCAGTGGAACCTGGGTTCGATGGACTGCAGCCAGGGATAGCCAAGGATAACAGGTTGGTGGGGAGACTTAATGACATCAAAGGAAAGGTGTTGAGTGTAGTCCCCAAGAACAATCTTGAGGGGTTCCGTCTCAAAAGTGATGGGGCCGGAAGAAAGTGGCTGGCCATCGACACCTTGGACAGGGAGGGGAGTGGATTTGGAAACGAGGGGGACCGAGAAGCGGTCAACAAAGCTCTCGTCGATGAAGTTGCCGGAGGCACCAGAATCGACGAGAAGTTGGCAAGAGAGGGAGCGACCAGAAGGGAGAACAAGAGAAGCGGAGAAAACGGGAGAAGACGAAGAAATCGACGAGACGCACGAAGAAGGCTCGGAGCAGAGATCAGTGTCGGCAGCATGGTTCGAGCAGATGACCAAGTTCGCAGGTGGTGTGGAGATCGGGAGCTCTGTCAAAGACATCTGGGAGCCAGATGTGCCCTTAGAAGAGGCGGGTTTGACAGAGTGCGATCCACCACCGACTACATTGATCATTCCACACATAGCCATGCGTTCGACACTTACCTCATGCTCCTTACCATCGACGCTTGCTTCTGGAGGAAGGGGAGACGGCTCCAGATCTAAGCCTCCACTTAGATCTGGGCCTGGTCGTTTCCCGACTCGAAGTGTTCCTCCTCACCATCATCGTAGACGATGGTTCGGACAACCTTCGAACGGGGACGGGAGCCGGGAGCCTGAGGACGGGAGCCGGGGAAGCGGGAACCAGAGGCGGGAGCACGGGAGCCGGACTTGAGGGGGCAGGACTTGGCGACGTGGCCGGGCTTGCCACAGCGGAAGCAGAGGCGCTCCTGGAAGCGGCGGTTCTTCTCCTCGGGGGTCAGGCGGCTGACGACGGCGGCGTCGATCTGCATCGGCTCGGAGTAGAGAACCGGAGGCTCCTGGGCGGGCGGCTGGAAGGACGGTGTCACAGATCGCTCTGCCCGCCTAGCTGCACCGTCGCACTTGTGTCACTGTTTGCGTCGCACACTTTCCTTTTCCTTTGTCCTGTGACGCCTTTCCTTTTTCCTTGCTCTCATGTTGCACACGCCGCTCTGTTTTCCCTGCATTTGTCATCGACCATGCATTAGTCAGACGCTGTGTCACCCGCATTTGTCAGCCACCGAGCATTTGTCAGACTTTCACATGTTTCTCCGGTTAGCCGTTGCTGCCTGGCTGCTGTCCCGCCGCCTCCGCTGCTTCGCCCCCGCTGCGGCAGGCTTCGCCTCCGGGACCGCCAGACAGATAAATAGCCCGCCTTCACCCGCTCATGTTTCTGGTCATCACCTTCGACCCCAGACACACTTGACTCTAGATCCTAGCCTCGCTAAGATCAATAAAACCCTTCTCTATCTTTTTCTTTTGATCTCCTCTTGATCCCGTGATCTGACATGGTAGCATCGGTCGATCCCGCCGTCAATGCCTGTCTCCAGGCCCTTGAACAACTATCGCTCGAGGACCGCGCCCTGGTCCTCTCCGCCCTGACTGCCCAGCCGAATCTCCCCACGGTCCCTCCCGGTTTCAAGCGTCCCAAGATCCCGCTCCCCGACGCCTTCACTGGCGAGCGTAAGGCTGCTGTCGTTGACGAGTTTGTCTTCTCAATGACCGAGTACATTGCCTTCCACAGTCTCGATGACGCCACCGCTGTCGCCACCGTCGCCATGAACCTCAAGGGCAAGGCCAAGACCTGGTGGCGCCTCTGGTCCCAGGGCAAGCAACTCGACAACCTGACCCCGGCCGCCGTCCTGTCCCTCGTCCGCGACACCTTCCTTCCGTCCACCTCGCTGCGCACCACCGAGGATGAGTTCGAAGCACTGCGCCACACCGGCTCCGTCGAGCAGTTCAACTCTCGCTTCCGCGATCTCCTCCTCGAGCTGCCCCACTTCAGCAACAACCGCCAGAACCTGCAGCGCTACCTCACCAAGCTCAAGCACAGGGTGCGCATCGAAGTCGAATGGAAGCTTGACTCCAACACAGCCACCCTCGAAGATGCCATGGCCCTCGCCGAGCGATACGAGTCCATTATGGGTCAATCGCAACCCCTGATGCAGCAGCCCGCTCGCACTCAGTTCCGCGATCAACCCTTCCGCGAGCTCCAGTTCCAGCGACCTCCTCTCTTCCGCGCTCCACCTGGTCAGCCGCAGTTCCGCCCAATGGTCCGTCCTCCTCGTCCCGCCTTCCAGCCGACCCAGCCTCCCGCACGTGACCCCAACGCCATGGACCTCGACAACGTCGACATGCGCCCGATCAAGAAGCTCACCGACCGCGAGAAGGAGTACCTCCGCCGTAACGGAGGCTGCTTCCGCTGCCGCAAGTTCGGCCACATCGCCTCGCAGTGTCCCTTGAACCAGCCCCGCATCAACGCCATCGTCGAGACCGCCGACCAGGCCACCTTCTACGAAGATCAGGGAAACGACGAGGCGGCAACCCCTGGATACTACGACCTCTGAAGGACCCGGCGAGTTGCCGCCATCCGACTCCGACCCCCGACGCTGAACTATTGACTCTCGCCACCGGACCTCACCTGATCAACTCTCTCATCGACGAACCCCACCGCATTGCCGCCAACCACGGCAAGGGACTGCTTGTGATCGACGCCACCCTCAACGGCTCCCCGATCACCGTCCTCATCGACCCTGGTGCGACCAACTCGCACATCTCCGAGACCCTCGCCTCGACCCTCGACCTTCGAACCAAGACCACCGCCAACGCCGTCACGATGCCCAACGGCAAGTCCTTCCCGTCCTCCGTCACCGATCCCGTCGACCTCACCATCCACGACTACCACGCCCGCATCAACCTCTTCACCGCGCCACTCACCTGGGACGTTATCCTCGGCAAGAACTGGCTCGACCAGACCAACCCCGAGATCGACTGGCCCTCCAACCGAATCAAGTTCTCGATCGACGGGAAGCACCACACTTGGACGGCATCGCGACCCGACACCGGAATGCCACTCACGACCCTCGAACTCCGATCCCAGTACCACATGTCGACCCAGCAGATCAACGCACTGGCTTCGACTCCCGGCGCCGTGTATGTTTGTACTCTGAGCAGTGACTTGAATACAGTTGCTGTTGAACCCTACGACCCCGTTGCCCAACTTGCCCGTGTCCTCGAACCACTGACCCCCGAACACCGATCCATCATCGCAAAGTACCGCGATGCCTTCAACGAACTCAAGGAACTCCCGCCTCACCGACCCGGCATCGACATGAACATCCAACTCGACGACTCTGCCAAGCCAACCTGGTCGTCGCTCTACCAAATGTCGGCCGAAGAACTCGCTCGTCTCAAAGACGAACTCGACCGATTGCTCCGGATCGGCCACATCCGCAAGTCCGTCTCGCCCTTCGGCGCACCGATCTTCTGGGTCAAGCAGGGCGACAAGTTCCGACTCGTCTTTGACTTCCGCGCCCTCAACAAGATCACCGTCAAGGACCGCACCGCGCTGCCCAACATGCGCGAGATCATCGACCGCCTGTCCAAGTGCCGTGTCTTCTCCAAGCTCGACTTGCAACGCGGATTCCACCAGATCCGCATTGCCGACGCCGACACCCCCAAGACGGCCTTCAGGACCAAGTACGGCCACTTTGAGTGGCTTGTGATGCCCTTCGGCCTCGCCAACAGTCCCTCCGTGTTCCAAGCCGCGATGAACGACATCTTCCGCGAGTTCATCGACGACTTTGTGTTCGTCTACATCGACGACATCCTGATCGCATCCGAGGACGAGGACCAGCACATCCGCCACATCGAACTGGTCCTCGACAAGATCCACCGACACGGCTTCAAGATCCGACCCGAGAAGTGTTCGTTCTTCAACTCGACCGTCACCTATCTCGGCTTCATCATCGGCGAAGGACGCATCCAAGTGCATCCCTCGCGCATCGACGCCATCAAGAACTACCCGCGACCAACGACCGAACACGAACTCCGCAGCTTCCTCGGCTTGACCAACACCATCATGAGCTTTGTCCCTGGCTACGCTGCCCTCGCCGGTCCACTCTCGACTCTGATCACCACCCGCTCCGCCAACTCGACCAAGTCCGTCGTCTGGGACGACAACGCCATCGCCGCCTTCGAGCAGCTCAAGTTGCTCTCGCCTCAGTCGCTGCACATGGTCAACCCGGACAAGGACATTCACCTCTTCACCGACTGGTCCGAGTCAAGCGCATCGATTGGTGGATGGATCGGGCAGGACATGGACGGATCCGGCACGGTGCGCCCCATCGCTTTCAACTCGCAGAAACTGCACGGATCCGAACTCAACTACTCGCCCTACAACGGCGAGCTGCTGTCGATCACCCGCCACCTCGACAAGTTCAAGAACTACCTCGTCGGCCGCAAAGTCTTCCTCCACACCGACCAGAAGGCGCTCAAGCACATCCTCGACTCCAAGACCCTCAACAAGCGCCAACAGCGAGCCATCGACACGATGCTGGACTTTGACCTCGAGATCCAGTGGATCCCCGGCTCGTGGAACAAGGTCGCCGACGTGCTCTCGCGCACACCGACAGCCATCTCCAAGGCCGTCCAAGTCTCGATCATCAACGCGATTGTCAACCTCGGACCCTCGCCCGACGATCTCTTGGACACCATCCGCACTCAGTACAGCTCCGACCCGATCCTGTCAGCACTGATCTCGGTCCTCCGCGACAACTCGACCGACGGACTCAAGCCGTGGATGAAGGCACAGCTGCACCGCTTCTCACTTCGACACGGGATTCTCTACTTCGACTCGACCCGCATCTGCATCCCCGGCAAGGACCTCCGCATCTCGATCATCAAGGACCACCACGACTCTGTCTGTGCAGCTCACCCCGGCACCAACACGCTCTACAAGGCCATCTCGACACACTACTACTGGCCCGCCATGTCCAAGGACATTGCCGAGTGGGTCTCGCACTGCGACATCTGCCAGCGAGCCAAGATCCGACGACAACAAGCATACGGTCACTTCTCCCGGATCCCTGTGGCCACCCGCAAGATGGACACTGTCGCCCTCGACTTCATCCTCGGACTCCCGCCTGTCACGGACTCACTCTCGGGACGCACCTTCAACTCGATCACGATCTTTGTCGACTCCCTCACCAAGTACGTCGTCCTGGTTCCTGGCAACAAGACCGACTCGGCCGAAGACGTCGCCCGCCAGTACTTCCGCGATGTCTTTGTGCACTTTGGACTCGCCGGCACTTTCATCTCGGATCACGACACACGCTTCCGGTCGGCCTTCTGGACAGGACTTAACACTCTGCTCAAGACCGAACTCCGGATCGCCTTTGCCCACCACCACGAGGCCGCCGGACAAGTCGAACGCTTTGTGGCAACCGTCGCCGAGGCCATCCGCTGTTCGACTCTGGCCCTCGGCTCCCGCTGGATCGATCAAGTGCCATACATCCAGTTCGCGCTCAACTCACACAGCTCAGCTTCGACTGGACATTCGCCCTTCTTCCTGATGCACGGTCAGCATCCTCGCACTCCTGCCAACACCGACATCATCGCCGAGTCCAACCCTGCAGCACAGTCGATCGAGGAGATGCAAGCGACTCTGGACTTGGTCTCGGACAACATCGGCAAGGCCCAGGACCGGGCCCTGTACTACGCCAACCGACATCGACGCGATATCAGCTACGACATTGGCGACCAAGTCCTGATCGACACGACCGCGTATCACTTCAGCA
This sequence comes from Polychytrium aggregatum, assembly GCF_025602895.1. Classification (NCBI taxonomy): domain Eukaryota; kingdom Fungi; phylum Chytridiomycota; class Chytridiomycetes; order Polychytriales; genus Polychytrium; species Polychytrium aggregatum. The sequence continues at coordinate 234,621 of NW_026516253.1, forward strand.
CGGACGACGTCACACCCTCCAAGATGCGGATGCCGTACTTGGGACCCTTCAAGATCATCGAGAAGATCGGAACGACTGGATATCGACTTCGACTCCCGAGGACCCTCCGATTTACAACCGAACTCCCCGCTTCCGCCCTCGTCCCCTACAACACACCATCGACCGACCAACTTGTGTTTGATGAACCCGGACCCAACCACAACGACGAATCAGTGTTCGAAGCGATCATTGGACACAGGATCAACCGACGACGTCGACTTCCTGGATATCGACACGAGTTCTTGCTCCGCTGGCAGGGATACGACCCATCTTACGACTCGTGGGCACCACTGGCCGAACTCTTGGATGGAGGACTCGCAGATATCCACGACTTCCTCAGCCGCAACCGCAACCTTCCGGAAATGGACACACTGATCGACCTTTGCCAAGCACAAGTGCAACGCAACTCGGGATCGAAAAATTGATGGTTTGACTTGAGCACAATTTTTCTGGGGGGGATGTCACAGATCGCTCTGCCCGCCTAGCTGCACCGTCGCACTTGTGTCACTGTTTGCGTCGCACACTTTCCTTTTCCTTTGTCCTGTGACGCCTTTCCTTTTTCCTTGCTCTCATGTTGCACACGCCGCTCTGTTTTCCCTGCATTTGTCATCGACCATGCATTAGTCAGACGCTGTGTCACCCGCATTTGTCAGCCACCGAGCATTTGTCAGACTTTCACATGTTTCTCCGGTTAGCCGTTGCTGCCTGGCTGCTGTCCCGCCGCCTCCGCTGCTTCGCCCCCGCTGCGGCAGGCTTCGCCTCCGGGACCGCCAGACAGATAAATAGCCCGCCTTCACCCGCTCATGTTTCTGGTCATCACCTTCGACCCCAGACACACTTGACTCTAGATCCTAGCCTCGCTAAGATCAATAAAACCCTTCTCTATCTTTTTCTTTTGATCTCCTCTTGATCCCGTGATCTGACAGACGGGGTGCGGGAGTTGAAGGCCTGGGTGCCGAAGGAAACAGGGCCAGTGTTTCGGAGCTCGTTGTTGAGCTCGATGATGCGTGCATCGATCTTGAGGCAACGCTCGACGAACGGGACCAAGCGGAGAGGGAGAGGGTCGATGAAGGAGAGGCGCTGCTTGATCTCCCTCGACAGGCCACGGCGGAAGGCGGAGATCTTGGCTTCGTCGTTCCAGGGAAGGTCGGCGGCAACGCGGAGGAACTCTGAGGCATAATCCATGCACGAGCGGTTGCCCTGTGCCATGGAGGAAAGGAGCAGCTCGGCAGTGTGGGTGCGGTCGGGATCGTCAAACGCTTGGCGAAAGCGTTCCATGAACGAGTCGAACGAGTGCAGGATTTGATCGTTCGACTCGATCAAGGGAGTCGCCCACTGGAGGGCCGGACCAGTGAGCAAACTCAAGACGTAACCCACCTTGACTTGCTCGGACGGGAACCTGGATGCCTGGAGCATCATGAGCAGGCGGCACTGGTTGACGAAGGGGCGGAACTTTGACCTGGTGCCGTCGAACTTGTCCGGGGTCGGCATGTGCGGGAGCTGTGGGGCGGCGGAAGAATGTGTGGTCCGGAGGAGAACCAGTTCCTCCTGGAGGGCAACGATTTGGGCCTGGAGTTGGTCCATGTGGGCTTTGAAAGTGGGGAGCGAGGATGCAGGGAAGACAACAGAGAATAGAAGGATGAGGGCAGCAACGAAGCCTCAGCCAAGCAGGTGGTCAGACAGAGAGAGGGAGTTCGAACAATATGTGAGGACCACGACAAGCAACGACACTGGACGACCAGGTGCTTGGCGAACAACGATAAGCTATATTACGACTTATCAGATAACAACAAGTGTTGTTCGAACTGCAGATACAAAATGGGTGCGAGAAAGGAGGGGCTTTATAGCCAAGAGGGAAACCGAAGGGCGAAAGTGGGCGAGAAGGGTGGAGCGACAAACGATGGACGAGAAGGGGGTGCGAGGGAGGCGGAGCATCCAGCGAGAGGGGCGAAGCACAGCGCAGTCGGAGGCGAAGTCAGAGTCATCGGCGCCAGCCAATCAGGGAATACACGCCAAGACAAACAAACATGACTCACGGTGCATCACGCGCAGCAGTCCACACGTGTTCCCAACGTGCATGATCATCACAAACCAAGACCACCGCCAACGCCGTCACGATGCCCAACGGCAAGTCCTTCCCGTCCTCCGTCACCGATCCCGTCGACCTCACCATCCACGACTACCACGCCCGCATCAACCTCTTCACCGCGCCACTCACCTGGGACGTTATCCTCGGCAAGAACTGGCTCGACCAGACCAACCCCGAGATCGACTGGCCCTCCAACCGAATCAAGTTCTCGATCGACGGGAAGCACCACACTTGGACGGCATCGCGACCCGACACCGGAATGCCACTCACGACCCTCGAACTCCGATCCCAGTACCACATGTCGACCCAGCAGATCAACGCACTGGCTTCGACTCCCGGCGCCGTGTATGTTTGTACTCTGAGCAGTGACTTGAATACAGTTGCTGTTGAGCCCTACGACCCTGTTGCCCAACTCGCCCGTGTCCTCGAACCACTGACCCCCGAACACCGATCCATCATCGCAAAGTACCGCGATGCCTTCAACGAACTCAAGGAACTCCCGCCTCACCGACCCGGCATCGACATGAACATCCGACTCGACGACTCTGCCAAGCCAACCTGGTCGTCGCTCTACCAGATGTCGGCCGAAGAACTCGCTCGACTCAAAAACGAACTCGACCGATTGCTCCGAATCGGCCACATCCGCAAGTCCGTCTCGCCCTTCGGCGCACCGATCTTCTGGGTCAAGCAGGGCGACAAGTTCCGACTCGTCTTTGACTTCCGCGCCCTCAACAAGATCACCGTCAAGGACCGCACCGCGCTGCCCAACATGCGCGAGATCATCGACCGCCTGTCCAAGTGCCGTGTCTTCTCCAAGCTCGACTTGCAACGCGGATTCCACCAGATCCGCATCGCCGACGCCGACACCCCCAAGACGGCCTTCAGGACCAAGTACGGCCACTTTGAGTGGCTTGTGATGCCCTTCGGCCTCGCCAACAGTCCCTCGGTTTTCCAAGCCGCGATGAACGACATCTTCCGCGAGTTCATCGACGACTTTGTGTTTGTCTACATCGACGACATCCTGATCGCATCCGAGGACGAGGACCAGCACATCCGCCACATCGAACTGGTCCTCGACAAGATCCACCGACACGGCTTCAAGATCCGACCCGAGAAGTGTTCGTTCTTCAACTCGACCGTCACCTATCTCGGCTTCATCATCGGCGAAGGACGCATCCAAGTGCATCCCTCGCGCATCGACGCCATCAAGAACTACCCGCGACCAACGACCGAACACGAACTTCGCAGTTTCCTCGGCTTGACCAACACCATCATGAGCTTTGTTCCCGGCTACGCTGCCCTCGCCGGTCCACTCTCGACTCTGATCACCACCCGCTCCGCCAACTCGACCAAGTCCGTCGTCTGGGACGACAACGCCATCGCCGCCTTCGAGCAGCTCAAGTTGCTCTCGCCTCAGTCGCTGCACATGGTCAACCCGGACAAGGACATTCACCTCTTCACCGACTGGTCCGAGTCAAGCGCATCGATTGGTGGATGGATCGGCCAGGACATGGACGGATCCGGCACAGTGCGCCCCATCGCCTTCAACTCGCAGAAACTGCACGGATCCGAGCTCAACTACTCGCCCTACAACGGCGAGTTGCTGTCGATCACCCGCCACCTCGACAAGTTCAAGAACTACCTCGTCGGCCGCAAAGTCTTCCTCCACACCGACCAGAAGGCGCTCAAGCACATCCTCGACTCCAAGACCCTCAACAAGCGCCAACAGCGAGCCATCGACACGATGCTGGACTTTGACCTCGAGATCCAGTGGATCCCCGGCTCGTGGAACAAGGTCGCCGACGTGCTCTCGCGCACACCGACAGCCATCTCCAAGGCCGTCCAAGTCTCGATCATCAACGCGATTGTCAACCTCGGACCCTCGCCCGACGATCTCTTGGACACCATCCGCACTCAGTACAGCTCCGACCCGATCCTGTCAGCACTGATCTCGGCCCTCTGCGACAACTCGACCGACGGACTCAAGCCGTGGATGAAGGCACAGCTGCACCGCTTCTCACTTCGACACGGGATTCTCTACTTCGACTCGACCCGCATCTGCATCCCCGGCAAGGACCTCCGCATCTCGATCATCAAGGACCACCACGACTCTGTCTGTGCAGCTCACCCCGGCACCAACACGCTCTACAAGGCCATCTCGACACACTACTACTGGCCCGCCATGTCCAAGGACATTGCCGAGTGGGTCTCGCACTGCGACATCTGCCAGCGAGCCAAGATCCGACGACAACAAGCATACGGTCACTTCTCCCGGATCCCTGTGGCCACCCGCAAGATGGACACTGTCGCCCTCGACTTCATCCTCGGACTCCCGCCTGTCACGGACTCACTCTCGGGACGCACCTTCAACTCGATCACGATCTTTGTCGACTCCCTCACCAAGTACGTCGTCCTGGTTCCTGGCAACAAGACCGACTCGGCCGAAGACGTCGCCCGCCAGTACTTCCGCGATGTCTTTGTGCACTTTGGACTCGCCGGCACTTTCATCTCCGATCACGACACACGCTTCCGGTCGGCCTTCTGGACAGGACTCAACGTTCTGCTCAAGACCGAACTCCGGATCGCCTTTGCCCACCACCACGAGGCCGCCGGACAAGTCGAACGCTTTGTGGCAACCGTCGCCGAGGCCATCCGCTGTTCGACTCTGGCCCTCGGCTCCCGCTGGATCGATCAAGTGCCGTACATCCAGTTCGCGCTCAACTCACACAACTCAGCATCGACTGGACATTCGCCCATCTTCCTGATGCACGGTCAGCATCCTCGCACTCCTGCCAACACCGACATCATCGCCGAGTCCAACCCTGCAGCACAGTCGATCGAGGAGATGCAAGCGACTCTGGACTTGGTCTCGGACAACATCGGCAAGGCCCAGGACCGGGCCCTGTACTACGCCAACCGACATCGACGCGATATCAGCTACGACATTGGCGACCAAGTCCTGATCGACACGACCGCGTACCACTTCAGCACGGACGACGTCACACCCTCCAAGATGCGGATGCCGTACTTGGGACCCTTCAAGATCATCGAGAAGATCGGAACGACTGGATATCGACTTCGACTCCCGAGGACCCTCCGATTTACAACCGAACTCCCCGCTTCCGCCCTCGTCCCCTACAACACACCATCGACCGACCAACTTGTGTTTGATGAACCCGGACCCAACCACAACGACGAATCAGTGTTCGAAGCGATCATTGGACACAGGATCAACAGACGACGCCGACTTCCTGGATATCGACACGAGTTCCTGCTCCGCTGGCAGGGATACGACCCATCGTACGACTCGTGGGCACCACTCGCCGAACTCTTGGATGGAGGACTCGCAGACATCCACGACTTCCTCAGCCGCAACCGCAACCTTCCGGAAATCGACTCACTGATCGACCTTTGCCAAGCACAAGTGCAACGCAACTCGGGATCGAAAAATTGATGGTTTGACTTGAGCACAATTTTTCTGGGGGGGATGTCACAGATCTCTCTGCCCGTCAGGCTGCACCGTCGCACTTGTGTCACTGTTTGCGTCGCACACTTTCCTTTTCCTTTGTCCTGTGACGCCTTTCCTTTTTCCTTGCTCTCATGTTGCACACGCCGCTCTGTGTTCCCTGCATTTGTCATCGACCATGCATTAGTCAGACGCCGTGTCACCCGCATTTGTCAGCCACCGAGCATTTGCCAGACTTTCACATGTTTCTCCGGTTAGCCGCTGCTGCCTGGCTGCTGTCCCGCCGCCTCCGCTGCTTCGCCCCCGCTGCGGCAGGCTTCGCCTCCGGGACCGCCAGACAGATAAATAGCCCGCCTTCGCCCGCTCATGTTTCTGGTCATCACCTTCGACCCCAGACACACTTGACTCAAGATCCTAGCCTCGCTGTCACAGATCGCTCTGCCCGCCTAGCTGCACCGTCGCACTTGTGTCACTGTTTGCGTCGCACACTTTCCTTTTCCTTTGTCCTGTGACGCCTTTCCTTTTTCCTTGCTCTCATGTTGCACACGCCGCTCTGTTTTCCCTGCATTTGTCATCGACCATGCATTAGTCAGACGCTGTGTCACCCGCATTTGTCAGCCACCGAGCATTTGTCAGACTTTCACATGTTTCTCCGGTTAGCCGTTGCTGCCTGGCTGCTGTCCCGCCGCCTCCGCTGCTTCGCCCCCGCTGCGGCAGGCTTCGCCTCCGGGACCGCCAGACAGATAAATAGCCCGCCTTCACCCGCTCATGTTTCTGGTCATCACCTTCGACCCCAGACACACTTGACTCTAGATCCTAGCCTCGCTAAGATCAATAAAACCCTTCTCTATCTTTTTCTTTTGATCTCCTCTTGATCCCGTGATCTGACATGGTAGCATCGGACGATCCCGCCGTCAATGCCTGTCTCCAGGCCCTTGAACAACTATCGCTCGAGGACCGCGCCCTGGTCCTCTCCGCCCTGACTGCCCAGCCGAATCTCCCCACGGTCCCTCCCGGTTTCAAGCGTCCCAAGATCCCGCTCCCCGACGCCTTCACTGGCGAGCGTAAGGCTGCTGTCGTTGACGAGTTTGTCTTCTCAATGACCGAGTACATTGCCTTCCACAGTCTCGATGACGCCACCGCTGTCGCCACCGTCGCCATGAACCTCAAGGGCAAGGCCAAGACCTGGTGGCGCCTCTGGTCCCAGGGCAAGCAACTCGACAACCTGACCCCGGCCGCCGTCCTGTCCCTCGTCCGCGACACCTTCCTTCCGTCCACCTCGCTGCGCACCACCGAGGATGAGTTCGAAGCACTGCGCCACACCGGCTCCGTCGAGCAGTTCAACTCTCGCTTCCGCGATCTCCTCCTCGAGCTGCCCCACTTCAGCAACAACCGCCAGAACCTGCAGCGCTACCTCACCAAGCTCAAGCACAGGGTGCGCATCGAAGTCGAATGGAAGCTTGACTCCAACACAGCCACCCTCGAAGATGCCATGGCCCTCGCCGAGCGATACGAGTCCATTATGGGTCAATCGCAACCCCTGATGCAGCAGCCCGCTCGCACTCAGTTCCGCGATCAACCCTTCCGCGAGCTCCAGTTCCAGCGACCTCCTCTCTTCCGCGCTCCACCTGGTCAGCCGCAGTTCCGCCCAATGGTCCGTCCTCCTCGTCCCGCCTTCCAGCCGACCCAGCCTCCCGCACGTGACCCCAACGCCATGGACCTCGACAACGTCGACATGCGCCCGATCAAGAAGCTCACCGACCGCGAGAAGGAGTACCTCCGCCGTAACGGAGGCTGCTTCCGCTGCCGCAAGTTCGGCCACATCGCCTCGCAGTGTCCCTTGAACCAGCCCCGCATCAACGCCATCGTCGAGACCGCCGACCAGGCCACCTTCTACGAAGATCAGGGAAACGACGAGGCGGCAACCCCTGGATACTACGACCTCTGAAGGACCCGGCGAGTTGCCGCCATCCGACTCCGACCCCCGACGCTGAACTATTGACTCTCGCCACCGGACCTCACCTGATCAACTCTCTCATCGACGAACCCCACCGCATTGCCGCCAACCACGGCAAGGGACTGCTTGTGATCGACGCCACCCTCAACGGCTCCCCGATCACCGTCCTCATCGACCCTGGTGCGACCAACTCGCACATCTCCGAGACCCTCGCCTCGACCCTCGACCTTCGAACCAAGACCACCGCCAACGCCGTCACGATGCCCAACGGCAAGTCCTTCCCGTCCTCCGTCACCGATCCCGTCGACCTCACCATCCACGACTACCACGCCCGCATCAACCTCTTCACCGCGCCACTCACCTGGGACGTTATCCTCGGCAAGAACTGGCTCGACCAGACCAACCCCGAGATCGACTGGCCCTCCAACCGAATCAAGTTCTCGATCGACGGGAAGCACCACACTTGGACGGCATCGCGACCCGACACCGGAATGCCACTCACGACCCTCGAACTCCGATCCCAGTACCACATGTCGACCCAGCAGATCAACGCACTGGCTTCGACTCCCGGCGCCGTGTATGTTTGTACTCTGAGCAGTGACTTGAATACAGTTGCTGTTGAACCCTACGACCCCGTTGCCCAACTTGCCCGTGTCCTCGAACCACTGACCCCCGAACACCGATCCATCATCGCAAAGTACCGCGATGCCTTCAACGAACTCAAGGAACTCCCGCCTCACCGACCCGGCATCGACATGAACATCCGACTCGACGACTCTGCCAAGCCAACCTGGTCGTCGCTCTACCAAATGTCGGCCGAAGAACTCGCTCGTCTCAAAGACGAACTCGACCGATTGCTCCGGATCGGCCACATCCGCAAGTCCGTCTCGCCCTTCGGCGCACCGATCTTCTGGGTCAAGCAGGGCGACAAGTTCCGACTCGTCTTTGACTTCCGCGCCCTCAACAAGATCACCGTCAAGGACCGCACCGCGCTGCCCAACATGCGCGAGATCATCGACCGCCTGTCCAAGTGCCGTGTCTTCTCCAAGCTCGACTTGCAACGCGGATTCCACCAGATCCGCATTGCCGACGCCGACACCCCCAAGACGGCCTTCAGGACCAAGTACGGCCACTTTGAGTGGCTTGTGATGCCCTTCGGCCTCGCCAACAGTCCCTCCGTGTTCCAAGCCGCGATGAACGACATCTTCCGCGAGTTCATCGACGACTTTGTGTTCGTCTACATCGACGACATCCTGATCGCATCCGAGGACGAGGACCAGCACATCCGCCACATCGAACTGGTCCTCGACAAGATCCACCGACACGGCTTCAAGATCCGACCCGAGAAGTGTTCGTTCTTCAACTCGACCGTCACCTATCTCGGCTTCATCATCGGCGAAGGACGCATCCAAGTGCATCCCTCGCGCATCGACGCCATCAAGAACTACCCGCGACCAACGACCGAACACGAACTCCGCAGCTTCCTCGGCTTGACCAACACCATCATGAGCTTTGTCCCTGGCTACGCTGCCCTCGCCGGTCCACTCTCGACTCTGATCACCACCCGCTCCGCCAACTCGACCAAGTCCGTCGTCTGGGACGACAACGCCATCGCCGCCTTCGAGCAGCTCAAGTTGCTCTCGCCTCAGTCGCTGCACATGGTCAACCCGGACAAGGACATTCACCTCTTCACCGACTGGTCCGAGTCAAGCGCATCGATTGGTGGATGGATCGGGCAGGACATGGACGGATCCGGCACGGTGCGCCCCATCGCTTTCAACTCGCAGAAACTGCACGGATCCGAACTCAACTACTCGCCCTACAACGGCGAGCTGCTGTCGATCACCCGCCACCTCGACAAGTTCAAGAACTACCTCGTCGGCCGCAAAGTCTTCCTCCACACCGACCAGAAGGCGCTCAAGCACATCCTCGACTCCAAGACCCTCAACAAGCGCCAACAGCGAGCCATCGACACGATGCTGGACTTTGACCTCGAGATCCAGTGGATCCCCGGCTCGTGGAACAAGGTCGCCGACGTGCTCTCGCGCACACCGACAGCCATCTCCAAGGCCGTCCAAGTCTCGATCATCAACGCGATTGTCAACCTCGGACCCTCGCCCGACGATCTCTTGGACACCATCCGCACTCAGTACAGCTCCGACCCGATCCTGTCAGCACTGATCTCGGTCCTCCGCGACAACTCGACCGACGGACTCAAGCCGTGGATGAAGGCACAGCTGCACCGCTTCTCACTTCGACACGGGATTCTCTACTTCGACTCGACCCGCATCTGCATCCCCGGCAAGGACCTCCGCATCTCGATCATCAAGGACCACCACGACTCTGTCTGTGCAGCTCACCCCGGCACCAACACGCTCTACAAGGCCATCTCGACACACTACTACTGGCCCGCCATGTCCAAGGACATTGCCGAGTGGGTCTCGCACTGCGACATCTGCCAGCGAGCCAAGATCCGACGACAACAAGCATACGGTCACTTCTCCCGGATCCCTGTGGCCACCCGCAAGATGGACACTGTCGCCCTCGACTTCATCCTCGGACTCCCGCCTGTCACGGACTCACTCTCGGGACGCACCTTCAACTCGATCACGATCTTTGTCGACTCCCTCACCAAGTACGTCGTCCTGGTTCCTGGCAACAAGACCGACTCGGCCGAAGACGTCGCCCGCCAGTACTTCCGCGATGTCTTTGTGCACTTTGGACTCGCCGGCACTTTCATCTCGGATCACGACACACGCTTCCGGTCGGCCTTCTGGACAGGACTTAACACTCTGCTCAAGACCGAACTCCGGATCGCCTTTGCCCACCACCACGAGGCCGCCGGACAAGTCGAACGCTTTGTGGCAACCGTCGCCGAGGCCATCCGCTGTTCGACTCTGGCCCTCGGCTCCCGCTGGATCGATCAAGTGCCATACATCCAGTTCGCGCTCAACTCACACAGCTCAGCTTCGACTGGACATTCGCCCTTCTTCCTGATGCACGGTCAGCATCCTCGCACTCCTGCCAACACCGACATCATCGCCGAGTCCAACCCTGCAGCACAGTCGATCGAGGAGATGCAAGCGACTCTGGACTTGGTCTCGGACAACATCGGCAAGGCCCAGGACCGGGCCCTGTACTACGCCAACCGACATCGACGCGATATCAGCTACGACATTGGCGACCAAGTCCTGATCGACACGACCGCGTATCACTTCAGCACGGACGACGTCACACCCTCCAAGATGCGGATGCCGTACTTGGGACCCTTCAAGATCATCGAGAAGATCGGAACGACTGGATATCGACTTCGACTCCCGAGGACCCTCCGATTTACAACCGAACTCCCCGCTTCCGCCCTCGTCCCCTACAACACACCATCGACCGACCAACTTGTGTTTGATGAACCCGGACCCAACCACAACGACGAATCAGTGTTCGAAGCGATCATTGGACACAGGATCAACCGACGACGTCGACTTCCTGGATATCGACACGAGTTCTTGCTCCGCTGGCAGGGATACGACCCATCTTACGACTCGTGGGCACCACTGGCCGAACTCTTGGATGGAGGACTCGCAGATATCCACGACTTCCTCAGCCGCAACCGCAACCTTCCGGAAATGGACACACTGATCGACCTTTGCCAAGCACAAGTGCAACGCAACTCGGGATCGAAAAATTGATGGTTTGACTTGAGCACAATTTTTCTGGGGGGGATGTCACAGATCGCTCTGCCCGCCTAGCTGCACCGTCGCACTTGTGTCACTGTTTGCGTCGCACACTTTCCTTTTCCTTTGTCCTGTGACGCCTTTCCTTTTTCCTTGCTCTCATGTTGCACACGCCGCTCTGTTTTCCCTGCATTTGTCATCGACCATGCATTAGTCAGACGCTGTGTCACCCGCATTTGTCAGCCACCGAGCATTTGTCAGACTTTCACATGTTTCTCCGGTTAGCCGTTGCTGCCTGGCTGCTGTCCCGCCGCCTCCGCTGCTTCGCCCCCGCTGCGGCAGGCTTCGCCTCCGGGACCGCCAGACAGATAAATAGCCCGCCTTCACCCGCTCATGTTTCTGGTCATCACCTTCGACCCCAGACACACTTGACTCTAGATCCTAGCCTCGCTAAGATCAATAAAACCCTTCTCTATCTTTTTCTTTTGATCTCCTCTTGATCCCGTGATCTGACACTCGCTAAGATCAATAAAACCCTTCTCTATCTTCTTCTTTTGACTTCCTCTTGATCCCGTGATCTGACACGGTGGCTGACAAATGCGGGTGACACGGCGTCTGACTAATGCATGGTCGATGACAAATGCAGGGAACACAGAGCGGCGTGTGCAACATGAGAGCAAGGAGAAAGGAAAGGCGTCACAGGACAAAGGAAATAGAAAGTGTGCGACGCAAACAGTGACACAAGTGCGACGGTGCAGCTAGGCGGGCAGAGGGATCTGTGACAGCGATGCCTTCAACGAACTCAAGGAACTCCCGCCTCACCGACCCGGCATCGACATGAACATCCGACTCGACGACTCTGCCAAGCCAACTTGGTCGTCGCTCTACCAGATGTCGGCCGAAGAACTCGCTCGACTCAAAGACGAACTCGACCGATTGCTCCGAATCGGCCATATCCGCAAGTCCGTCTCGCCCTTCGGCGCACCGATCTTCTGGGTCAAGCAGGGCGACAAGTTCCGACTCGTCTTTGACTTCCGCGCCCTCAACAAGATCACCGTCAAGGACCGCACCGCGCTGCCCAACATGCGCGAGATCATCGACCGCCTGTCCAAGTGCCGTGTCTTCTCCAAGCTCGACTTGCAACGCGGATTCCACCAGATCCGCATCGCCGACGCCGACACCCCCAAGACGGCCTTCAGGACCAAGTACGGCCACTTTGAGTGGCTTGTGATGCCCTTCGGCCTCGCCAACAGTCCCTCCGTGTTCCAAGCCGCGATGAACGACATCTTCCGCGAGTTCATCGACGACTTTGTGTTTGTCTACATCGACGACATCCTGATCGCATCCGAGGACGAGGACCAGCACATCCGCCACATCGAACTGGTCCTCGACAAGATCCACCGACACGGCTTCAAGATCCGACCCGAGAAGTGTTCGTTCTTCAACTCGACCGTCACCTATCTCGGCTTCATCATCGGCGAAGGACGCATCCAAGTGCATCCCTCGCGCATCGACGCCATCAAGAACTACCCGCGACCAACGACCGAACACGAACTTCGCAGTTTCCTCGGCTTGACCAACACCATCATGAGCTTTGTCCCTGGCTACGCTGCCCTCGCCGGTCCGCTCTCGACGCTGATCACCACCCGCTCTGCCAACTCGACCAAGTCCGTCATCTGGGACGACAACGCCATCGCTGCCTTCGAGCAGCTCAAGTTGCTCTCGCCTCAGTCGCTGCACATGGTCAACCCGGACAAGGACATTCACCTCTTCACCGACTGGTCCGAGTCAAGCGCATCGATTGGTGGATGGATCGGGCAGGACATGGACGGATCCGGCACAGTGCGCCCCATCGCCTTCAACTCGCAGAAACTTCACGGATCCGAGCTCAACTACTCGCCCTACAACGGCGAGTTGCTGTCGATCACCCGCCACCTCGACAAGTTCAAGAGCTACCTCGTCGGCCGCAAAGTCTTCCTCCACACCGACCAGAAGGCGCTCAAGCACATCCTCGACTCCAAGACCCTCAACAAGCGCCAACAGCGAGCCATCGACACGATGCTGGACTTTGACCTCGAGATCCAGTGGATCCCCGGCTCGTGGAACAAGGTCGCCGACGTGCTCTCGCGCACACCGACAGCCATCTCCAAGGCCGTCCAAGTCTCGATCATCAACGCGATTGTCAACCTCGGACCCTCGCCCGACGATCTCTTGGACACCATCCGCACTCAGTACAGCTCCGACCCGATCCTGTCAGCACTGATCTCGGCCCTCTGCGACAACTCGACCGACGGACTCAAGCCGTGGATGAAGGCACAGCTGCACCGCTTCTCACTTCGACACGGGATTCTCTACTTCGACTCGACCCGCATCTGCATCCCCGGCAAGGACCTCCGCATCTCGATCATCAAGGACCACCACGACTCTGTCTGTGCAGCTCACCCCGGCACCAACACGCTCTACAAGGCCATCTCGACACACTACTACTGGCCCGCCATGTCCAAGGACATTGCCGAGTGGGTCTCGCACTGCGACATCTGCCAGCGAGCCAAGATCCGACGACAACAAGCATACGGTCACTTCTCCCGGATCCCTGTGGCCACCCGCAAGATGGACACTGTCGCCCTCGACTTCATCCTCGGACTCCCGCCTGTCACGGACTCACTCTCGGGCCGCACCTTCAACTCGATCACGATCTTTGTCGACTCCCTCACCAAGTACGTCGTCCTGGTTCCTGGCAACAAGACCGACTCGGCCGAAGACGTCGCCCGCCAGTACTTCCGCGATGTCTTTGTGCACTTTGGACTCGCCGGCACTTTCATCTCCGATCACGACACACGCTTCCGGTCGGCCTTCTGGACAGGACTCAACGTTCTGCTCAAGACCGAACTCCGGATCGCCTTTGCCCACCACCACGAGGCCGCCGGACAAGTCGAACGCTTTGTGGCAACCGTCGCCGAGGCCATCCGCTGTTCGACTCTGGCCCTCGGCTCCCGCTGGATCGATCAAGTGCCGTACATCCAGTTCGCGCTCAACTCACACAACTCAGCATCGACTGGACATTCGCCCATCTTCCTGATGCACGGTCAGCATCCTCGCACTCCTGCCAACACCGACATCATCGCCGAGTCCAACCCTGCAGCACAGTCGATCGAGGAGATGCAAGCGACTCTGGACTTGGTCTCGGACAACATCGGCAAGGCCCAGGACCGGGCCCTGTACTACGCCAACCGACATCGACGCGATATCAGCTACGACATTGGCGACCAAGTCCTGATCGACACGACCGCGTACCACTTCAGCACGGACGACGTCACACCCTCCAAGATGCGGATGCCGTACTTGGGACCCTTCAAGATCATCGAGAAGATCGGAACGACTGGATATCGACTTCGACTCCCGAGGACCCTCCGATTTACAACCGAACTCCCCGCTTCCGCCCTCGTCCCCTACTGTCAGATCACGGGATCAAGAGGAGATCAAAAGAAAAAGATAGAGAAGGGTTTTATTGATCTTAGCGAGGCTAGGATCTAGAGTCAAGTGTGTCTGGGGTCGAAGGTGATGACCAGAAACATGAGCGGGTGAAGGCGGGCTATTTATCTGTCTGGCGGTCCCGGAGGCGAAGCCTGCCGCAGCGGGGGCGAAGCAGCGGAGGCGGCGGGACAGCAGCCAGGCAGCAACGGCTAACCGGAGAAACATGTGAAAGTCTGACAAATGCTCGGTGGCTGACAAATGCGGGTGACACAGCGTCTGACTAATGCATGGTCGATGACAAATGCAGGGAAAACAGAGCGGCGTGTGCAACATGAGAGCAAGGAAAAAGGAAAGGCGTCACAGGACAAAGGAAAAGGAAAGTGTGCGACGCAAACAGTGACACAAGTGCGACGGTGCAGCTAGGCGGGCAGAGCGATCTGTGACATCCCCCCCAGAAAAATTGTGCTCAAGTCAAACCATCAATTTTTCGATCCCGAGTTGCGTTGCACTTGTGCTTGGCAAAGGTCGATCAGTGTGTCCATTTCCGGAAGGTTGCGGTTGCGGCTGAGGAAGTCGTGGATATCTGCGAGTCCTCCATCCAAGAGTTCGGCCAGTGGTGCCCACGAGTCGTAAGATGGGTCGTATCCCTGCCAGCGGAGCAAGAACTCGTGTCGATATCCAGGAAGTCGACGTCGTCGGTTGATCCTGTGTCCAATGATCGCTTCGAACACTGATTCGTCGTTGTGGTTGGGTCCGGGTTCATCAAACACAAGTTGGTCGGTCGATGGTGTGTTGTAGGGGACGAGGGCGGAAGCGGGGAGTTCGGTTGTAAATCGGAGGGTCCTCGGGAGTCGAAGTCGATATCCAGTCGTTCCGATCTTCTCGATGATCTTGAAGGGTCCCAAGTACGGCATCCGCATCTTGGAGGGTGTGACGTCGTCCGTGCTGAAGTGATACGCGGTCGTGTCGATCAGGACTTGGTCGCCAATGTCGTAGCTGATATCGCGTCGATGTCGGTTGGCGTAGTACAGGGCCCGGTCCTGGGCCTTGCCGATGTTGTCCGAGACCAAGTCCAGAGTCGCTTGCATCTCCTCGATCGACTGTGCTGCAGGGTTGGACTCGGCGATGATGTCGGTGTTGGCAGGAGTGCGAGGATGCTGACCGTGCATCAGGAAGAAGGGCGAATGTCCAGTCGAAGCTGAGCTGTGTGAGTTGAGCGCGAACTGGATGTATGGCACTTGATCGATCCAGCGGGAGCCGAGGGCCAGAGTCGAACAGCGGATGGCCTCGGCGACGGTTGCCACAAAGCGTTCGACTTGTCCGGCGGCCTCGTGGTGGTGGGCAAAGGCGATCCGGAGTTCGGTCTTGAGCAGAGTGTTAAGTCCTGTCCAGAAGGCCGACCGGAAGCGTGTGTCGTGATCCGAGATGAAAGTGCCGGCGAGTCCAAAGTGCACAAAGACATCGCGGAAGTACTGGCGGGCGACGTCTTCGGCCGAGTCGGTCTTGTTGCCAGGAACCAGGACGACGTACTTGGTGAGGGAGTCGACAAAGATCGTGATCGAGTTGAAGGTGCGTCCCGAGAGTGAGTCCGTGACAGGCGGGAGTCCGAGGATGAAGTCGAGGGCGACAGTGTCCATCTTGCGGGTGGCCACAGGGATCCGGGAGAAGTGACCGTATGCTTGTTGTCGTCGGATCTTGGCTCGCTGGCAGATGTCGCAGTGCGAGACCCACTCGGCAATGTCCTTGGACATGGCGGGCCAGTAGTAGTGTGTCGAGATGGCCTTGTAGAGCGTGTTGGTGCCGGGGTGAGCTGCACAGACAGAGTCGTGGTGGTCCTTGATGATCGAGATGCGGAGGTCCTTGCCGGGGATGCAGATGCGGGTCGAGTCGAAGTAGAGAATCCCGTGTCGAAGTGAGAAGCGGTGCAGCTGTGCCTTCATCCACGGCTTGAGTCCGTCGGTCGAGTTGTCGCGGAGGACCGAGATCAGTGCTGACAGGATCGGGTCGGAGCTGTACTGAGTGCGGATGGTGTCCAAGAGATCGTCGGGCGAGGGTCCGAGGTTGACAATCGCGTTGATGATCGAGACTTGGACGGCCTTGGAGATGGCTGTCGGTGTGCGCGAGAGCACGTCGGCGACCTTGTTCCACGAGCCGGGGATCCACTGGATCTCGAGGTCAAAGTCCAGCATCGTGTCGATGGCTCGCTGTTGGCGCTTGTTGAGGGTCTTGGAGTCGAGGATGTGCTTGAGCGCCTTCTGGTCGGTGTGGAGGAAGACTTTGCGGCCGACGAGGTAGTTCTTGAACTTGTCGAGGTGGCGGGTGATCGACAGCAGCTCGCCGTTGTAGGGCGAGTAGTTGAGTTCGGATCCGTGCAGTTTCTGCGAGTTGAAAGCGATGGGGCGCACCGTGCCGGATCCGTCCATGTCCTGCCCGATCCATCCACCAATCGATGCGCTTGACTCGGACCAGTCGGTGAAGAGGTGAATGTCCTTGTCCGGGTTGACCATGTGCAGCGACTGAGGCGAGAGCAACTTGAGCTGCTCGAAGGCGGCGATGGCGTTGTCGTCCCAGACGACGGACTTGGTCGAGTTGGCGGAGCGGGTGGTGATCAGAGTCGAGAGTGGACCGGCGAGGGCAGCGTAGCCAGGGACAAAGCTCATGATGGTGTTGGTCAAGCCGAGGAAGCTGCGGAGTTCGTGTTCGGTCGTTGGTCGCGGGTAGTTCTTGATGGCGTCGATGCGCGAGGGATGCACTTGGATGCGTCCTTCGCCGATGATGAAGCCGAGATAGGTGACGGTCGAGTTGAAGAACGAACACTTCTCGGGTCGGATCTTGAAGCCGTGTCGGTGGATCTTGTCGAGGACCAGTTCGATGTGGCGGATGTGCTGGTCCTCGTCCTCGGATGCGATCAGGATGTCGTCGATGTAGACGAACACAAAGTCGTCGATGAACTCGCGGAAGATGTCGTTCATCGCGGCTTGGAACACGGAGGGACTGTTGGCGAGGCCGAAGGGCATCACAAGCCACTCAAAGTGGCCGTACTTGGTCCTGAAGGCCGTCTTGGGGGTGTCGGCGTCGGCAATGCGGATCTGGTGGAATCCGCGTTGCAAGTCGAGCTTGGAGAAGACACGGCACTTGGACAGGCGGTCGATGATCTCGCGCATGTTGGGCAGCGCGGTGCGGTCCTTGACGGTGATCTTGTTGAGGGCGCGGAAGTCAAAGACGAGTCGGAACTTGTCGCCCTGCTTGACCCAGAAGATCGGTGCGCCGAAGGGCGAGACGGACTTGCGGATGTGGCCGATCCGGAGCAATCGGTCGAGTTCGTCTTTGAGACGAGCGAGTTCTTCGGCCGACATTTGGTAGAGCGACGACCAGGTTGGCTTGGCAGAGTCGTCGAGTCGGATGTTCATGTCGATGCCGGGTCGGTGAGGCGGGAGTTCCTTGAGTTCGTTGAAGGCATCGCGGTACTTTGCGATGATGGATCGGTGTTCGGGGGTCAGTGGTTCGAGGACACGGGCAAGTTGGGCAACGGGGTCGTAGGGTTCAACAGCAACTGTATTCAAGTCACTGCTCAGAGTACAAACATACACGGCGCCGGGAGTCGAAGCCAGTGCGTTGATCTGCTGGGTCGACATGTGGTACTGGGATCGGAGTTCGAGGGTCGTGAGTGGCATTCCGGTGTCGGGTCGCGATGCCGTCCAAGTGTGGTGCTTCCCGTCGATCGAGAACTTGATTCGGTTGGAGGGCCAGTCGATCTCGGGGTTGGTCTGGTCGAGCCAGTTCTTGCCGAGGATAACGTCCCAGGTGAGTGGCGCGGTGAAGAGGTTGATGCGGGCGTGGTAGTCGTGGATGGTGAGGTCGACGGGATCGGTGACGGAGGACGGGAAGGACTTGCCGTTGGGCATCGTGACGGCGTTGGCGGTGGTCTTGGTTCGAAGGTCGAGGGTCGAGGCGAGGGTCTCGGAGATGTGCGAGTTGGTCGCACCAGGGTCGATGAGGACGGTGATCGGGGAGCCGTTGAGGGTGGCGTCGATCACAAGCAGTCCCTTGCCGTGGTTGGCGGCAATGCGGTGGGGTTCGTCGATGAGAGAGTTGATCAGGTGAGGTCCGGTGGCGAGAGTCAATAGTTCAGCGTCGGGGGTCGGAGTCGGATGGCGGCAACTCGCCGGGTCCTTCAGAGGTCGTAGTATCCAGGGGTTGCCGCCTCGTCGTTTCCCTGATCTTCGTAGAAGGTGGCCTGGTCGGCGGTCTCGACGATGGCGTTGATGCGGGGCTGGTTCAAGGGACACTGCGAGGCGATGTGGCCGAACTTGCGGCAGCGGAAGCAGCCTCCGTTACGGCGGAGGTACTCCTTCTCGCGGTCGGTGAGCTTCTTGATCGGGCGCATGTCGACGTTGTCGAGGTCCATGGCGTTGGGGTCACGTGCGGGAGGCTGGGTCGGCTGGAAGGCGGGACGAGGAGGACGGACCATTGGGCGGAACTGCGGCTGACCAGGTGGAGCGCGGAAGAGAGGAGGTCGCTGGAACTGGAGCTCGCGGAAGGGTTGATCGCGGAACTGAGTGCGAGCGGGCTGCTGCATCAGGGGTTGCGATTGACCCATAATGGACTCGTATCGCTCGGCGAGGGCCATGGCATCTTCGAGGGTGGCTGTGTTGGAGTCAAGCTTCCATTCGACTTCGATGCGCACCCTGTGCTTGAGCTTGGTGAGGTAGCGCTGCAGGTTCTGGCGGTTGTTGCTGAAGTGGGGCAGCTCGAGGAGGAGATCGCGGAAGCGAGAGTTGAACTGCTCGACGGAGCCGGTGTGGCGCAGTGCTTCGAACTCATCCTCGGTGGTGCGCAGCGAGGTGGACGGAAGGAAGGTGTCGCGGACGAGGGACAGGACGGCGGCCGGGGTCAGGTTGTCGAGTTGCTTGCCCTGGGACCAGAGGCGCCACCAGGTCTTGGCCTTGCCCTTGAGGTTCATGGCGACGGTGGCGACAGCGGTGGCGTCATCGAGACTGTGGAAGGCAATGTACTCGGTCATTGAGAAGACAAACTCGTCAACGACAGCAGCCTTACGCTCGCCAGTGAAGGCGTCGGGGAGCGGGATCTTGGGACGCTTGAAACCGGGAGGGACCGTGGGGAGATTCGGCTGGGCAGTCAGGGCGGAGAGGACCAGGGCGCGGTCCTCGAGCGATAGTTGTTCAAGGGCCTGGAGACAGGCATTGACGGCGGGATCGTCCGATGCTACCATGTCAGATCACGGGATCAAGAGGAGATCAAAAGAAAAAGATAGAGAAGGGTTTTATTGATCTTAGCGAGGCTAGGATCTAGAGTCAAGTGTGTCTGGGGTCGAAGGTGATGACCAGAAACATGAGCGGGTGAAGGCGGGCTATTTATCTGTCTGGCGGTCCCGGAGGCGAAGCCTGCCGCAGCGGGGGCGAAGCAGCGGAGGCGGCGGGACAGCAGCCAGGCAGCAACGGCTAACCGGAGAAACATGTGAAAGTCTGACAAATGCTCGGTGGCTGACAAATGCGGGTGACACAGCGTCTGACTAATGCATGGTCGATGACAAATGCAGGGAAAACAGAGCGGCGTGTGCAACATGAGAGCAAGGAAAAAGGAAAGGCGTCACAGGACAAAGGAAAAGGAAAGTGTGCGACGCAAACAGTGACACAAGTGCGACGGTGCAGCTAGGCGGGCAGAGCGATCTGTGACACCTACAACACACCATCGACCGACCAACTTGTGTTTGATGAACCCGGACCCAACCACAACGACGAATCAGTGTTCGAAGCGATCATTGGACACAGGATCAACAGACGACGCCGACTTCCTGGATATCGACACGAGTTCCTGCTCCGCTGGCAGGGATACGACCCATCGTACGACTCGTGGGCACCACTCGCCGAACTCTTGGATGGAGGACTCGCAGACATCCACGACTTCCTCAGCCGCAACCGCAACCTTCCGGAAATCGACTCACTGATCGACCTTTGCCAAGCACAAGTGCAACGCAACTCGGGATCGAAAAATTGATGGTTTGACTTGAGCACAATTTTTCTGGGGGGGATGTCACAGATCCCTCTGCCCGCTTGGCTGCACCGTCGCACTTGAGTCACTGTTTGCGTTGCACACTTTCTTTTTCCTTTGTCCAGTGACGCCTTTCCTTTCTCCTTGCTCTCATGTTGCACAGGCCGCTCTGTGTTCCCTGCATTTGTCATCGACCATGCATTAGTCAGACGCTGTGTCACCCGCATTTGTCAGCCACCGAGCATTTGTCAGACTTTCATATGTTTCTCCGGTTAGCCGCTGCTGCCTGGCTGCTGTCCCGCCGCCTCCGCTGCTTCGCCCCCGCTGCGGCAGGCTTCGCCTCCGGGACGGCCAGACAGATAAATAGCCCGCCTTCGCCCGCTCATGTTTCTGGTCATCACCTTCGACCCCAGACACACTTGACTCTGGATCCTAGCCTCGCTAAGATCAATAAAACCCTTCTCTATCTTCTTCTTTTGACTTCCTCTTGATCCCGTGATCTGACAACCTTCGAACGGGGTCGGGAGCCGGGAACCTGAGGACGGGAGCCGGGGAAGCGAGAACCAGAGGCGGGAGCACGGGAGCCGGACTTGAGGGGGCAGGACTTGGCGACGTGGCCGGGCTTGCCACAGCGGAAGCAGAGGCGCTCCTGGAAGCGGCGGTTCTTCTCCTCGGTGGTCAGGCGGCTGACGACGGCGGCGTCGATCTGCATCGGCTCGGAGTAGAGAACCGGAGGCTCCTGGGCGGGCGGCTGGAAGGACGGGGTGCGGGAGTGGAAGGCCTGGGTGCCGAAGGAAACAGGGCCAGTGTTTCGGAGCTCGTTGTTGAGCTCGATGATGCGTGCATCGATCTTGAGGCAACGCTCGACGAACGGGACCAGGCGGAGAGGGAGAGGGTCAATGAAGGAGAGACGCTGCTTGATCTCCCTCGACAGGCCACGGCGGAAGGCGGAGATCTTGGCTTCGTCGTTCCAGGGAAGGTCGGCGGCAACGCGGAGGAACTCGGAAGCGTAGTCCATGCACGAGCGGTTGCCCTGTGCCATGGAGGAAAGGAGCAGCTCGGCAGTATGGGTGCGGTCGGGATCGTCAAACGCTTGGCGGAAGCGTTCCATGAACGAGTCGAACGAGTGCAGGATTTGATCGTTCGACTCGATCAAGGGAGTCGCCCACTGGAGGGCCGGACCAGTGAGCAAACTCAAGACGTAACCCACCTTGACTTGCTCGGACGGGAACCTGGATGCCTGAAGCATCAAGAGCAGGCGGCACTGGTTGACGAAGGGACGGAACTTTGACCTGGTGTTAGAGTCCGAAGGGGACTCAACGGCAAAAGAAGAAGTGAGCTCGAAGTGAGCTCAGGGAAGGCAAGGGTAATGTCAGATCACGGGATCAAGAGGAGATCAAAAGAAAAAGATAGAGAAGGGTTTTATTGATCTTAGCGAGGCTAGGATCTAGAGTCAAGTGTGTCTGGGGTCGAAGGTGATGACCAGAAACATGAGCGGGTGAAGGCGGGCTATTTATCTGTCTGGCGGTCCCGGAGGCGAAGCCTGCCGCAGCGGGGGCGAAGCAGCGGAGGCGGCGGGACAGCAGCCAGGCAGCAACGGCTAACCGGAGAAACATGTGAAAGTCTGACAAATGCTCGGTGGCTGACAAATGCGGGTGACACAGCGTCTGACTAATGCATGGTCGATGACAAATGCAGGGAAAACAGAGCGGCGTGTGCAACATGAGAGCAAGGAAAAAGGAAAGGCGTCACAGGACAAAGGAAAAGGAAAGTGTGCGACGCAAACAGTGACACAAGTGCGACGGTGCAGCTAGGCGGGCAGAGCGATCTGTGACATCCCCCCCAGAAAAATTGTGCTCAAGTCAAACCATCAATTTTTCGATCCCGAGTTGCGTTGCACTTGTGCTTGGCAAAGGTCGATCAGTGTGTCCATTTCCGGAAGGTTGCGGTTGCGGCTGAGGAAGTCGTGGATATCTGCGAGTCCTCCATCCAAGAGTTCGGCCAGTGGTGCCCACGAGTCGTAAGATGGGTCGTATCCCTGCCAGCGGAGCAAGAACTCGTGTCGATATCCAGGAAGTCGACGTCGTCGGTTGATCCTGTGTCCAATGATCGCTTCGAACACTGATTCGTCGTTGTGGTTGGGTCCGGGTTCATCAAACACAAGTTGGTCGGTCGATGGTGTGTTGTAGGGGACGAGGGCGGAAGCGGGGAGTTCGGTTGTAAATCGGAGGGTCCTCGGGAGTCGAAGTCGATATCCAGTCGTTCCGATCTTCTCGATGATCTTGAAGGGTCCCAAGTACGGCATCCGCATCTTGGAGGGTGTGACGTCGTCCGTGCTGAAGTGATACGCGGTCGTGTCGATCAGGACTTGGTCGCCAATGTCGTAGCTGATATCGCGTCGATGTCGGTTGGCGTAGTACAGGGCCCGGTCCTGGGCCTTGCCGATGTTGTCCGAGACCAAGTCCAGAGTCGCTTGCATCTCCTCGATCGACTGTGCTGCAGGGTTGGACTCGGCGATGATGTCGGTGTTGGCAGGAGTGCGAGGATGCTGACCGTGCATCAGGAAGAAGGGCGAATGTCCAGTCGAAGCTGAGCTGTGTGAGTTGAGCGCGAACTGGATGTATGGCACTTGATCGATCCAGCGGGAGCCGAGGGCCAGAGTCGAACAGCGGATGGCCTCGGCGACGGTTGCCACAAAGCGTTCGACTTGTCCGGCGGCCTCGTGGTGGTGGGCAAAGGCGATCCGGAGTTCGGTCTTGAGCAGAGTGTTAAGTCCTGTCCAGAAGGCCGACCGGAAGCGTGTGTCGTGATCCGAGATGAAAGTGCCGGCGAGTCCAAAGTGCACAAAGACATCGCGGAAGTACTGGCGGGCGACGTCTTCGGCCGAGTCGGTCTTGTTGCCAGGAACCAGGACGACGTACTTGGTGAGGGAGTCGACAAAGATCGTGATCGAGTTGAAGGTGCGTCCCGAGAGTGAGTCCGTGACAGGCGGGAGTCCGAGGATGAAGTCGAGGGCGACAGTGTCCATCTTGCGGGTGGCCACAGGGATCCGGGAGAAGTGACCGTATGCTTGTTGTCGTCGGATCTTGGCTCGCTGGCAGATGTCGCAGTGCGAGACCCACTCGGCAATGTCCTTGGACATGGCGGGCCAGTAGTAGTGTGTCGAGATGGCCTTGTAGAGCGTGTTGGTGCCGGGGTGAGCTGCACAGACAGAGTCGTGGTGGTCCTTGATGATCGAGATGCGGAGGTCCTTGCCGGGGATGCAGATGCGGGTCGAGTCGAAGTAGAGAATCCCGTGTCGAAGTGAGAAGCGGTGCAGCTGTGCCTTCATCCACGGCTTGAGTCCGTCGGTCGAGTTGTCGCGGAGGACCGAGATCAGTGCTGACAGGATCGGGTCGGAGCTGTACTGAGTGCGGATGGTGTCCAAGAGATCGTCGGGCGGGGGTCCGAGGTTGACAATCGCGTTGATGATCGAGACTTGGACGGCCTTGGAGATGGCTGTCGGTGTGCGCGAGAGCACGTCGGCGACCTTGTTCCACGAGCCGGGGATCCACTGGATCTCGAGGTCAAAGTCCAGCATCGTGTCGATGGCTCGCTGTTGGCGCTTGTTGAGGGTCTTGGAGTCGAGGATGTGCTTGAGCGCCTTCTGGTCGGTGTGGAGGAAGACTTTGCGGCCGACGAGGTAGTTCTTGAACTTGTCGAGGTGGCGGGTGATCGACAGCAGCTCGCCGTTGTAGGGCGAGTAGTTGAGTTCGGATCCGTGCAGTTTCTGCGAGTTGAAAGCGATGGGGCGCACCGTGCCGGATCCGTCCATGTCCTGCCCGATCCATCCACCAATCGATGCGCTTGACTCGGACCAGTCGGTGAAGAGGTGAATGTCCTTGTCCGGGTTGACCATGTGCAGCGACTGAGGCGAGAGCAACTTGAGCTGCTCGAAGGCGGCGATGGCGTTGTCGTCCCAGACGACGGACTTGGTCGAGTTGGCGGAGCGGGTGGTGATCAGAGTCGAGAGTGGACCGGCGAGGGCAGCGTAGCCAGGGACAAAGCTCATGATGGTGTTGGTCAAGCCGAGGAAGCTGCGGAGTTCGTGTTCGGTCGTTGGTCGCGGGTAGTTCTTGATGGCGTCGATGCGCGAGGGATGCACTTGGATGCGTCCTTCGCCGATGATGAAGCCGAGATAGGTGACGGTCGAGTTGAAGAACGAACACTTCTCGGGTCGGATCTTGAAGCCGTGTCGGTGGATCTTGTCGAGGACCAGTTCGATGTGGCGGATGTGCTGGTCCTCGTCCTCGGATGCGATCAGGATGTCGTCGATGTAGACGAACACAAAGTCGTCGATGAACTCGCGGAAGATGTCGTTCATCGCGGCTTGGAACACGGAGGGACTGTTGGCGAGGCCGAAGGGCATCACAAGCCACTCAAAGTGGCCGTACTTGGTCCTGAAGGCCGTCTTGGGGGTGTCGGCGTCGGCAATGCGGATCTGGTGGAATCCGCGTTGCAAGTCGAGCTTGGAGAAGACACGGCACTTGGACAGGCGGTCGATGATCTCGCGCATGTTGGGCAGCGCGGTGCGGTCCTTGACGGTGATCTTGTTGAGGGCGCGGAAGTCAAAGACGAGTCGGAACTTGTCGCCCTGCTTGACCCAGAAGATCGGTGCGCCGAAGGGCGAGACGGACTTGCGGATGTGGCCGATCCGGAGCAATCGGTCGAGTTCGTCTTTGAGACGAGCGAGTTCTTCGGCCGACATTTGGTAGAGCGACGACCAGGTTGGCTTGGCAGAGTCGTCGAGTCGGATGTTCATGTCGATGCCGGGTCGGTGAGGCGGGAGTTCCTTGAGTTCGTTGAAGGCATCGCGGTACTTTGCGATGATGGATCGGTGTTCGGGGGTCAGTGGTTCGAGGACACGGGCAAGTTGGGCAACGGGGTCGTAGGGTTCAACAGCAACTGTATTCAAGTCACTGCTCAGAGTACAAACATACACGGCGCCGGGAGTCGAAGCCAGTGCGTTGATCTGCTGGGTCGACATGTGGTACTGGGATCGGAGTTCGAGGGTCGTGAGTGGCATTCCGGTGTCGGGTCGCGATGCCGTCCAAGTGTGGTGCTTCCCGTCGATCGAGAACTTGATTCGGTTGGAGGGCCAGTCGATCTCGGGGTTGGTCTGGTCGAGCCAGTTCTTGCCGAGGATAACGTCCCAGGTGAGTGGCGCGGTGAAGAGGTTGATGCGGGCGTGGTAGTCGTGGATGGTGAGGTCGACGGGATCGGTGACGGAGGACGGGAAGGACTTGCCGTTGGGCATCGTGACGGCGTTGGCGGTGGTCTTGGTTCGAAGGTCGAGGGTCGAGGCGAGGGTCTCGGAGATGTGCGAGTTGGTCGCACCAGGGTCGATGAGGACGGTGATCGGGGAGCCGTTGAGGGTGGCGTCGATCACAAGCAGTCCCTTGCCGTGGTTGGCGGCAATGCGGTGGGGTTCGTCGATGAGAGAGTTGATCAGGTGAGGTCCGGTGGCGAGAGTCAATAGTTCAGCGTCGGGGGTCGGAGTCGGATGGCGGCAACTCGCCGGGTCCTTCAGAGGTCGTAGTATCCAGGGGTTGCCGCCTCGTCGTTTCCCTGATCTTCGTAGAAGGTGGCCTGGTCGGCGGTCTCGACGATGGCGTTGATGCGGGGCTGGTTCAAGGGACACTGCGAGGCGATGTGGCCGAACTTGCGGCAGCGGAAGCAGCCTCCGTTACGGCGGAGGTACTCCTTCTCGCGGTCGGTGAGCTTCTTGATCGGGCGCATGTCGACGTTGTCGAGGTCCATGGCGTTGGGGTCACGTGCGGGAGGCTGGGTCGGCTGGAAGGCGGGACGAGGAGGACGGACCATTGGGCGGAACTGCGGCTGACCAGGTGGAGCGCGGAAGAGAGGAGGTCGCTGGAACTGGAGCTCGCGGAAGGGTTGATCGCGGAACTGAGTGCGAGCGGGCTGCTGCATCAGGGGTTGCGATTGACCCATAATGGACTCGTATCGCTCGGCGAGGGCCATGGCATCTTCGAGGGTGGCTGTGTTGGAGTCAAGCTTCCATTCGACTTCGATGCGCACCCTGTGCTTGAGCTTGGTGAGGTAGCGCTGCAGGTTCTGGCGGTTGTTGCTGAAGTGGGGCAGCTCGAGGAGGAGATCGCGGAAGCGAGAGTTGAACTGCTCGACGGAGCCGGTGTGGCGCAGTGCTTCGAACTCATCCTCGGTGGTGCGCAGCGAGGTGGACGGAAGGAAGGTGTCGCGGACGAGGGACAGGACGGCGGCCGGGGTCAGGTTGTCGAGTTGCTTGCCCTGGGACCAGAGGCGCCACCAGGTCTTGGCCTTGCCCTTGAGGTTCATGGCGACGGTGGCGACAGCGGTGGCGTCATCGAGACTGTGGAAGGCAATGTACTCGGTCATTGAGAAGACAAACTCGTCAACGACAGCAGCCTTACGCTCGCCAGTGAAGGCGTCGGGGAGCGGGATCTTGGGACGCTTGAAACCGGGAGGGACCGTGGGGAGATTCGGCTGGGCAGTCAGGGCGGAGAGGACCAGGGCGCGGTCCTCGAGCGATAGTTGTTCAAGGGCCTGGAGACAGGCATTGACGGCGGGATCGTCCGATGCTACCATGTCAGATCACGGGATCAAGAGGAGATCAAAAGAAAAAGATAGAGAAGGGTTTTATTGATCTTAGCGAGGCTAGGATCTAGAGTCAAGTGTGTCTGGGGTCGAAGGTGATGACCAGAAACATGAGCGGGTGAAGGCGGGCTATTTATCTGTCTGGCGGTCCCGGAGGCGAAGCCTGCCGCAGCGGGGGCGAAGCAGCGGAGGCGGCGGGACAGCAGCCAGGCAGCAACGGCTAACCGGAGAAACATGTGAAAGTCTGACAAATGCTCGGTGGCTGACAAATGCGGGTGACACAGCGTCTGACTAATGCATGGTCGATGACAAATGCAGGGAAAACAGAGCGGCGTGTGCAACATGAGAGCAAGGAAAAAGGAAAGGCGTCACAGGACAAAGGAAAAGGAAAGTGTGCGACGCAAACAGTGACACAAGTGCGACGGTGCAGCTAGGCGGGCAGAGCGATCTGTGACAGGTAAAGTCCGAAGTGGACTCGGAGAGGGAGCGAGGGAAGCAAAGATCCGTTCAAGATAAGACTTGTCTCGAAATGAGACGTGAGGAACACTCAGAGAATAAAGTAGAAGGCACTTTATTTAGTCCTATTTTGAACGCTGAGGTTCGACTACACATCGCGGGGGTCAGGCTATTTATAGACAAGTCCGGACTTGGCAGCGAAAGGCGGCCAAGGGAGGGAAAAGTGGGCGATCGCGCAGGGCGAAGGGGGCGGTGCACGAACGAGGGCCGAGAAGGACCACCGAGACAGGCAGAGAACCAAAGCGAGAGAGGCGCAAGCAAAAGCGAAGCACTGTGACTCAACGTCCAAGAAGCGGATTGGTCAAGTATAAGGTTGGGGCAAATGCGTGCGAGATGAACAAGAGATCGGGGCGGTCAGGCAGGTCATGAGTCACCGGTGGGGGGACACATGACCGGCAGCCGAATTGCAACCAATCGCAGCAAGGCGCGTGCACAAACAAACCGGCGCGTGCGAAGAAGACAAAGGAAGCGGAGCAGCGCGGGGAAACGGAAGTGTGGAAGGAGCGGAAAAGACAGGCAAAAGGCGGAAAATTGGAGGGGAACTGCAAAGCTACACACAAACAAACAGAAAGGCAAAAGAACAGCCAAGTGTGCAGTCAAAGTGGAGAGCAGGCAGAAGCTATCCCTAACATCATCCCCTTCCTTAGCGACGAACTCCGGACGTCGCCTTCGGCTTTGAGGGATAGCGAAGGTGGAAGTCAGCAACAAGATCAGTGGCGTGGGAAACATTGGCAGCGGGCTCCCAAGACCGGTCAGTCTCGGAATAGCCCTTCCACTGAACCAAGTACTGTAAGCGACCACGGAAGAGCCGAGCATCGAGAACAGTCTCGACCTCAAACTCTTCCTGGGAATCAACAAGAATGGGTGGAGGTTCGGGTTGGGTGAACTCGGGAACAATGTCCTTCGTTCGGGGTTCAAGGAGGGATACATGAAAGACGGGGTGGACTTTGAGTGTGGAAGGGAGTTTAAGCTCAAAGGCAACGGGGTTGATGCGGCGAAGAACTTTAAAGGGGCCAAGCTTTTTCTGGTCAAGCTTGTTGGAGGGACGAAGGGTGCGGATGTGGCGACGATCAAGAAAAACGAGGTCGCCAACGGAGATGTCGGGGGTGGGGAGACGGGATTTGTTGGCCTGCAAAGTGTAGGACTCCTGGGCAACCCGGAGGTTGGCCTTGAGATCCTCGAGAACGGTCTGAAGTCGGTCGACACGTTCTTCGGCAGAGGGCACAACAGAGGGATCACGGATGATGGAGGGATCGAAAATGGGGTGATGGCCATGGACTGCAAAGAAGGGAGTCATGCCAGTGGAGGTGTTTTCCGAGTTGTTGTAAGTGAACTCGGCAAGGGGAAGGTGAAGGGTCCAGTCGTCTTGCAGGTAATTGCAATGGATACGCAAATACTGCTCGATGACCTGGTTGAGAACCTCGGTCGAACCGTCGGTCTCGGGGTGGAAGGCAGAAGAAAGGGAAATCTTCGTCTTCAGAAGCTCATTGAAGCGCCTCCAGAAGGCCGAAGTAAACTGAGTTCCTCGGTCCGAAACAATAGACCGGGGACAACCATGCAAGCGGAAGATGTGGGAGAGGAAGAGTTCGGCGGTTTGCTCGCCTGTAACCGTCTTCGTGGTGGGCACAAAGTGTGCTTGTTTGGACAGGCGGTCCTTAACCACGAAGATGGAGTCAAAGCCGTTCGAAGGTGGGAGGTCCGTGATGAAGTCCATCGACAGGTCCCACCAACGTTCGGAAGGAACGGGGAGAGGATGAAGTAAACCATAAGGGGAGTGACGGGACGGCTTAGCTCGCTGGCACGCTTCACAATTAGCAATGAAGCGACGCACAGACTTACGAAGCCGGGGCCAGTGAAAGTGTAACGTCCACTACTGGGACGTTGGGGCAAGACGGGGAGGGAGGGGGTACAAGACAAGACAGGACAGGGCAGAACAGGGCGGTGCTGTCATGAACACCCTCTGCCTTTGCCCTCTTCCTTCCTTTACCCTTGCCCTTTCCTTTCTGTTTGCCTGCCTTAGCGCTTTCCCTTCCTTCTGTTTGTTTGTTTCCCGCGCTGTGCTGCCTTGTTGTCTTCCCGCCAGCACGCGCGCTGTCTGTGTTCCGTTCCCGTTTCCTTGCTGTTGGTCATGGGTTACGCCCACAACGCCGCCTCGACGCCGCCTGACGCCTTGGCGCCGCCATGCCGCCGCCACTGACGCCCGCTGACTCACGGATCCCGAGTCACGGCCGCCACCTGCTTCGCTCGCTGCTTCGCCCTCCCCGCCGCTGCTTCGCTCCTGCCCCCTCGCTCTGCAGCGTCGATCCTTGGCGCTCGCATAAATAGCCCTCCGACCAGCCTCTGTCCTTTGCCTTCGTCTTGCCACTTTGTATTTTTAGTATCCTAAGCCTTGGATCTAGAATAAAACTTTGGCTTTACACTTGACACTCTGTGTCCCAGTCCAGTCCCCGCTCCTCTCCCTACGTTCGAGTCTTGTATTAGGACTCTTGCGCACTTCCCTGCTTGCCCCGTTGTCCAGTCTTGACACTTGGCAAGACCTTCAACAACCCCCCACTTGCCCTGCCTTTGCCCCCGTTCCCTTCGCTATATCTTTTACCAATGGCTTCCCCTTCGGGCCTTTCCGAGCCCGAGCTCCAGGCCATCCGTGCGGTCATTATCCAGTCCGCCGAGAACGCCCGTTCTCTCCAGGACTTTTCCAAGTTCCTCCACGATCAGGATGATGCGCTCAACCGCATCACCGATCGTATGGACCAGGTCCTGGCTCGCCGTGAAGAGGATGTCCGCCAAGTTGTCGCCGCCAGTGTCCAGGAGGCCCTCCGCAGCTACCAGGCCCAGCTACCTCCTCCTGCTCCCGCTCCCGCTCCGATCCGTCGTGCAGGTCGCCCCTACTTCGGCGTTCCTGACGACGTCGATGATCCTGCCCAAGACCCCGAGGACAACCCTGCTGGTCGCAACTCTGCCACCAGGCAGATAGGTCCTCCCGACCGCTTCTCTGGTAAGGACCCGAGCCGCTGCAATGCCTTCCTCTCGCATTGCAGACTGGCCTTCGTGTCCAACCCTCCCCTCTTCCAGACTGAAAGGGATAAGGTGTTTTACGCCTTATCCTATCTCGATGGTACTGCTGCAGACTACATGCAGCCGTACATCGATCAGTTGGAGAGAGACCCCGAGTGCTCCCCCCCTGCCATCCGTGACTTTGCCGGTTTTTCCGAGTGGCTCCGTGCTGCCTTTGGCCAGGTTCAGCCCACCATCGCCGCTGCTCGCGAGATGGTCAGGCTTTACCAAGTCACCTCCGCCGCCGCCTATGCCGCCGAGTACCGCCGCCAAGCCGTCCACCTCGTCACTTGGTCCCAAGACCCTCTCATGTTCCACTTCGAGAGTGGACTCAAGCCCTCGGTCCAAGATGAACTCTCCCGCCGCTCCTTCGACAACCTCGAAGATCTTATGCAAGCGGCGATCGCCATCGACAACCGCCAGGAGGACCAACGTTCCCGCCGTCCCAACCACCGCTCCGCTCCTGCTCCTGCTCCTGCTCGTCCGGCTCCTCTCCCTTTCCGTCCGGCTCCTCGTCCCTTCGCTTCTGCTCCTCCTCCTCGCCCCGCTCAAGCCTTCAACGTTCCGCAGCCCATGGACCTCAGCCAGGCTTCCGCTCGCAGGCTGACCGCCGAGGACAAGGCCGCCCTCCGTGCTGCCAACCGCTGCTTTTATTGCAAGCAGGAAGGGCACATTGCCCTTCGCTGCCCCAATAAGACCTCCTCCCGCTTGGCTGCCATCGATGCTTCTTTGGCTGTCGTTGATGTGAATAAACTTGACGACCAGGAAAACTTCTCTGCCTAGAAAAGGTCGGAGGAGCTTTCCTAGGCGTCAATCATGTCATAAATCTTCCTCCTGTAAATGTCTCCACGGTAAATCACTCTTCTGCCTTTTGCCATCTTGCCCCCGTCACCATTGCCACCGTTTCCACCGCTCTTGCTTCTTCGTCTTCGCCTCCCGAGCCTGACATCCAACGTCAGCCCTCCCTCGCTGTGACTCTGCTGTGCGGTCCAGAGTCCATACGGGCAACCGCCATGATCGATACCGGCGCGGTTACTTCGTTTATGGACACTGGATTCGCCGCAACCCACGCTCTCCCCACCTTTGAAACTTCTTTCGTCATCACTCTTGCCGATGGCTCTTCGATGGAGTCTAGTCTTGGAGTTTGTGTTTCTATGATCACAGGCATCAGCCACTATGAACAAATCTCGTTCGCGCTGATTCCCTTGGCTTCATACCCGATCATCTTGGGTATGGATTGGATCAAGAAACACAAACCCTACTTTGACTGGCACCATGACTCTATTTTCTTGCCTTGCACCTCTATCCACAGTTTGGCCTCCCCGTTCTCTCCCGAGCCACAGTCCTCTAGGTCCAGCCCTGCCGAGTCCCCTGCTGAGGTCCCCGCCGAGCCTGCCGTGTCCCTGCCCGAGTCCAAGATTGTTCCTGCCGAGTCCCCAGCCAAGTCCCCAGCCGTGCCCGAGATCCTCCCTGCCTTGCCTCCTGCCGTGCCCAAGCCCAGTCCTGCCTTGCCTCCTGCCGTCCCCAAGACCAAGACCCAGTCCCTACCCAGCGTCAGCCTGATCGGCAGCATCCCCTTCCAGCACGCCGTCCAGAAGGAAGGCCTGGAAGTGTTCCTCTTGGATGCTGCCCGAGTCCTGTCCCTCTGCTCCGTCGACGCTGGAGCCAAGCCCAAGGCCGAGCCCTCTGTCCCCTCCAAGTACTCGTCCTTTGCCAAGGTGTTTTCCAAGTCCGAGGCCGACAAGCTCCCCCAGCACCGCCCTTACGACCACACGATCCCGTTGGTCGAAGGTGCGTCTCCGTCGTTTGGGCCCGTCTACAACCTCTCCAAGCCGGAGATGGACGCCCTCCACACCTACATCCAAGAGAACTTGTCCAAGGGTTTCATCCGCCGTTCCGAGTCCCCTGCCGGTGCCCCAGTCCTGTTCGTCAAGAAGAAGGATGGCTCCCTCCGTCTCTGCGTCGACTACCGGGCCCTGAACAAGATCACCGTGCCGAACCGCTGTCCCCTTCCTCTGATTGCCGAGACGTTCGACAACCTCGGTAAGGCCAAGATCTTCACCAAGCTCGACATGCGAGGCGCATACAACCTCTTGCGCATCGCTGAAGGTGAAGAGTGGAAGACGGCCTTCCGCTGCCGCTACGGCCATTTCGAGTACAACGTCATGCCGTTCGGCTTGACCAACGCTCCTGCCTCGTTCCAAGCCTTCGTCAACGATGTCCTCCGAGAATACCTTGACCAGTTCGTGGTCGTCTACCTGGACGACATCCTCATCTACTCCTCCGATCCTGCCGAGCACGAGGCTCATGTCAAGAAAGTCCTGACCAAGCTCCAAGACGCCGGACTCTCACTCAAGCTTGAAAAGTGTGAGTTCGACCAGTCCTCCGTCGCCTTCCTCGGGTTCATCATCTCGCCCGATGGAATCTCCATGGATCCCGACAAGGTCAAGGCCATCCAGGAGTGGGAGATCCCCCGATCTGCCCACGACATCCAAGTCTTCCTCGGCCTGGCGAACTTCTACCGCCGGTTCGTCAAGGACTACTCCAAGATCGCCACCCCGCTGACGGACCTCCTGAAGAAGGACATCAAGTTCTCCTGGTCTCCCTCGGCTCAAACGTCATTCCTGAAGCTTAAGGAATGCCTGAGCACCGGTCCTGTCCTCCGCCACTTCGACCCCGAGCGTCAGTGCGTCATCGAAGCCGACGCATCTGACTATGCTCTTGGGGCTGTTCTCAGTCAGCGCGACGACGAAGGCCTCCTCCACCCCGTCGCCTTCTACTCCCGGAAGCTGCTCGATGCAGAAATGAATTATCAAATCTATGATAAGGAACTTCTCGCCATCGTCGCAGCCTTCAAGCAATGGAGACACTACCTCGAGTTCTCCTCCCAAGCCACCGAGGTCGTCACCGACCACAAGAACCTCGAATACTTCCAGACCTCCCGCAACCTCAGCCGTCGCCAAGTCCGTTGGTCCGAGATCCTTGGCGACTACAACTTCGTCATCAGGTATCGACCCGGAACCCTCAACAATGCCGCCGACGCCCTCTCCCGCAAGGACAAGTTCCCTAAGGAGGGGGGTGACTCCCGTAGCTCCCCGAACACCCAGACCCTGCTGCCACCAAAACTCTTCGTTTCCGCCCTCCGAGCCGTTCCCGTTGCCCCCGAGTCCGAGGATATCGCCGCCCTCATCAAGTCAAGCCTCAAGAAGGACTCTACCTTTGGTCCGATCCTGTCCCAAGTCCTCAAGAACCCTGCCTCCTGTCCCGGCTACTCCGTCGACAACGACCTTCTGCTCTTTGAAGGTCTCGTCTGCGTCCCCGATGTCCCCGAGCTCAAGCGCAAGATTCTCGTCGAGTGCCACGACTCGCCGACTGCCGGCCACTTCGGCGTCGCCAAGACCTTTGAGCTCGTCTCCCGGACCTTCCACTGGCCGACCATGCGTCGCTACATCAAGGAGTATGTCTCCGGATGCGACACCTGCCAGCGGAACAAGCACTCCCGTCACAAGCCCTACGGACTCCTTGCCTCGCTCCCTGTTCCCGATCGCCCTTGGTCTTCTGTCTCCGTCGACTTCATCACCCAGCTTCCCGAGTCCTCTGGACACACAGCCATCTGTGTGTTTGTCGACCGATTCACCAAGATGGCCCACTTCGTCCCGTCAAGCAACGAGGCCAACGCCGAAGACACTGCTCGGATGTTTGTCGAGCACGTCTTCACCAAGCACGGTCTTCCAGACGATATCGTCTCAGACCGAGGATCTACCTTTGCCTCCAAGTTCTTCCAAGCCGTCCTGACCCGCCTCAAGATCAAGCACAAGATGTCGACTGCCTTCCATCCGCAGACCGACGGCCAGACCGAGCGGGTCAACGCCATCCTCGAGCAGTACCTCCGCTGCTTCATCAACTTCCAGCAAGACGACTGGGCCCAGCTTCTCCCTCACGCCGAGTTCACCTACAACAACACCTCTCAAGCAACCCTCGGCTGCTCCCCCTTCTTTGCCTACACCGGCTACCACCCTCGTTTTTCCGTCGCCCTTCCCCGCACCACCAAGAATGCCTCCGTCGCCGACGATCAAGCCCGAGCCATTCACTCCCTCCACGATGAACTCAAGTTCAACATCGCCCTTGCCCAGGACTCCCAAGCCAAGTTCTACGACCCCGGCCACTCCCCTTCCCCTCCGTTCAAGGTTGGAGACCGAGTCTGGCTCTCCGCCAAGAACATCAAGACCCAGCGACCCACGGCCAAGCTCGACCACACCAAGCTTGGGCCGTTCAAGATCGTCGCTCAAGTCGGTTCCCGCGCTTTCAAGTTGGACTTGCCCTCGTCCATGCGCATCCATCCGGTGTTCCACGTCTCCCTGCTCGAACCCGCCGCCGATGACAAGATCCCAGGTCGAATCATCCCGCCCCCTCCACCCATCCAAGTCGACGGCCACGACGAATGGGAAGTCGAACAGATCCTGGACTCCAGGCTGTTCCGAGGTAAGCTCCAGTATCTTGTGCACTGGCGTGGCTACACGGTGATGGACTGCACCTGGGAGCCCGCCAGCAATCTTGCACATTGTCCGGAGCCTGTCACTGCCTACCACTCCTCTCATCCCTCGAAGCCTGGCCCTCTCGGAGCTCGGGCCTTGAGAGGGGGGTAGTGTCATGAACACCCTCTGCCTTTGCCCTCTTCCTTCCTTTACCCTTGCCCTTTCCTTTCTGTTTGCCTGCCTTAGCGCTTTCCCTTCCTTCTGTTTGTTTGTTTCCCGCGCTGTGCTGCCTTGTTGTCTTCCCGCCAGCACGCGCGCTGTCTGTGTTCCGTTCCCGTTTCCTTGCTGTTGGTCATGGGTTACGCCCACAACGCCGCCTCGACGCCGCCTGACGCCTTGGCGCCGCCATGCCGCCGCCACTGACGCCCGCTGACTCACGGATCCCGAGTCACGGCCGCCACCTGCTTCGCTCGCTGCTTCGCCCTCCCCGCCGCTGCTTCGCTCCTGCCCCCTCGCTCTGCAGCGTCGATCCTTGGCGCTCGCATAAATAGCCCTCCGACCAGCCTCTGTCCTTTGCCTTCGTCTTGCCACTTTGTATTTTTAGTATCCTAAGCCTTGGATCTAGAATAAAACTTTGGCTTTACACTTGACACTCTGTGTCCCAGTCCAGTCCCCGCTCCTCTCCCTACGTTCGAGTCTTGTATTAGGACTCTTGCGCACTTCCCTGCTTGCCCCGTTGTCCAGTCTTGACAGGTGCTAGGCTACTCTAGCGGACGGGTGAGCTCGGGAAGCACTTACGTTTATTCACGATAAAACCGAACTCCAGACAAACGGGGGGAACGGGGGCAACCCGCAGGTATACCCTGCGGTGGCCTGCCTGCGGTGCGTGAAAACGCAAAGCGCAGCACAGGTCACGACCCACTGCGCCGCGCAGTACGCGCAGTACGCGCAGCACAGCGTCGGAGATACCATCTCCTACACTCCCACACTTAAGAAGGCTTCCTGCGAGGAGCCCTGCGTGTGCTCTTTATTTGGGGCTCCTCGAGGTGTTTACCGTATTTACTCAGCTCCTCGGGTGCATGGGACAAGTCCTCCAGTGTTTGCCATGTGTTGCCCGAGTGTGGGTAACCAACCCACTTGACATAAAACCGAAGTGACCCATCAGCCACTTTCTTGTGCCTCACGATCCTTTCGACTTCATATTCTTGAGTATAGTATGGTCCGAGGTCGTCTTCCAGTGGTGCGTCGTCCGGGACACCTTCGTCGGCGTCGGGGAACTGTGCTGGACTGCGGGTCGTGTGGCGACGCAGCTTGGACACATGGAAGACAGGATGGAGCTTGCTTCCAGGTGGCAAGTCCAACAGGTAGTTGAGGGGACTGGGTCGGGCCGCTATCTTAAACGGTCCTCGGTACTTGGGCAACAACTTCTTTGACTGGGCTTCGGGGACCTTGATGTTGTCGGCGTCCAGGTAGACAAGGTCTCCAACTTCAAAGGAGACATCCTGGTGTCGGCGGTCGTAGTACTTCGCCATCACTTGTTGCGCATCCGTGAGCGCATCGGCGATCATCTTGTGTCGGA
Source organism: Polychytrium aggregatum (assembly GCF_025602895.1). Lineage (NCBI taxonomy): Eukaryota > Fungi > Chytridiomycota > Chytridiomycetes > Polychytriales > Polychytrium > Polychytrium aggregatum. Next base: position 271,586 of record NW_026516253.1, read on the forward strand.
CTTGATGATCTTTGACAAAGGCACTTGGTTTGGGAGGCAATCCAGCCGTGGACTCGGTCAGTGTCAAGGAGGTGGGAACATCAGGCTGGAATCCGTAGAGCGCCTCAAAGGGGCTCAAACCAGTTGTGCTCGACTTGGCGGTATTGTATGCAAACTCTGCATGACTCAGCTGTATGTCCCAGTCGTCTTGACTGGTCGAGGCGTATGTCCTCAGGTATTGCTCGAGGGTGCGGATCGTCCGCTCGGACTGTCCATCCGTTTGTTGGTGGTGTGAGGTTGACATGTTCAGCTTGGTGCCGAGATGGTCGAACAGACTTGTCCAAAACAAGGAGGTGAATCGGGGGTCTCGGTCACTGACGATCGACCTTGGGAGGCCGTGGTGCTTGAACACATGCTTGAAGAACAGCAGTGCAAGGTCAGGCGCGGAGCATGTCGTCTGGCACGGCACAAAGTGTGCCATCTTGCTGAACCTGTCGACAACGACAGCGATTGCATCGTGGTCCAACTTGGTCGTCGGTAGATGCGTGACGAGATCCATGGACATGCTGGTCCAGGGGCGGTCGGGAACAGGCAGGGGTTGCAGCAATCCTTGCTCTCGGGTCGTGCGTGACTTGACCATCTTGCAGGTATGGCAGGACTCGATGTACTTCTCGACGGTGCGCTTCATTCCAGGCCAGTATGCGACTTTGGCCAGTCGGTCGTATGTCTTCTCGACTCCAAAGTGTCCAGCGAGGGGCGAGTCGTGGACCTCTTGGAGCAACTTGGTCTTCAACGACGGAATGTCCGGCACACAGACACGGCTGTCCTTCTTCAGGAGGAGCAGGCCATCACGCACTGTGTACTCGGACGATTCGTCGTCCTTGGGGAGCTTAGACACCTTTCGGAACAGTTCTCCGAACTGTTTGTCGTTGGCGATGTTGTCTCGGACAACATCCAGCATCGTGTTGTCGACACTGACAGTCGACTCGTACAGTGACGCCAATTGGTAGTCGGGGCGTCGGGACAGTGCGTCAGGCACCACATTGAGTTTGCCTTTCTGGTATACAACCTCGTAGTTGTACTCGGCGAGGAACTCCATCCATCGCGCTTGGCGTCGGCTCAGGTTCTTCTTGGTGTCGAGGTAACGCAGTGACTGGTGGTCCGTCACAATCTTGAAGGGCTTGGCGGTACCGTGGAGGTACACTCGGAACTTCTGCAGCGCGTAGATGATCGCAAGCTGCTCCTTCTCGTGCACGGGATAGTTGATCTCGTGTTGGGACAGTTTGCGCGACTCGAAGGCAACGGGCCTTCCCTCCTGCATCAAAACAGCTCCCACCGCAAAGTCGGAGGCGTCGGTGTGCACGGAGACATCCGTGTTCGGGTCGAACACAGCGAGGACAGGAGCGTTCGTCAAGGCGTGCTTGAGGGTCTCGAACGCTTGACGTTGTGGGTGGTCCCACACGAAGGGGCACTCTTTGCGGAGTAGGTCTGTGAGTGGACCGGCAGTGCGCGCCAGATCGGGGATGAATCGGCGGTAGTAGTTGACGAGACCGAGAAACGACTGCACGTCAGAGACGCATGCGAGCGGCGGCCACTCGACCACAGACTTGACCTTGGCGGGGTCGACTTCGATTCCTCTTCCTGAGACAACGTGTCCCAGGAACGGGACTTGATTCTGGAAGAACTCGCACTTGGACAGTTTGGCATACAACTTGTGCTCGCGTAGCTTGGCCAGCACGCGGGCGACATGACCTTCATGGGTCGCTTCATCCTTGCTGTACACAAGGATATCATCCAGGTACACGATGACAGAGTTGTCGAGCTCTTGGCGGAACACATCGTTCATCAGCTGCATGAACGTGGCAGGTGCGTTCGTCAATCCGAACGGCAGCACTAGGAACTCGTACAGTCCGTAGCGAGTCCTGAAGGCGGTCTTGTGGACATCATCCTCGTGGATGCGGATCTGATGGTAGCCTGAGCGGAGGTCTATCTTGCTAAAGACCTTTGCTCCACTCAGACGATCCATCAACTCGTCGATCCTTGGCAACGGGTAGGTGTTCTTGATGGTCTGTTTGTTTAGTGCGCGATAGTCGACGCACATCCTGAGATCACCTTCTTTCTTCTTGACAAAGAGCACTGGTGCACCATACGGTGACTGGCTCGGGCGGATGAACCCATGGGCGAGGAGGTCATCCAACTGGCGCTTGAGTTCGTCCATCTCCGTCAGCGACAGTTGGTACGTCGGTCTTGACGGAGGCGACGAGCCTGGTTCGATGTCGATGCGATGATCGACGGTGCGTTGGGGTGGCAGGCATTGTGGCAACTGGTCGGGGAATACGTCCTTGTACTCGTCGAGCAGCTTGGTCACCACAGGCGGGGTGTAGGAGATGGTATCTCCGACGCTGTGCTGCGCGTACTGCGCGTACTGCGCGGCGCAGTGGGTCGTGACCTGTGCTGCGCTTTGCGTTTTCACGCACCGCAGGCAGGCCACCGCAGGGTATACCTGCGGGTTGCCCCCGTTCCCCCCGTTTGTCTGGAGTTCGGTTTTATCGTGAATAAACGTAAGTGCTCCCCGAGCTCACCCGTCCGCTAGAGTAGCCTAGCACCGCCCTGTTCTGCCCCGTCCTGTCTTGTCTTGTACCCCCTCCCTCCCCGTCTTGCCCCAACGTCCCAGTAGTGGACGTTACATGGTAGCATCGGAAATCCTCGTCTTGTTTTCGTCCTGTTTGTCCTCTTTCTAGATCCTCAAGCTGGATCCCGCCTCTCTTGCCGACCGACTCTCCTCTCTGTCCCTGGAGCCTGCCCCTGCCATGAGCAACCCCCGCCCACTTCCGGAAGCCTTCCTCAAGACCTTCCGTGCCCCAGTGTTTACTGGGAAGAGCCGCTCCTCCTCGGTGGAGGACTGGCTGCAGCAACTCGAGGACTACCTCGATGCTGCCCAAGTCGCCCCCACCCACCACATCGTCGCCGCCAAGCTCTGCTTAAAGGACCAGGCGTACCGTTGGTACCGCCGCCAAGGGTTCGACGAGCAGAGCGAAGGTGTGTTTGACGACTTCAAGGACCGCCTCCGTCGCCGCTTCGGCAGCCCCAATGCTGAACTCATTGCCCGTGACAAGCTATACTCTCTCGTGCAGCGTGGTTCTGTGACCCGCTACATCGAGGAGTTTGAAGACCTCTCCTCCCAGATTGAGGAGCTGGGCTCTGCTGATGCGATGTACCTCTTCCAGAAGGGCCTCAAGCCCAAGATCAGAGAGTACATCGCCAGCAACCCTGATGCCCGCAAGTCCCTGGACGTGATGATGGACGTTGCCGAGAACCTCGACAACGTCCAGTACCATGGCCGCCAGTTCTACCCGCAGCTGGCAGGCGGCCATCGGTCTCATCACGTCCCAGCCCGTCCGCCTCGCCCGGCCCCGCCCGCAAGACCCATGCCTGAGCCCATGGACGTTGACGTCAACGCCATGGAGGCTCGTGGCCCTCCCCGCTCCCGGTTCCAGCAAGCTGCCACTGTCTCCCCCAAGGACAGACAGAAGCAGGAGGACCTCCGCCATGGTTCCTGCTTCTTCTGTCACCGACCGGGACACCAGGCCAAGGAGTGCCCCATGAAGTCGGGAAACGGCCGACCCTACTAGGTGGCTCTGGAGCCCTAGTAGGAGACCAACGCCGTGGATTGCTCAATGCAGTCCACGCGTCTCCAGAGGAAGTTCACCTCGCCCCCTCCCCCGAAGGAGAAACAAACCAAGTGTTGTGCGTCGTGCGAGAGGTGCATGGTGGCGCAAGCCGCCTGCCTCTCCACGAACGTGAAGAGAAAACCAAAATTGAAAACCAAAACAAAAAAGAAAATCAAGAACCCTTGAGGGACAGGACCGCCTGTGCCCTCACCCCTGTCAAGTCGTGTGTGTCGGATGCTTCCGACATGTGTCCGCAAGCCGTGGACGTCGTGTGCAATGGCGTGCTGACGCCGCAGGCCCCCGCAATGGCCGAACCCTATCCAAAATGTCCGAGTGGCCGTGATGAAGCCAACCAAGACCAAGTGTCGCCCGTTCCCCCAAGTCAAGTCATGGTGCAGGAGGCTGTGCAGGAGGACCATGAAGAGTCCCTGCTGTACCTCCCTGCCACCGTCCAAGGTCACACCGTCCGAATGATGGTGGACTCTGGAGCAAGCTGCAACTTTGTCAGCAGACGCTTGCTCCAGGAGCTCAACATACATGCAACCAAGAAGAAGTCGCCGATGAGTGTGGCGCTTGCAGACGATCGTGTGCAGCAGTGCACACACCAAGTGGTCCTGCGAGTGGCCCTCCATCCCAAGTACCATCCTGTCCTGTTGTTCCAAGTGATCGACACCAAGTTCGATGCCATCCTCGGCATGAGCTGGCTTGCTCGTGCCGAGCCGACTCCAGTCGTCGACTGGAAAGGCCGCACTGTCCGTGTTGGCCCTGACATTGTCCTGCAGGGCATGGCCTCACCCAACATGTCACCTCTCCTCTCAGCCATGCAATTCAAGAGGCTGATCAAGAAGGACACGTCGTTCCTCTGTGTCGTGCGTGAGGTCGACGACACCGACCAAGCCGGTCCCGGTCCCCCGCCTGTGGTGACCAAGCTGCTCGACGAGTACAAGGACGTATTCCCCGACCAGTTGCCACAATGCCTGCCACCCCAACGCACCGTCGATCATCGCATCGACATCGAACCAGGCTCGTCGCCTCCGTCAAGACCGACGTACCAACTGTCGCTGACGGAGATGGACGAACTCAAGCGCCAGTTGGATGACCTCCTCGCCCATGGGTTCATCCGCCCGAGCCAGTCACCGTATGGTGCACCAGTGCTCTTTGTCAAGAAGAAAGAAGGTGATCTCAGGATGTGCGTCGACTATCGCGCACTAAACAAACAGACCATCAAGAACACCTACCCGTTGCCCAGGATCGACGAGTTGATGGATCGTCTGAGTGGAGCAAAGGTCTTTAGCAAGATAGACCTCCGCTCAGGCTACCATCAGATCCGCATCCACGAGGATGATGTCCACAAGACCGCCTTCAGGACTCGCTACGGACTGTACGAGTTCCTAGTGCTGCCGTTCGGATTGACGAACGCACCTGCCACGTTCATGCAGCTGATGAACGATGTGTTCCGCCAAGAGCTCGACAACTCTGTCATCGTGTACCTGGATGATATCCTTGTGTACAGCAAGGATGAAGCGACCCATGAAGGTCATGTCGCCCGCGTGCTGGCCAAGCTACGCGAGCACAAGTTGTATGCCAAACTGTCCAAGTGTGAGTTCTTCAAGAATCAAGTCCCGTTCCTGGGACACGTTGTCTCAGGAAGAGGAATCGAAGTCGACCCCGCCAAGGTCAAGTCTGTGGTCGAGTGGCCGCCGCTCGCATGCGTCTCTGACGTGCAGTCGTTTCTCGGTCTCGTCAACTACTACCGCCGATTCATCCCCGATCTGGCGCGCACTGCCGGTCCACTCACAGACCTACTCCGCAAAGAGTGCCCCTTCGTGTGGGACCACCCACAACGCCAAGCGTTCGAGACCCTCAAGCACGCCTTGACGAACGCTCCTGTCCTCGCTGTGTTCGACCCGAACACGGATGTCTCCGTGCACACCGACGCCTCCGACTTTGCGGTGGGAGCTGTTTTGATGCAGGAGGGAAGGCCCGTTGCCTTCGAGTCGCGCAAACTGTCCCAACACGAGATCAACTATCCCGTGCACGAGAAGGAGCAGCTTGCGATCATCTACGCGCTGCAGAAGTTCCGAGTGTACCTCCACGGTACCGCCAAGCCCTTCAAGATTGTGACGGACCACCAGTCACTGCGTTACCTCGACACCAAGAAGAACCTGAGCCGACGCCAAGCGCGATGGATGGAGTTCCTCGCCGAGTACAACTACGAGGTTGTATACCAGAAAGGCAAACTCAATGTGGTGCCTGACGCACTGTCCCGACGCCCCGACTACCAATTGGCGTCACTGTACGAGTCGACTGTCAGTGTCGACAACACGATGCTGGATGTTGTCCGAGACAACATCGCCAACGACAAACAGTTCGGAGAACTGTTCCGAAAGGTGTCTAAGCTCCCCAAGGACGACGAATCATCCGAGTACACAGTGCGTGATGGCCTGCTCCTCCTGAAGAAGGACAGCCGTGTCTGTGTGCCGGACATTCCGTCGTTGAAGACCAAGTTGCTCCAAGAGGTCCACGACTCGCCCCTCGCTGGACACTTTGGAGTCGAGAAGACATACGACCGACTGGCCAAAGTCGCATACTGGCCTGGAATGAAGCGCACCGTCGAGAAGTACATCGAGTCCTGCCATACCTGCAAGATGGTCAAGTCACGCACGACCCGAGAGCAAGGATTGCTGCAACCCCTGCCTGTTCCCGACCGCCCCTGGACCAGCATGTCCATGGATCTCATCACGCATCTACCGACGACCAAGTTGGACCACGATGCAATCGCTGTCTTTGTCGACAGGTTCAGCAAGATGGCACACTTTGTGCCGTGCCAGACGACATGCTCCGCGCCTGACCTTGCACTGCTGTTCTTCAAGCATGTGTTCAAGCACCACGGCCTCCCAAAGTCCATCGTCAGTGATCGAGACCCCCGATTCACCTCCTTGTTTTGGACAAGTCTGTTCGACCATCTCGGCACCAAGCTGAACATGTCAACCTCGCACCACCAACAAACGGATGGACAGTCCGAGCGGACGATCCGCACCCTCGAGCAATACCTGAGGACATACGCCTCGACCAGCCAAGACGACTGGGACATACAGCTGAGTCATGCAGAGTTTGCATACAACACCGCCAAGTCGAGCACAACTGGCTTGAGCCCCTTTGAGGCGCTCTACGGATTCCAGCCTGATGTTCCCACCTCCTTGACACTGACCGAGTCCACGGCTGGATTGCCTCCCAAACCAAGTGCCTTTGTCAAAGATCATCAAGTCCGACACAAGATGATCGCCGACGCGCTCACGGATGCGCAACAAGTGATGGCGAAGTACTACGACCGCCGACACCAGGATGTCTCCTTTGAAGTTGGAGACCTTGTCTACCTGGACGCCGACAACATCAAGGTCCCCGAAGCCCAGTCAAAGAAGTTGTTGCCCAAGTACCGAGGACCGTTCAAGATAGCGGCCCGACCCAGTCCCCTCAACTACCTGTTGGACTTGCCACCTGGAAGCAAGCTCCATCCTGTCTTCCATGTGTCCAAGCTGCGTCGCCACACGACCCGCAGTCCAGCACAGTTCCCCGACGCCGACGAAGGTGTCCCGGACGACGCACCACTGGAAGACGACCTCGGACAATACTATACTCAAGAATATGAAGTCGAAAGGATCGTGAGGCACAAGAAAGTGGCTGATGGGTCACTTCGGTTTTATGTCAAGTGGGTTGGTTACCCACACTCGGGCAACACATGGCAAACACTGGAGGACTTGTCCCATGCACCCGAGGAGCTGAGTAAATACGGTAAACACCTCGAGGAGCCCCAAATAAAGAGCACACGCAGGGCTCCTCGCAGGAAGCCTTCTTAAGTGTGGGAGTGTAGGAGATGGTATCTCCGACGCTGTGCTGCGCGTACTGCGCGTACTGCGCGGCGCAGTGGGTCGTGACCTGTGCTGCGCTTTGCGTTTTCACGCACCGCAGGCAGGCCACCGCAGGGTATACCTGCGGGTTGCCCCCGTTCCCCCCGTTTGTCTGGAGTTCGGTTTTATCGTGAATAAACGTAAGTGCTCCCCGAGCTCACCCGTCCGCTAGAGTAGCCTAGCACCGCCCTGTTCTGCCCCGTCCTGTCTTGTCTTGTACCCCCTCCCTCCCCGTCTTGCCCCAACGTCCCAGTAGTGGACGTTACATGGTAGCATCGGAAATCCTCGTCTTGTTTTCGTCCTGTTTGTCCTCTTTCTAGATCCTCAAGCTGGATCCCGCCTCTCTTGCCGACCGACTCTCCTCTCTGTCCCTGGAGCCTGCCCCTGCCATGAGCAACCCCCGCCCACTTCCGGAAGCCTTCCTCAAGACCTTCCGTGCCCCAGTGTTTACTGGGAAGAGCCGCTCCTCCTCGGTGGAGGACTGGCTGCAGCAACTCGAGGACTACCTCGATGCTGCCCAAGTCGCCCCCACCCACCACATCGTCGCCGCCAAGCTCTGCTTAAAGGACCAGGCGTACCGTTGGTACCGCCGCCAAGGGTTCGACGAGCAGAGCGAAGGTGTGTTTGACGACTTCAAGGACCGCCTCCGTCGCCGCTTCGGCAGCCCCAATGCTGAACTCATTGCCCGTGACAAGCTATACTCTCTCGTGCAGCGTGGTTCTGTGACCCGCTACATCGAGGAGTTTGAAGACCTCTCCTCCCAGATTGAGGAGCTGGGCTCTGCTGATGCGATGTACCTCTTCCAGAAGGGCCTCAAGCCCAAGATCAGAGAGTACATCGCCAGCAACCCTGATGCCCGCAAGTCCCTGGACGTGATGATGGACGTTGCCGAGAACCTCGACAACGTCCAGTACCATGGCCGCCAGTTCTACCCGCAGCTGGCAGGCGGCCATCGGTCTCATCACGTCCCAGCCCGTCCGCCTCGCCCGGCCCCGCCCGCAAGACCCATGCCTGAGCCCATGGACGTTGACGTCAACGCCATGGAGGCTCGTGGCCCTCCCCGCTCCCGGTTCCAGCAAGCTGCCACTGTCTCCCCCAAGGACAGACAGAAGCAGGAGGACCTCCGCCATGGTTCCTGCTTCTTCTGTCACCGACCGGGACACCAGGCCAAGGAGTGCCCCATGAAGTCGGGAAACGGCCGACCCTACTAGGTGGCTCTGGAGCCCTAGTAGGAGACCAACGCCGTGGATTGCTCAATGCAGTCCACGCGTCTCCAGAGGAAGTTCACCTCGCCCCCTCCCCCGAAGGAGAAACAAACCAAGTGTTGTGCGTCGTGCGAGAGGTGCATGGTGGCGCAAGCCGCCTGCCTCTCCACGAACGTGAAGAGAAAACCAAAATTGAAAACCAAAACAAAAAAGAAAATCAAGAACCCTTGAGGGACAGGACCGCCTGTGCCCTCACCCCTGTCAAGTCGTGTGTGTCGGATGCTTCCGACATGTGTCCGCAAGCCGTGGACGTCGTGTGCAATGGCGTGCTGACGCCGCAGGCCCCCGCAATGGCCGAACCCTATCCAAAATGTCCGAGTGGCCGTGATGAAGCCAACCAAGACCAAGTGTCGCCCGTTCCCCCAAGTCAAGTCATGGTGCAGGAGGCTGTGCAGGAGGACCATGAAGAGTCCCTGCTGTACCTCCCTGCCACCGTCCAAGGTCACACCGTCCGAATGATGGTGGACTCTGGAGCAAGCTGCAACTTTGTCAGCAGACGCTTGCTCCAGGAGCTCAACATACATGCAACCAAGAAGAAGTCGCCGATGAGTGTGGCGCTTGCAGACGATCGTGTGCAGCAGTGCACACACCAAGTGGTCCTGCGAGTGGCCCTCCATCCCAAGTACCATCCTGTCCTGTTGTTCCAAGTGATCGACACCAAGTTCGATGCCATCCTCGGCATGAGCTGGCTTGCTCGTGCCGAGCCGACTCCAGTCGTCGACTGGAAAGGCCGCACTGTCCGTGTTGGCCCTGACATTGTCCTGCAGGGCATGGCCTCACCCAACATGCCACCTCTCCTCTCAGCCATGCAATTCAAGAGGCTGATCAAGAAGGACACGTCGTTCCTCTGTGTCGTGCGTGAGGTCGACGACACCGACCAAGCCGGTCCCGGTCCCCCGCCTGTGGTGACCAAGCTGCTCGACGAGTACAAGGACGTATTCCCCGACCAGTTGCCACAATGCCTGCCACCCCAACGCACCGTCGATCATCGCATCGACATCGAACCAGGCTCGTCGCCTCCGTCAAGACCGACGTACCAACTGTCGCTGACGGAGATGGACGAACTCAAGCGCCAGTTGGATGACCTCCTCGCCCATGGGTTCATCCGCCCGAGCCAGTCACCGTATGGTGCACCAGTGCTCTTTGTCAAGAAGAAAGAAGGTGATCTCAGGATGTGCGTCGACTATCGCGCACTAAACAAACAGACCATCAAGAACACCTACCCGTTGCCCAGGATCGACGAGTTGATGGATCGTCTGAGTGGAGCAAAGGTCTTTAGCAAGATAGACCTCCGCTCAGGCTACCATCAGATCCGCATCCACGAGGATGATGTCCACAAGACCGCCTTCAGGACTCGCTACGGACTGTACGAGTTCCTAGTGCTGCCGTTCGGATTGACGAACGCACCTGCCACGTTCATGCAGCTGATGAACGATGTGTTCCGCCAAGAGCTCGACAACTCTGTCATCGTGTACCTGGATGATATCCTTGTGTACAGCAAGGATGAAGCGACCCATGAAGGTCATGTCGCCCGCGTGCTGGCCAAGCTACGCGAGCACAAGTTGTATGCCAAACTGTCCAAGTGTGAGTTCTTCAAGAATCAAGTCCCGTTCCTGGGACACGTTGTCTCAGGAAGAGGAATCGAAGTCGACCCCGCCAAGGTCAAGTCTGTGGTCGAGTGGCCGCCGCTCGCATGCGTCTCTGACGTGCAGTCGTTTCTCGGTCTCGTCAACTACTACCGCCGATTCATCCCCGATCTGGCGCGCACTGCCGGTCCACTCACAGACCTACTCCGCAAAGAGTGCCCCTTCGTGTGGGACCACCCACAACGCCAAGCGTTCGAGACCCTCAAGCACGCCTTGACGAACGCTCCTGTCCTCGCTGTGTTCGACCCGAACACGGATGTCTCCGTGCACACCGACGCCTCCGACTTTGCGGTGGGAGCTGTTTTGATGCAGGAGGGAAGGCCCGTTGCCTTCGAGTCGCGCAAACTGTCCCAACACGAGATCAACTATCCCGTGCACGAGAAGGAGCAGCTTGCGATCATCTACGCGCTGCAGAAGTTCCGAGTGTACCTCCACGGTACCGCCAAGCCCTTCAAGATTGTGACGGACCACCAGTCACTGCGTTACCTCGACACCAAGAAGAACCTGAGCCGACGCCAAGCGCGATGGATGGAGTTCCTCGCCGAGTACAACTACGAGGTTGTATACCAGAAAGGCAAACTCAATGTGGTGCCTGACGCACTGTCCCGACGCCCCGACTACCAATTGGCGTCACTGTACGAGTCGACTGTCAGTGTCGACAACACGATGCTGGATGTTGTCCGAGACAACATCGCCAACGACAAACAGTTCGGAGAACTGTTCCGAAAGGTGTCTAAGCTCCCCAAGGACGACGAATCATCCGAGTACACAGTGCGTGATGGCCTGCTCCTCCTGAAGAAGGACAGCCGTGTCTGTGTGCCGGACATTCCGTCGTTGAAGACCAAGTTGCTCCAAGAGGTCCACGACTCGCCCCTCGCTGGACACTTTGGAGTCGAGAAGACATACGACCGACTGGCCAAAGTCGCATACTGGCCTGGAATGAAGCGCACCGTCGAGAAGTACATCGAGTCCTGCCATACCTGCAAGATGGTCAAGTCACGCACGACCCGAGAGCAAGGATTGCTGCAACCCCTGCCTGTTCCCGACCGCCCCTGGACCAGCATGTCCATGGATCTCATCACGCATCTACCGACGACCAAGTTGGACCACGATGCAATCGCTGTCTTTGTCGACAGGTTCAGCAAGATGGCACACTTTGTGCCGTGCCAGACGACATGCTCCGCGCCTGACCTTGCACTGCTGTTCTTCAAGCATGTGTTCAAGCACCACGGCCTCCCAAAGTCCATCGTCAGTGATCGAGACCCCCGATTCACCTCCTTGTTTTGGACAAGTCTGTTCGACCATCTCGGCACCAAGCTGAACATGTCAACCTCGCACCACCAACAAACGGATGGACAGTCCGAGCGGACGATCCGCACCCTCGAGCAATACCTGAGGACATACGCCTCGACCAGCCAAGACGACTGGGACATACAGCTGAGTCATGCAGAGTTTGCATACAACACCGCCAAGTCGAGCACAACTGGCTTGAGCCCCTTTGAGGCGCTCTACGGATTCCAGCCTGATGTTCCCACCTCCTTGACACTGACCGAGTCCACGGCTGGATTGCCTCCCAAACCAAGTGCCTTTGTCAAAGATCATCAAGTCCGACACAAGATGATCGCCGACGCGCTCACGGATGCGCAACAAGTGATGGCGAAGTACTACGACCGCCGACACCAGGATGTCTCCTTTGAAGTTGGAGACCTTGTCTACCTGGACGCCGACAACATCAAGGTCCCCGAAGCCCAGTCAAAGAAGTTGTTGCCCAAGTACCGAGGACCGTTCAAGATAGCGGCCCGACCCAGTCCCCTCAACTACCTGTTGGACTTGCCACCTGGAAGCAAGCTCCATCCTGTCTTCCATGTGTCCAAGCTGCGTCGCCACACGACCCGCAGTCCAGCACAGTTCCCCGACGCCGACGAAGGTGTCCCGGACGACGCACCACTGGAAGACGACCTCGGACAATACTATACTCAAGAATATGAAGTCGAAAGGATCGTGAGGCACAAGAAAGTGGCTGATGGGTCACTTCGGTTTTATGTCAAGTGGGTTGGTTACCCACACTCGGGCAACACATGGCAAACACTGGAGGACTTGTCCCATGCACCCGAGGAGCTGAGTAAATACGGTAAACACCTCGAGGAGCCCCAAATAAAGAGCACACGCAGGGCTCCTCGCAGGAAGCCTTCTTAAGTGTGGGAGTGTAGGAGATGGTATCTCCGACGCTGTGCTGCGCGTACTGCGCGTACTGCGCGGCGCAGTGGGTCGTGACCTGTGCTGCGCTTTGCGTTTTCACGCACCGCAGGCAGGCCACCGCAGGGTATACCTGCGGGTTGCCCCCGTTCCCCCCGTTTGTCTGGAGTTCGGTTTTATCGTGAATAAACGTAAGTGCTCCCCGAGCTCACCCGTCCGCTAGAGTAGCCTAGCACCGCCCTGTTCTGCCCCGTCCTGTCTTGTCTTGTACCCCCTCCCTCCCCGTCTTGCCCCAACGTCCCAGTAGTGGACGTTACAGACGGTGTAAAATCTTCGAGGGGGTCATGCTCATCCTCAGATTCAAAGGCATCGTCGGGCAGCTCTCGTTCGATGAGTTGGGTGTCGGTGATTCGATCTCCGACGAGCAATGTATCGGACTGGAGCGACTCGTCTCCGCTGTCGTCCAGTGAACCACCACCCATGAGGGGACTGTAGTTGCTTCTGTTTCCTGGCTTGAACTGGAAGGGGTTCATCGTTGCGGGGAGAGCGACAAAAACGCAAAAAAGGGGGGCGAGGGATTTTTCTTCTCTGCCGTGCCCCAGGACCTCGGACAGGGTGAACGCGACCCTGGGGCACAGTGCTGCGCACGGATCCACGTGTTTGAAGCGCCACCCGTGGTATGGCGACGGGCGGGATCCCGGTCATGGAGTGCGCAAGTGCCACTTCCAATATCATCTGGTCATCGATAGCGCTCCACAATCCGTGAGTTGCACGCACTTATGCATTAGATTTCGGGATTCATGGAGAGGGTGTGTCGGGGTTCTGCATTAGGTTTCATCATGGAGTGAGTGCTATTTGTACTCTCATTTGTTCTCAAGGAGTGATGTTGTCGAGTGAGGGTGTGGTTGTGTCGGTGCTGTGTATTAGAAATGAGTTTCGTGGAGTGAGGGTCTTGTCGTCGTTGCCAGCTACCCCAAAAATACAGAAAATTCAAAAAATTTCAATCACTTTCTTGGCCAGGACTTTCAACCAGTTCATCCAGGACCCATGGAGTGGGGCGGGTTTCAGAGCGAACGCAGCCACTCCATGAACCATGGAGACGTTTCGGGTCATGTGTATTAGCGTAGATCAGCCGTGCATCAGGCATGGAGAGGGTGTGCATCAGGACGACGTTTTTCTGCATTAGCCTTCGAGTGGGTGTGTATTAGCGATCCGTTATCTCCCACACCACCAACATGGAGGGCGAACGTCACCTTCCTATTCACTCACCCAAGCAAACGCCAATCCATCCCGTCATCTTCTGTGGCTAGCCTCAGCATGGCTATCCAGCTAAATGTATTCCGTGTTCGTGGTTACTGCCACAGAAACACGCGTGTCCATGAGACCCAGCCTTGCTTCCCCCAAGCCAACAAAGTCCTCCATCCCCTTGTCATCTCGCACCATTCCCTCCATCCTCGATACCCACCAATACCCCCACCACATCATGACCATGTACAGCTGGATTCAGATGGTCACTCGCAAAGAGCGTGGTATCTCCATTTTCAAAGATGGAGACCGCCGCACGCCCGAGGGCCTCGATTTCGCTCGAGAGAAGACTCGTCTCCTCATCTCGGACATTCGCGCTCGCTTCTCCTCCGGCGACCAACTCCCTTTCGACCTCAGGTTCATAGAAACCCTTCGCTCTCTCCTCGACCATACCTCTGGTGAACTCGCCGATGGAGACTTGTTTCTGACCGAGGAACAGGTCATGGCCCTGCACAGCGCTGTCGTCACCCTCTATCGCGACGAACTTTCGGACGACGAAGACGATGTTTCTCGCTTCCTGCAGTACACCAAGAGCAGCATCGTCAATGGTGTTTCGCCCGGCAAACGACAGGAATCGGCAGCGACTCCCACCGGCTCCAGCTCTCGCTTGTTTGCACGTCGCTCGACCCCCCGTCGTCTGAAGAGAAAGTCACCTCCTCACCAGAGCCCCGAGCTCGCTACCGAGGATACCCGATCTTCGCCCAGTCCCCCTACTCAAGTTCGCCGCCGACTTCCCAGCCCTGAAGTCGCAGCAGAGGTCGTCATTGAAACCACGGAGCAGGCGAACACCCCGACCAATATCGAAGATCCGATGATGATGCTCAAGCGCAGGAACCTCGAGCTCCAAAACGAGCTCCTTCTCGAACGCATCGAAACGGAACGAGCCCTCCGCCAAGAAAGGATCGCTGCCATCAGACGTGGCGACGCCAGAACGTCCTCCCACTGACTTGTTCGCTGTCAGCTACAGCTGTGATCAATATATCGCACCTATTGACCCCTTGATTTGCTTCCTGTCCCTGACGAGTCCCTGAGTGGGGCGGAGGACGACCCTGATGTGACTTGCGCTGGATGGGGGGTTGTGATTTTCATACAAAAACCACAAGCATCTGCCACCGGCCCGCACCCCCCAACCCGATCCACCATGCCTCGCAAGCGCAAAGCCCAGTCGTCCGTTTCCGCCGAACCCACCAGCTCCAAGCGAGCCAAGGCCAATCCCACAGCTCCTGCCGCAGAGCCGCCCAAACCCACCGGCCCAGTGGTGACATGGTCGCCCACGCCCATGCCTGAGTTACCTGTCGAGATCATCCAGCTCATCTCGGACTTCATGCCTGCTGCCGCTGCTGCAAGATTCGCCAAGACCAGTCGCTACCACCATGCCGCCGTCAACGACGTCCACTACTGGGCCGTGCGTCTCCACAAGCATCCATCCAAGCCTGCCTTCACCGAGGAGCTGAAGACCTGCAAGAGCATCATGGCCTGGATCCACTGCCTCGATACCACTCTGTGTGTGGGGTGTCGTCGCATCAGGATTCCCAGAAACAGCTACCCTTGTATTCCCTACCCCATTTGCTACAACTGCACCTTTGACCACGATTCTTGCATTTATGGGTTGGTCTCGGTCAGTACCATGTACAAGCTCTACAAGATCAAGCCCGGAGACATGCCAACGGGATCGATCTGCATCAGCAAGAAGTGCAGATTCACCTTTGGCACCTATTACTTGCGCCCTCAGGTCATGGCCCGCGTCGCCGAGCTGCATGGGAGCTGGACCGCCTTCAAGGAGCGAGCCGTGGTCAAGAGATGCCAGAAGGGCCAGCATATCCTCGAGCGCAAGCAAAAGATCGCAGCCCTCCCCAAGAAGACGTACGAGTTCTCCAAGGACATGGTCGCCGCATTCCTCGCCAACGGCAGGGGCTGGCGTGAGCTCAAGAAGCGACTCGAGCGCGACTATGATTTCCTGGAGACGATGAAGTCGCGCAGCTACCCGTACACACCAGCCGAATATGCCCGCTATCGAGACGAGCACATCAAGACGCCCGAGGAGCTGCTTGTGTGGATCGATCGCCACGCAGCAGGCAAAGATGCCTTCAAGGACAGCATTGTGGCGATATTCCCGGCCATCGCTGAGCGAGTCGAGCAGGCAGTCGCTGCACTCCCCGAGCTCCAGCAAGACCATCGAGTATCGTGGCTCAATGATATCATCGTCCCGCTCATGGGCGTGAGTGTCCAGGACATTCGCAGCAAGTCAGAATACGACGACTTTGCCACGAGCAGCTACCAGGTCACTCCGGCATCCGCTGTTCAGAGCTTCCTGAGCATCGGCGACGAGGGCCAAGAAAGCAAATTCAGGTGGTTCGCTAGGAACCTGGTCAGATACCTTTACGAACGCCATCTCTGGAACGTCGCGGAGCACGACTTGTTGACGAAGCAGCAGGACCCATCCGAATTCGCCAGTCTCCTGACGATCAGCGATCTCAAGACGATGCTGCTGGAGCATGGACTTCGCCATCGCGGCATGAGCCGACGATCAGACAGCAAGCTCTGTGATCTCTACGCCACGAACAAGAAGCAGATCCAGCTCTTTGACGTGGTCCAGCGCATGTGCGAGATGCGGACGTTGTTCGAGGTGTATGATGCAAGCTATCGGGAGTATCGGGAAGCCAACGACCTTGACTGGAGAGAACCAGTCGAGTTTGAGGACCTCGAGCCGTTTGCTGTGAGGAGTTGCTCTGACGAGATCAATCGTGGCTACCCACTTGTCCACAATCGCAGGTGGTGATCTCGACATGGAGTGCGCATGTGCCACTCTCGGTTACCATCGAACACCACTTCATTCCCACCAGCCACCCACACACTCACACCATCCCTCTTCATCACTCTGGTGTTTGTGGATATGCAAATGACTCGGAAGAGACTCGGAAGAGACGTATCGAGTGGTCGGAAGAGACTCGGAAGAGGAATTTTTTCATGGAGTGTGATAATATTATCATTCAACACTGAAAACATGGAGAGAATACCACCGCGGAACTCACTCGGAAGTGATTTGGAAGTGAATATGGAGTGAGAAGCTCTTTTGGGGGCCGGTTGGGGGCATTGGAGAAGAAAAAACAAAAATTTTCAAGAAAAAAAAGATATTCCTGGCCGGGAAGGATTTGGGGCCCACGCTCGCATTCATGGAGTGGACTCGGAAGAGACTCGGAAGTGAAGCTCGCTCGATAAACATGGTGTGGGGCTGAAAACTCGTAAGAGACTCGGAAGTGAAACGTCGTCGCTTGTGAGCGGGTTGGAAGAGGATTGGAAGAAGGTGTGTGCACTCCATTCACTGCATGCATGCCTCGCGAATGCGCTTTTCGTAATACTCCCAAAGAGCAGTGTCATTGCTCCGGGTCACGATGGAGCGCTTGAGCAAGTCGATCAACATGGCTTGAACCCGGGGGTCGTTTCTGGCTGCTGCGATGTCGTCCAGAGCGATCATATCACCCCAGTTCTCAGGGCGATCCCAGAGATGTGATGCTCTGGGGGAAATGCGCAGGATTTGCTGGCGTGCTATCATGCTTCCTGCACGACAACTTGTGAGCAAAATGTACTGGTAGAGATTCATGCAGTTCATCGCTCGAGGGAACCCAATTGCATGCTTCATGCAGTAGAAAAACAGGACATTCCTGTCGCTTTCAGGGAGGCTGTGCCCAGACGACTCCAACAACCAACGTCGGACGGACGATGCATGGGGCGCATTTCGGATCCCCCCATATTGGCAGATGTCGTAGATCTGCTGGGTGCTGTCGCGATAACCACCCCGAGCACATTCGACCAGGAGATTCAAGGCCCGGTTCGGGTTGGCATCGGTACCTCTGCCATATCGGTAGCATTCGTAGAGAGTGAACTTGACCTTCAAGTTGGATGCGTCCAACGACTGTAGCCACTGGAAGTACGCCTGGTTGATCTCGTCAGATGGTGTTACGAAGAAAAAGTTGCGATGTTCGAGGAGGAAGTCGTCGAGCACCTCGGATTTGTTGCGCAGGACGGAAAGGCTTTTGCTGATGATTTCACCATTCCAGAATATGCGCTTGACAATCCACATCGCAGTGGGGATGTGGTTGGCATCGAGGAGTCGTCGTACGATCTGCAAATCGGAGTTGTCTCGGCGGATACGAGATGCGACTCGGACGAACTCGGCTGAAACCACGGATCTCGGAATGGTCTTGAACCACTTGACGTCGAAGGGGAACGGTCCAGCCGGGAAATACTTGACCAGATGGGTACAGTCCTCGGGGAGGAGCCTGGTATCGTACTGCTTATCGAACCACTCAGCCCAGATGCGAATCCCCACGGTCTTGGTCGAGAGCCGGGTCCTCACGTCGCTGGAAGTTGCTTTGAGCTTCACGAGACTGCAGGCAGGGAGCATTTGGATCAGCTCAGGGATCGAGAGGACGGTCAGGAGGACGGGGTAGGTCTCTTCGATTCCCAAGGCGATCAGCTGCTCATGGAGGCGTTGACGCTTGGCAGCACGGGTGCTCATCGAGCGGGTAATGCGCTTGGTAGCCTGGGAGGACATGGCGATGAAGGAGAGCTGGTTGGATGGGGCCTCCAGCAACGCACACTGGGCTCCCTCATATACCCCATGGCCAGCGGCGCCTGGGAGACGATGGTGGCCAGGTGACTGGGTGTCCAAGCCCAGCCCGTATCTCCGCC
The DNA here is from genome assembly GCF_025602895.1 of Polychytrium aggregatum. Classification (NCBI taxonomy): domain Eukaryota; kingdom Fungi; phylum Chytridiomycota; class Chytridiomycetes; order Polychytriales; genus Polychytrium; species Polychytrium aggregatum. The sequence goes on from NW_026516253.1 coordinate 290,248, forward strand.
GTCCCTGCGAGGATGAGGTGTCATCCCGGGCGCGGCGTTCTGCCCCTTCTCTCTCGCCATCTCACCAGCCCCAGCCCCAGCTCCCACCAGACCATAGCCTCACCCGATGTCTATCGCTAACCACCCCGTCATCGCCATGGACTTTCTCACTCGCGACGTCTACTAAACCGCCACCGGTCAAGAAGGTGTCCGCAGGATGATGATCGCCAATATCTGCACCAGAACGCTTCCTGGCATCCATATGGTCTACATCAAGTTCAACGACAGCACCACGCCTCAGCTTCCCTTTGTTGATATGAATGGTCTCGCTGCGATCCGCCAGCGTATCGAGCCTGGCTTTCGATACCCAATGTGAGCCGCAAGGGGCAGACCAATACACCCGCTTTTCTCCCTGTCCCTGTCGTTCCGATTGGTGTGGCGTCAGCGGCGCGTGTGGCAATCTCCTCCTCTGGAGGGGCGTTCTGTCCGATGGGAGGTGCCTTGGCGACACCCGCCATCCCTGCCCCCGATCTCGCATCCCAGCTTCAAGCTCCAGCAATGCCTGCTTCCAGATCCAAGCGTCGATCCTCTGCTCAACGCAGGAACCCAGTGCCTCTCCCGCCCAAGCACACCACGACCGAGAAGGAGGATTGTCCTGTCATCGTTATTGACGACTCGGATGCAGAGTCAGATATCACCTGCGACATCGATCCATCCGAAGTCGTCCCGGGAATGCCAGTGTCGCTCGCCAGTCTTGCAGTCAATCACGATCCTCCTGTGATCTCGACCGGCTCCGGCTCTCTCCAGCACACCACGAGCCCCGAATCCACCGCCGCCTCCGGTGCTCCTGACACCCCTGTCCCAGTCCAGCCCGAGTCAGTTGTCGTATCGAGCCCTCCCGACACCAGCGCTGAAAAGATCGTTCGCCGCTTCAACGGCCACCCTCTCCTCGAGCCGTATCCCTTGGATTTGCTCCCGAACCGCGGTCTCATGGCCGATGGGTCGTTGAATCCAATCATCGAGTTGGATCGCTCGGCCAGGAAGCGAATTGAGACCATTATGGGGCACGTTACGACAATCACTCTCCCAGACGGTCGCATTCTCTCTGATGCTCGTGAGGTGATTGCTGTTTCGGATGGCAAAGACTTTCGTGCATATATGAAAGAGTCAACCGCCGAGCACGTCAAGTTTCGCAACAGCATCAAGGCCAAGTGGTCTAGAACGTTGGCGCACATACCAGCAGTTTACATCAAATTCGACGATGTATCTAGAGAGGTTGCATTCATCGATCGTCGAGGGTATATGGATATCATTCATAGGGGTATCGGGGAACCATCTGCAGTCGAGAGAGAGAAGCAGTTACTGGTCATGATGGGTATCTATGGAAACGATGTACATGTACTCAGCGAGATCCAGTGTGAGATACAGCAAGAGATGGCTAGACCCAACACAGAGAACAAGTACCTGATCTTCATCAAGGCAGCTGAGTTCAAAAATGCTCGCATGGAATAAAGTTCATATCTCCCCAGTTCGAGCAGTATATTCTGTCCATTGAGTGGCGATGGTGCAGCGCCAGTCATGTGTGTGGCGGTGCACAGACAAGCCAATTTGTGGCTGGCATGCGGGGCTGCGCACCAATTCGAACCACTCAGGTTCCAGCCATACTGCCATCGGGCGACGGTGCGTGTCAACCCCGACCCCCATGGGCGACATGTCCCGCAGCCTCCGTCCCCGACCCTGTTCAAAAGGGCGCACCCCCGCCCAAGGTGGTGCCCTGCCATCTTCGCCCCGCCGTTTCCTCCTTCACCAGCGATCACCAGCCTTCTCTTCTGCCTCGCCATGAGCTCCATTACCAAGACCACGCGAGCTGCCCCTGCTGCCGCCCCCCGAGCCAGGAAGAGGCGCGCTACTGCCCCAACCTTAGTCCAGCCCGAACCCGTACCCGAGCCCGTCAACGCCCCGAGCACTTCCGACCGTCCCGTCGCTACCGAGGCTCTTGTCGCCCCCCGATCCAGGAATAGCCGCGATGCTACCCCAGCCCTGCTCGAGTCCCTCAACGACTCGACACCTTACGATCCTCCCGTCGAAGAATCGAGCGCTTCTGATGCTCCCGTTGACACCGATGATCTCGCCACTCTCAGCCACGAGATCGATACCGCCAGCCTTGCGCTACCCGATGCAGATGCCGTCGATCAAGTGCAACAGCCAGCCACCAAGGTGAAGAGGCTCCGTCGCCAGGCGGTTCCGAAGCCTGCTGGTGCCGTGATTTTTCGTGGTCATCCACTTCTCGAGCCCTATCCTCAAACCAATGCGGATGGAACAGTGAACCCGATCATCGTTTTGGATTCCTCTCAGCGACAGATCCAGCGTACCCAACTTGGCCCGCTTCACAAAGTCACCATCGGGAAAGACCAAATCTTCTGCGATGCTCGAGAGGCCATTGCACTGTCCGACGATCGAAAATTTGAAGCATACGACAGAAGTCGTGATTCGGAAGACGATATTTCAACAAGGAACTCGATCAAGAAAAAATGGGGTGATTCTCTCCATTTTGTTCGAGCTGTTTATGTAAAGTTCGACGGCGATAGGGCGATTTACCCTTTCGTTGACGATCGGGGTTTAATGCAGATAATCAGTCGTGGGAAAGGTGTGCGTTGTAGAAAATTGAGGGAAACACATAATGAGGACTTGATCAAGGTTTATGGGAGAGATATGAGGATGCTTGCCCAATTGCAAGCACGCTTTGACCTCCAAGATCAGAGGGATGACGTGAGCCAGAATGAGGATGCTATTTTTTTGACTGGAGTGAAATCCAGAGAATAAACACGAATCGTACCGATCGATAGCCTGTGTGCCGGGTGAACCGTACCGATCGATAGCCTGTGTGCCGGGCAAACCGTACCGATGGATAGCCTGTGTGCCGGGCAAACCGTACCGATCGATAGTCTGTGTGCCGGGCAAACCGTACCGATGGATAGCCTGTGTGCCGGGCAAACCGTACCGATGGATAGCCTGTGTGCCGGGCAAACCGTACCGATCGATAGTCTGTGTGCCGGGCAAACCGTACCGATCGATAGCCTGTGTGCCGGGCAAACCGTACCGATGGATAGCCTGTGTGCCGGGCAAACCGTACCGATCGATAGTCTGTGTGCCGGGCAAACCGTACCGATGGATAGCCTGTGTGCCGGGCAAACCGTACCGATCGATAGTCTGTGTGCCGGGCAAACCGTACCGATCGATAGTCTGTGTGCCGGGCAAACCGTACCGATCGATAGCCTGTGTGCCGGGCAAACCGTACCGATCGATAGTCTGTGTGCCGGGCAAACCGTACCGATGGATAGCCTGTGTGCCGGGCAAACCGTACCGATCGATAGTCTGTGTGCCGGGCAAACCGTACCGATCGATAGTCTGTGTGCCGGGCAAACCGTACCGATCGATAGCCTGTGTGCCGGGCTGTCAAGACTGGACAACGGGGCAAGCAGGGAAGTGCGCAAGAGTCCTAATACAAGACTCGAACGTAGGGAGAGGAGCGGGGACTGGACTGGGACACAGAGTGTCAAGTGTAAAGCCAAAGTTTTATTCTAGATCCAAGGCTTAGGATACTAAAAATACAAAGTGGCAAGACGAAGGCAAAAGACAGAGGCTGGTCGGAGGGCTATTTATGCGAGCGCCAAGGATCGACGCTGGAGAGCGAGGGGGTAGGAGCGAAGCAGCGGCGGGGAGGGCGAAGCAGCGAGCGAAGCAGGTGGCGACCGTGACTCGGGATCCGTGAGTCAGCGGGCGTCAGTGGCGGCGGCATGGCGGCGCCAAGGCGTCAGGCGGCGTCGAGGCGGCGTCGTGGGCGTAACCCATGACCAACAGCAAGGAAGCGGGAACGGAACACAGACAGCGCGCGTGCTGGCGGTAAGACAACAAGGCAGCACAGCGCGGGAAACAAACAAACAGAAGGAAGGGAAAGCACTAAGACAGGCAAACAGAAAGGAAAGGGCAAGGGTAAAGGAAGGAAGAGGGCAAAGGCAGAGGGTGTTCATGACACTACCCCCCTCTCAAGGCCCGAGCTCCGAGAGGGCCAGGCTTCGAGGGATGAGAGGAGTGGTAGGCAGTGACAGGCTCCGGACAATGTGCAAGATTGCTGGCGGGCTCCCAGGTGCAATCCATCACCGTGTAGCCACGCCAGTGCACAAGATACTGGAGCTTACCTCGGAACAGCCTGGAGTCCAGGATCTGTTCGACTTCCCATTCGTCGTGGCCGTCGACTTGGATGGGTGGAGGGGGCGGGACGGTTCGACCTGGGATCTTGTCGTCGGCGGCGGGCTCGAGAAGGGAGACGTGGAAGACAGGATGAATGCGCATGGACGAGGGCAAGTCCAACTTGAAAGCGCGGGAACCGACTTGAGCGACGATCTTGAACGGCCCAAGCTTGGTGTGGTCGAGCTTGGCCGTGGGTCGCTGGGTCTTGATGTTCTTGGCGGAGAGCCAGACTCGGTCTCCAACCTTGAACGGAGGGGAGGGGGAGTGGCCGGGGTCGTAGAACCTGGCTTGGGAGTCCTGGGCAAGGGCGATGTTGAACTTGAGTTCATCGTGGAGGGAGTGAATGGCTCGGGCTTGATCGTCGGCGACGGAGGCATTCTTGGTGGTGCGGGGAAGGGCGACGGAAAAACGAGGGTGGTAGCCGGTGTAGGCGAAGAAGGGGGAGCAGCCGAGGGTTGCTTGAGAGGTGTTGTTGTAGGTGAACTCGGCGTGAGGGAGAAGCTGGGCCCAGTCGTCTTGCTGGAAGTTGATGAAGCAGCGGAGGTACTGCTCGAGGATGGCGTTGACCCGCTCGGTCTGGCCGTCGGTCTGCGGATGGAACGCAGTCGACATCTTGTGCTTGATCTTGAGGCGGGTCAGGGCGGCTTGGAAGAACTTGGAGGCAAAGTTAGATCCTCGGTCTGAGACGATATCGTCTGGAAGACCGTGCTTGGTGAAGACGTGCTCGACAAACATCCGAGCAGTGTCCTCGGCGTTGGCCTCGTTGCTTGACGGGACGAAGTGGGCCATCTTGGTGAAGCGGTCGACAAACACACAGATGGCTGTGTGTCCGGAGGATTCGGGGAGCTGGGTGATGAAGTCGACCGAAACAGAAGACCAAGGGCGATCGGGAACAGGGAGCGAGGCAAGGAGTCCGTATGACTTGTGACGGGAGTGCTTGTTCCGCTGGCAGGTGTCGCATCCGGAGACATACTCCCTGATGTATCGACGCATGGTCGGCCAGTGGAAGGTCCGGGAGACGAGCTCGAAGGTCTTGGCGACGCCGAAGTGGCCGGCGGTCGGCGAGTCGTGGCACTCGACGAGGATCTTGCGCTTGAGCTCGGGGACATCGGGGACGCAGACGAGACCTTCAAAGAGCAGAAGGTCGTTGTCGACGGAGTAGCCGGGACAGGAGGCAGGGTTCTTGAGGACTTGGGACAGGATCGGACCAAAGGTAGAGTCCTTCTTGAGGCTTGACTTGATGAGGACGGCGATATCCTCAGACTCGGGGGCAACGGGAACGGCTCGGAGGGCGGAAACGAAGAGTTTTGGTGGCAGCAGGGTCTGGGTGTTCGGGGAGCTACGGGAGTCACCCCCCTCCTTAGGGAACTTGTCCTTGCGGGAGAGGGCGTCGGCGGCATTGTTGAGGGTTCCGGGTCGATACCTGATGACGAAGTTGTAATCGCCAAGGATCTCGGACCAACGGACTTGGCGACGGCTGAGGTTGCGGGAGGTCTGGAAGTATTCGAGGTTCTTGTGGTCGGTGACGACCTCGGTGGCTTGGGAAGAGAACTCGAGGTAGTGTCTCCATTGCTTGAAGGCTGCGACGATGGCGAGAAGTTCCTTATCATAGATTTGATAATTCATTTCCGCATCGAGCAGCTTCCGGGAGTAGAAAGCCACGGGGTGCAGGAGGCCTTCGTCGTCGCGCTGACTGAGAACAGCGCCAAGAGCATAGTCAGATGCGTCGGCTTCGATGACGCACTGACGCTCGGGGTCGAAATGGCGGAGGACAGGACCGGTGCTCAGGCATTCCTTAAGCTTCAGGAATGACGTTTGAGCCGAGGGAGACCAGGAGAACTTGATGTCCTTTTTCAGGAGGTCCGTCAGCGGGGTGGCGATCTTGGAGTAGTCCTTGACGAACCGACGGTAGAAGTTCGCCAGGCCGAGGAAGACTTGGATGTCGTGGGCAGATCGGGGGATCTCCCACTCCTGGATGGCCTTGACCTTGTCGGGATCCATGGAGATTCCATCGGGCGAGATGATGAACCCGAGGAAGGCGACGGAGGACTGGTCGAACTCACACTTTTCAAGCTTGAGTGAGAGTCCGGCGTCTTGGAGCTTGGTCAGGACTTTCTTGACATGAGCCTCGTGCTCGGCAGGATCGGAGGAGTAGATGAGGATGTCGTCCAGGTAGACGACCACGAACTGGTCAAGGTATTCACGGAGGACATCGTTGACGAAGGCTTGGAACGAGGCAGGAGCGTTGGTCAAGCCGAACGGCATGACGTTGTACTCGAAGTGGCCGTAGCGGCAGCGGAAAGCCGTCTTCCATTCTTCACCTTCAGCGATGCGCAAAAGGTTGTATGCGCCTCGCATGTCGAGCTTGGTGAAGATCTTGGCCTTACCGAGGTTGTCGAACGTCTCGGCAATCAGGGGCAAGGGACAACGGTTCGGCACGGTGATCTTGTTCAGGGCCCGGTAGTCGACGCAGAGACGGAGGGAGCCATCCTTCTTCTTGACGAACAGGACTGGGGCACCGGCAGGGGACTCGGAACGGCGGATGAAACCCTTGGACAAGTTCTCTTGGATGTAGGTGTGGAGGGCGTCCATCTCCGGCTTGGAGAGGTTGTAGACGGGCCCAAACGTCGGCGACGCACCTTCGACCAACGGGATCGTGTGGTCGTAAGGGCGGTGCTGGGGGAGCTTGTCGGCCTCGGACTTGGAAAACACCTTGGCAAAGGACGAGTACTTGGAGGGGACAGAGGGCTCGGCCTTGGGCTTGGCTCCAGCGTCGACGGAGCAGAGGGACAGGACTCGGGCAGCATCCAAGAGGAACACTTCCAGGCCTTCCTTCTGGACGGCGTGCTGGAAGGGGATGCTGCCGATCAGGCTGACGCTGGGCAGGGACTGGGTCTTGGTCTTGGTCTTTGGGACGGCAGGAGGCAAGGCAGGACTGGGCTTGGGCACGGCAGGTGTAGGAGATGGTATCTCCGACGCTGTGCTGCGCGTACTGCGCGTACTGCGCGGCGCAGTGGGTCGTGACCTGTGCTGCGCTTTGCGTTTTCACGCACCGCAGGCAGGCCACCGCAGGGTATACCTGCGGGTTGCCCCCGTTCCCCCCGTTTGTCTGGAGTTCGGTTTTATCGTGAATAAACGTAAGTGCTCCCCGAGCTCACCCGTCCGCTAGAGTAGCCTAGCACCGCCCTGTTCTGCCCCGTCCTGTCTTGTCTTGTACCCCCTCCCTCCCCGTCTTGCCCCAACGTCCCAGTAGTGGACGTTACATGGTAGCATCGGAAATCCTCGTCTTGTTTTCGTCCTGTTTGTCCTCTTTCTAGATCCTCAAGCTGGATCCCGCCTCTCTTGCCGACCGACTCTCCTCTCTGTCCCTGGAGCCTGCCCCTGCCATGAGCAACCCCCGCCCACTTCCGGAAGCCTTCCTCAAGACCTTCCGTGCCCCAGTGTTTACTGGGAAGAGCCGCTCCTCCTCGGTGGAGGACTGGCTGCAGCAACTCGAGGACTACCTCGATGCTGCCCAAGTCGCCCCCACCCACCACATCGTCGCCGCCAAGCTCTGCTTAAAGGACCAGGCGTACCGTTGGTACCGCCGCCAAGGGTTCGACGAGCAGAGCGAAGGTGTGTTTGACGACTTCAAGGACCGCCTCCGTCGCCGCTTCGGCAGCCCCAATGCTGAACTCATTGCCCGTGACAAGCTATACTCTCTCGTGCAGCGTGGTTCTGTGACCCGCTACATCGAGGAGTTTGAAGACCTCTCCTCCCAGATTGAGGAGCTGGGCTCTGCTGATGCGATGTACCTCTTCCAGAAGGGCCTCAAGCCCAAGATCAGAGAGTACATCGCCAGCAACCCTGATGCCCGCAAGTCCCTGGACGTGATGATGGACGTTGCCGAGAACCTCGACAACGTCCAGTACCATGGCCGCCAGTTCTACCCGCAGCTGGCAGGCGGCCATCGGTCTCATCACGTCCCAGCCCGTCCGCCTCGCCCGGCCCCGCCCGCAAGACCCATGCCTGAGCCCATGGACGTTGACGTCAACGCCATGGAGGCTCGTGGCCCTCCCCGCTCCCGGTTCCAGCAAGCTGCCACTGTCTCCCCCAAGGACAGACAGAAGCAGGAGGACCTCCGCCATGGTTCCTGCTTCTTCTGTCACCGACCGGGACACCAGGCCAAGGAGTGCCCCATGAAGTCGGGAAACGGCCGACCCTACTAGGTGGCTCTGGAGCCCTAGTAGGAGACCAACGCCGTGGATTGCTCAATGCAGTCCACGCGTCTCCAGAGGAAGTTCACCTCGCCCCCTCCCCCGAAGGAGAAACAAACCAAGTGTTGTGCGTCGTGCGAGAGGTGCATGGTGGCGCAAGCCGCCTGCCTCTCCACGAACGTGAAGAGAAAACCAAAATTGAAAACCAAAACAAAAAAGAAAATCAAGAACCCTTGAGGGACAGGACCGCCTGTGCCCTCACCCCTGTCAAGTCGTGTGTGTCGGATGCTTCCGACATGTGTCCGCAAGCCGTGGACGTCGTGTGCAATGGCGTGCTGACGCCGCAGGCCCCCGCAATGGCCGAACCCTATCCAAAATGTCCGAGTGGCCGTGATGAAGCCAACCAAGACCAAGTGTCGCCCGTTCCCCCAAGTCAAGTCATGGTGCAGGAGGCTGTGCAGGAGGACCATGAAGAGTCCCTGCTGTACCTCCCTGCCACCGTCCAAGGTCACACCGTCCGAATGATGGTGGACTCTGGAGCAAGCTGCAACTTTGTCAGCAGACGCTTGCTCCAGGAGCTCAACATACATGCAACCAAGAAGAAGTCGCCGATGAGTGTGGCGCTTGCAGACGATCGTGTGCAGCAGTGCACACACCAAGTGGTCCTGCGAGTGGCCCTCCATCCCAAGTACCATCCTGTCCTGTTGTTCCAAGTGATCGACACCAAGTTCGATGCCATCCTCGGCATGAGCTGGCTTGCTCGTGCCGAGCCGACTCCAGTCGTCGACTGGAAAGGCCGCACTGTCCGTGTTGGCCCTGACATTGTCCTGCAGGGCATGGCCTCACCCAACATGCCACCTCTCCTCTCAGCCATGCAATTCAAGAGGCTGATCAAGAAGGACACGTCGTTCCTCTGTGTCGTGCGTGAGGTCGACGACACCGACCAAGCCGGTCCCGGTCCCCCGCCTGTGGTGACCAAGCTGCTCGACGAGTACAAGGACGTATTCCCCGACCAGTTGCCACAATGCCTGCCACCCCAACGCACCGTCGATCATCGCATCGACATCGAACCAGGCTCGTCGCCTCCGTCAAGACCGACGTACCAACTGTCGCTGACGGAGATGGACGAACTCAAGCGCCAGTTGGATGACCTCCTCGCCCATGGGTTCATCCGCCCGAGCCAGTCACCGTATGGTGCACCAGTGCTCTTTGTCAAGAAGAAAGAAGGTGATCTCAGGATGTGCGTCGACTATCGCGCACTAAACAAACAGACCATCAAGAACACCTACCCGTTGCCCAGGATCGACGAGTTGATGGATCGTCTGAGTGGAGCAAAGGTCTTTAGCAAGATAGACCTCCGCTCAGGCTACCATCAGATCCGCATCCACGAGGATGATGTCCACAAGACCGCCTTCAGGACTCGCTACGGACTGTACGAGTTCCTAGTGCTGCCGTTCGGATTGACGAACGCACCTGCCACGTTCATGCAGCTGATGAACGATGTGTTCCGCCAAGAGCTCGACAACTCTGTCATCGTGTACCTGGATGATATCCTTGTGTACAGCAAGGATGAAGCGACCCATGAAGGTCATGTCGCCCGCGTGCTGGCCAAGCTACGCGAGCACAAGTTGTATGCCAAACTGTCCAAGTGTGAGTTCTTCAAGAATCAAGTCCCGTTCCTGGGACACGTTGTCTCAGGAAGAGGAATCGAAGTCGACCCCGCCAAGGTCAAGTCTGTGGTCGAGTGGCCGCCGCTCGCATGCGTCTCTGACGTGCAGTCGTTTCTCGGTCTCGTCAACTACTACCGCCGATTCATCCCCGATCTGGCGCGCACTGCCGGTCCACTCACAGACCTACTCCGCAAAGAGTGCCCCTTCGTGTGGGACCACCCACAACGCCAAGCGTTCGAGACCCTCAAGCACGCCTTGACGAACGCTCCTGTCCTCGCTGTGTTCGACCCGAACACGGATGTCTCCGTGCACACCGACGCCTCCGACTTTGCGGTGGGAGCTGTTTTGATGCAGGAGGGAAGGCCCGTTGCCTTCGAGTCGCGCAAACTGTCCCAACACGAGATCAACTATCCCGTGCACGAGAAGGAGCAGCTTGCGATCATCTACGCGCTGCAGAAGTTCCGAGTGTACCTCCACGGTACCGCCAAGCCCTTCAAGATTGTGACGGACCACCAGTCACTGCGTTACCTCGACACCAAGAAGAACCTGAGCCGACGCCAAGCGCGATGGATGGAGTTCCTCGCCGAGTACAACTACGAGGTTGTATACCAGAAAGGCAAACTCAATGTGGTGCCTGACGCACTGTCCCGACGCCCCGACTACCAATTGGCGTCACTGTACGAGTCGACTGTCAGTGTCGACAACACGATGCTGGATGTTGTCCGAGACAACATCGCCAACGACAAACAGTTCGGAGAACTGTTCCGAAAGGTGTCTAAGCTCCCCAAGGACGACGAATCATCCGAGTACACAGTGCGTGATGGCCTGCTCCTCCTGAAGAAGGACAGCCGTGTCTGTGTGCCGGACATTCCGTCGTTGAAGACCAAGTTGCTCCAAGAGGTCCACGACTCGCCCCTCGCTGGACACTTTGGAGTCGAGAAGACATACGACCGACTGGCCAAAGTCGCATACTGGCCTGGAATGAAGCGCACCGTCGAGAAGTACATCGAGTCCTGCCATACCTGCAAGATGGTCAAGTCACGCACGACCCGAGAGCAAGGATTGCTGCAACCCCTGCCTGTTCCCGACCGCCCCTGGACCAGCATGTCCATGGATCTCATCACGCATCTACCGACGACCAAGTTGGACCACGATGCAATCGCTGTCTTTGTCGACAGGTTCAGCAAGATGGCACACTTTGTGCCGTGCCAGACGACATGCTCCGCGCCTGACCTTGCACTGCTGTTCTTCAAGCATGTGTTCAAGCACCACGGCCTCCCAAAGTCCATCGTCAGTGATCGAGACCCCCGATTCACCTCCTTGTTTTGGACAAGTCTGTTCGACCATCTCGGCACCAAGCTGAACATGTCAACCTCGCACCACCAACAAACGGATGGACAGTCCGAGCGGACGATCCGCACCCTCGAGCAATACCTGAGGACATACGCCTCGACCAGCCAAGACGACTGGGACATACAGCTGAGTCATGCAGAGTTTGCATACAACACCGCCAAGTCGAGCACAACTGGCTTGAGCCCCTTTGAGGCGCTCTACGGATTCCAGCCTGATGTTCCCACCTCCTTGACACTGACCGAGTCCACGGCTGGATTGCCTCCCAAACCAAGTGCCTTTGTCAAAGATCATCAAGTCCGACACAAGATGATCGCCGACGCGCTCACGGATGCGCAACAAGTGATGGCGAAGTACTACGACCGCCGACACCAGGATGTCTCCTTTGAAGTTGGAGACCTTGTCTACCTGGACGCCGACAACATCAAGGTCCCCGAAGCCCAGTCAAAGAAGTTGTTGCCCAAGTACCGAGGACCGTTCAAGATAGCGGCCCGACCCAGTCCCCTCAACTACCTGTTGGACTTGCCACCTGGAAGCAAGCTCCATCCTGTCTTCCATGTGTCCAAGCTGCGTCGCCACACGACCCGCAGTCCAGCACAGTTCCCCGACGCCGACGAAGGTGTCCCGGACGACGCACCACTGGAAGACGACCTCGGACAATACTATACTCAAGAATATGAAGTCGAAAGGATCGTGAGGCACAAGAAAGTGGCTGATGGGTCACTTCGGTTTTATGTCAAGTGGGTTGGTTACCCACACTCGGGCAACACATGGCAAACACTGGAGGACTTGTCCCATGCACCCGAGGAGCTGAGTAAATACGGTAAACACCTCGAGGAGCCCCAAATAAAGAGCACACGCAGGGCTCCTCGCAGGAAGCCTTCTTAAGTGTGGGAGTGTAGGAGATGGTATCTCCGACGCTGTGCTGCGCGTACTGCGCGTACTGCGCGGCGCAGTGGGTCGTGACCTGTGCTGCGCTTTGCGTTTTCACGCACCGCAGGCAGGCCACCGCAGGGTATACCTGCGGGTTGCCCCCGTTCCCCCCGTTTGTCTGGAGTTCGGTTTTATCGTGAATAAACGTAAGTGCTCCCCGAGCTCACCCGTCCGCTAGAGTAGCCTAGCACCGCCCTGTTCTGCCCCGTCCTGTCTTGTCTTGTACCCCCTCCCTCCCCGTCTTGCCCCAACGTCCCAGTAGTGGACGTTACAGCAGGAGGCAAGGCAGGGAGGATCTCGGGCTCGGCTGGGGACTCGGCTGGGGACTTGGCAGGAACAATCTTGGACGCGGGCAGGGACACGGCAGGCTCGGCGGGGACCTCAGCAGGAGACTCGGCAGGCGGCTCGGCAGGGCTGGACCTAGAGGACTGTGGCTCGGGAGAGAACGGGGAGGCCAAACTGTGGATAGAGGTGCAAGGCAAGAAAATAGAGTCATGGTGCCAGTCAAAGTAGGGTTTGTGTTTCTTGATCCAATCCATACCCAAGATGATCGGGTATGAAGCCAAGGGAATCAGCGCGAACGAGATTTGTTCATAGTGGCTGATGCCTGTGATCATAGAAACACAAACTCCAAGACTAGACTCCATCGAAGAACCATCGGCAAGAGTGATGACGAAAGAAGTTTCAAAGGTGGGGAGAGCGTGGGTTGCGGCGAATCCAGTGTCCATAAACGAAGTAACCGCGCCGGTATCGATCATGGCGGTTGCCCGTATGGACTCTGGACCGCACAGCAGAGTCACAGCGAGGGATGGCTGACGTTGGATGTCAGGCTCGGGAGGCGAAGACGAAGAAGCAAGAGCGGTGGAAGCGGTGGCAATGGTGACGGGGGCAAGATGGCAAAAGGCAGAAGAGTGATTTACCGTGGAGACATTTACAGGAGGAAGATTTATGACATGATTGACGCCTAGGAAAGCTCCTCCGACCTTTTCTAGGCAGAGAAGTTTTCCTGGTCGTCAAGTTTATTCACATCAACGACAGCCAAAGAAGCATCGATGGCAGCCAAGCGGGAGGATGCCTTATTGGGGCAGCGAAGGGCAATGTGCCCTTCCTGCTTGCAATAAAAGCAGCGGTTGGCAGCACGGAGGGCGGCCTTGTCCTCGGCGGTCAGCCTGCGAGCGGAAGCCTGACTGAGGTCCATGGGCTGGGGAACGTTGAAGGCTTGAGCGGGGCGAGGAGGAGGAGCAGGAGCGAAGGGACGAGGAGCCGGACGGAAAGGGAGAGGAGCCGGACGAGCAGGAGCAGGAGCAGGAGCGGAGCGGTGGTTGGGACGGCGGGAGCGTTGGTCCTCCTGGCGGTTGTCGATGGCGATCGCCGCTTGCATGAGATCTTCGAGGTTGTCGAAGGAGCGGCGGGAGAGTTCATCTTGAACCGAGGGCTTGAGTCCACTCTCGAAGTGGAACATGAGAGGGTCTTGGGACCAAGTGACGAGGTGGACGGCTTGGCGGCGGTACTCGGCGGCATAGGCGGCGGCGGAGGTGACTTGGTAAAGCCTGACCATCTCGCGAGCAGCGGCGATGGTGGGCTGGACCTGGCCAAAGGCAGCACGGAGCCACTCGGAGAAACCGGCAAAGTCACGGATGGCAGGGGGAGAGCACTCGGGGTCTCTCTCCAACTGATCGATGTACGGCTGCATGTAGTCTGCAGCAGTACCATCGAGATAGGATAAGGCGTAAAACACCTTATCCCTTTCAGTCTGGAAGAGGGGAGGGTTGGACACGAAGGCCAGTCTGCAATGCGAGAGGAAGGCATTGCAGCGGCTCGGGTCCTTACCAGAGAAGCGGTCGGGAGGACCTATCTGCCTGGTGGCAGAGTTGCGACCAGCAGGGTTGTCCTCGGGGTCTTGGGCAGGATCATCGACGTCGTCAGGTACGCCGAAGTAGGGGCGACCTGCACGACGGATCGGGGCGGGAGCGGGAGCAGGAGGAGGTAGCTGGGCCTGGTAGCTGCGGAGGGCCTCCTGGACACTGGCGGCGACAACTTGGCGGACATCCTCTTCACGGCGAGCCAGGACCTGGTCCATACGATCGGTGATGCGGTTGAGCGCATCATCCTGATCGTGGAGGAACTTGGAGAAGTCCTGGAGAGAACGGGCGTTCTCGGCGGACTGGATAATGACCGCACGGATGGCCTGGAGCTCGGGCTCGGAAAGGCCAGAAGGGGAAGCCATTGGTAAAAGAGATAGAGAAGGGAACGGGGGCAAAGGCAGGGCAAGTGGGGGGTTGTTGAAGGTCTTGCCAAGTGTCAAGACTGGACAACGGGGCAAGCAGGGAAGTGCGCAAGAGTCCTAATACAAGACTCGAACGTAGGGAGAGGAGCGGGGACTGGACTGGGACACAGAGTGTCAAGTGTAAAGCCAAAGTTTTATTCTAGATCCAAGGCTTAGGATACTAAAAATACAAAGTGGCAAGACGAAGGCAAAAGACAGAGGCTGGTCGGAGGGCTATTTATGCGAGCGCCAAGGATCGACGCTGGAGAGCGAGGGGGTAGGAGCGAAGCAGCGGCGGGGAGGGCGAAGCAGCGAGCGAAGCAGGTGGCGACCGTGACTCGGGATCCGTGAGTCAGCGGGCGTCAGTGGCGGCGGCATGGCGGCGCCAAGGCGTCAGGCGGCGTCGAGGCGGCGTCGTGGGCGTAACCCATGACCAACAGCAAGGAAGCGGGAACGGAACACAGACAGCGCGCGTGCTGGCGGTAAGACAACAAGGCAGCACAGCGCGGGAAACAAACAAACAGAAGGAAGGGAAAGCACTAAGACAGGCAAACAGAAAGGAAAGGGCAAGGGTAAAGGAAGGAAGAGGGCAAAGGCAGAGGGTGTTCATGACACGGGCAAACCGTACCGATCGATAGTCTGTGTGCCGGGCAAACCATACCGATCGATAGCCTGGAACCTGGGTGGCTCCAATTGATGCGCAGCTGTAGCATACCAGCCACTAGCTGGCTCGATCCTGAGGACCAATGGATTTCTGGTCATTGCCTTGCACTGCCACGCACATGACTGGCACCGCCCCCATCGCCACCAATGAACAAATATTTTGTTACCCAATGCTATCGCGCGCTGGCTATGACCATTCTGTGATGCGGTGCTGTCACTCATAGCCTGCGCAAGGTTGCCTCCATATTCAGCGTGTCCAAGAGTACCATCCATCGCTGGCACTCCGAGACCAGTGTGCAGGTCGATTGTGGAGACCGGAGAGCGACCGGTGGTCTTCACTCGGAGGCTGCCGAGGTGATTTGATGTATTTCTTGTGGCTTTGCTTGACGCATGCCATCACATACTACATGTTCATGGAGACGGCTGTGGTGTCCCGTTTTTTCTGAATATAGTGTATTGGGTCGACTGTATGCGCCTGCAGTGACGCAACTTCGATGCTCGCTAGCTAGATCGTAAGTCTCTCGCGATACTGAGACAATAAAGCACCCCACATCATGACGAGTCCTTTCTTAAAAAGGAACAGATGAAGGATAACCAAAATGAATGAGTGGCAATGAGCAATATAGGCTCGGGGAAGGCTTTCCATCGAGACAAGGTCAGTCGTCATCCAGGAGTCTGGCATCGACTGAGTGGATTTCCACTCACGGAACCAGCCGAACACAATTTCATCTGCAGCATACAGTAGTTCTGCAGAAGATATTCCAGGGACTGACTTGATTGCCTCGGTGAGCACAGCATCGGCGTCGATGAGCTGGTGAACCGTCTTGAAGTTGGCGGGGTTGGGATCGACAGGCTCGGCAAAGGCAGCCTTGAGGGCGGCCACATCGAGCTTCTGGAAGGACCAGCGTTCGTCGGGAAGCTCCTCGATCACAGGAGCAGCAGGCTTAGACTTGGGCTTGGGCTTGGTTTCCGCGATAGGCGCATTCATGATATCTATGAAACCTCGAGTCATAGCCCGGATAGCCTCAGGATCGCGGAGGCCAGCCTGAACACAAGACTCCAGCTTGTCGATCGCACGCAACTTCTGCTGGCCCTGCAAGAATTGCTGGAAGAGTGAATTCTTCTCCTCCAATGGGATGGCCGAGACCAGAAGGGAGTTGATGTCGGGATCGTCTTCGGCCCGATCTTGGACGTCGCGCTTTCTCTTCAAGGAGACGGTGGCATCCTTGCTCGACACAGCGGTCGGGGTAACTGTGGGTTCTGTGTGATATGCGGGGTGGTGTGAGTCAATCGCCGTCAAAACGCAATGGGCAATAGCGGATCCCCGGTGGATGGGCACAAATCCAGCATACTCACCAGCGGCAACAGCAACGTCCTCCATTTCAAGTTCGCCTTGGTCGACAACGATCGTGTCTTCGTCGAGCTCGAACTGGTTCTCATCGGCGGATGCAAAACTTTCCTGTTCGGATCCACTGTAAATGACAGTGCTACCGACCTCGGATGGGAGCCCGATGCCAGGGAGATGCTCCTCGACAGGAGCATCGTGGACCGGCTGGACTGGAGCATCGACAGGAGCATCGTCGACCGGCTGGACTGGAGCATCGGTGAGATCGTCCATGATGCTGTCCTCGCAGGGATCGGATTCGAACTCGGAGTCAGACTTGGAATTGAGATCGGAATCCAACATGAAGTCGGAGTCGTTATCGGCCTCGGACTTCACCTTGAACTCGGAAACGGTGTTGGAATCGGCATCGGCATCGGCATCGGCATCGGAATCGGCATCGGCATCGGCATCGGCATCAGACTCGGTGAGGTCGATCAAAACCACAGAAGCGCGAGACTGGGGCTCCGCGCGAGCCGCTGGGGTCGCTGGAGTAGCGGGAGCCGTTGGGGGAGCATGTGCTGTCATAGTCGCTGGGTCAGTAGGAGCCTTAGGAGCCGCCGGGGTCGCTGGAGTAGCAGGAGCCGTAGGGGGCGCGCGAGCCGTCGCGAAACCCAAAGGAGCTGCAGAGGCAGTTGGGATCGTAAGAGCCACGGGAAACGTCGTGACCGTAGGAGCAGTAGGAGCCGCTGAGGCAGTTGGGATCGTAAGAGCCACGGGAAACGTCGTGGGTGCAGCAGTCCAGAGGCCATGCTGGGGATTAGGGCGAATGAACCAAAAACCATCCACAGTGTCCATCGTTCTCATGATGGTAAAGTTGGAATCAACAACAAGACCCAAGTACATGGAGAATGGCATGAAAACGGGATAATGGTGCGATGGATGAATCAGGATACGGGGGATAGGGACATCCTTAGAAGCTGAGATGCGTTTGCCCTCGAATGCGTTGAATCTCGCACGGGGGGTGATGATGCGATAATCACTCATGGAGTGCTGAAGGAAGAATGGGGCGATGCGGCCGCATTCGGTGGCATCAAAGGGGCAGACGAGAGTGGCATACACATGGCAAACGGCGATCAACTCAGAGTCGTCACCAAAGAGATCAAGATGATGGCAGATATCCTTCTGGAAAATGGCGCGGGTGTAATACTCCTCGTTCTTCTTGATCAAGCCGCGGATAGTTCCACTGAGCCCGACCAATTCGGGGAATATGCGCACCACGGTGGACTCGTACTTGAGGAAGCACTCCAAAAGGAAGAAGATGTAGCGACGAGCGAGGATGATGTGCTCGGTGCACCAGACAAACCCGGTGAGGACAGGATGGCCGGTGCGGTTCTCTTGGTCACGGCGATTGATGTAAGGGTTGATCATTTCGTATGTGATGTTCCAGTGATCCTGTTGATTGATCGTCCTACGAACTGGGACGCCGAATGGGGCCTTATTGGGCCAGACAGCCAGAGGATTGAGCTGGCCGTCCTTGGGGGGGAAGGGTGCGAGGACAGTGCTCTTGGGGATGAAGAACATTGGGAGGGTAGATCAGAGGACAGAAGGGAAGACTGCGAGGGCGAGCGAAGCGCTCCCGGTGGCAGCGGGCTTTATGAGGGGGGTATGGGCTGCTGGCGTCGACGGGGGGAGACATGTCGCGCCGAGGCCAACCTCCGCCCGGTGCGATATGGTGGACCCTGTCCTCTGGCATGCGCAGCAGGCTCTTTCGCCTTTCCGCCGCCCAATGCATGTGATGCCAGGCCAGTCGTATACGTCCCCCCGTCGCTCCGCGCTCTCGGTACCACCCATGGCCCAGAAGATTCGGAAGAGACTCGGAAGAGACGTATCGAGTGGTCGGAAGAGACTCGGAAGAGGAATTTTTCATGGAGTGTGTTATTATTATCATCTCACACTGAAAACATGGAGAGAATACCACCGCGGAACTCACTCGGAAGTGATTTGGAAGTGAATATGGAGTGAGAAGCTCTTTTGGGGGCCGGTTGGGGGCATTGGAGAAGAAAAAACAAAAATTTTCAAGAAAAAAAAGATATTCCTGGCCGGGAAGGATTTGGGGCCCACGCTCGCATTCATGGAGTGGACTCGGAAGAGACTCGGAAGTGAAGCTCGCTCGATAAACATGGTGTGGGGCTGAAAACTCGTAAGAGACTCGGAAGTGAAACGTCGTCGCTTGTGAGCGGGTTGGAAGAGGATTGGAAGAAGGTGTGTGCACTCCATTCACTGCATGCATGCCTCGCGAATGAGCCTCTCATAGTGAGACCAAAGAGCAGCACCATCGTTCTGGGCCATGAGTGATCGCTTGAGCAAGTCGATCAACATGGCTTGAACCCGGGGGTCGTTTCTGGCTGCGATGATGTGGTCCAGAGGAATGATATCATTCCAGTTCTCAGGGCGATCCCAGGGATGAAATGCACTGGAGGAAATGCTGAGGATTTGCTGGCGTGCTATCATGCTACCATCCCTGTACGCACTGAGTAGGCTGTACTGATAGAACGTCTTGCAGTTTATCGATCGAGGGAACCCAATTGCGTGCTTCATGCAGTAGAACCTCAGGAGGTTCCTGTCCCTTTCAGGGAGACTGTGTCC
Organism: Polychytrium aggregatum; assembly: GCF_025602895.1. Taxonomy (NCBI): domain Eukaryota; kingdom Fungi; phylum Chytridiomycota; class Chytridiomycetes; order Polychytriales; genus Polychytrium; species Polychytrium aggregatum. Next base: position 309,526 of record NW_026516253.1, read on the forward strand.
CGACGATTCCGACAACCAATGCCAGACGGACGATGCATGGGGCGCATCTCGAATATACCCGTATTGGCAGATGTTGTAGATTTCCTGGACAGTGCTGCGATACCCGGCGCGGGCGCATTCGACCAGGAGATCCAAGGCCTGGGTCGGGTTCAAATCAGTACCTCTGCCATATCGATAGCATTCGTGGAGAGTGAATTTGACCTTCAGTTTGGATGTGTCCAACGACTTGAGCCACTGAAAGTACGCCTGGTTGATCTCTTCAGATGGTGATCCGAGGAAAAATTTGCGATGTTCGAGGAGGAAGTCGTCGAGCACCTCGGATTTGTTGCGCAGGACGGAAAGGCTTTTGCTGATGCATTCATCATTCCAGACCTTGTCCTCAACCACCCACATCGCAGTGGGGACGTGCTTGACCTCGAGGAGTCGTCGTACGATCTGGATTTCGGAGTTGTCTCGGCGGATACGAGATGCGACTCGGACGAACTCGGCTGAAACCACGGATCTCGGAATGGACTTGAGCCACTTGAGGTTGAAGGGAATCGATCCAGCGGGGAAATACTTGACCAGCTGGGCGCAGTCGGCAGAGAGAAGTCTGGTGTGGTGTTGCTTGTCGAACCACTCGGCCCAGATACGAATGCCCACAGTCTTGGTCGAGAGCAGAGTCCTCACGTCGCTGGAAGTTGCCTTGAGCTTCACGAGACTGCAGGCAGGGAGCATCTCGATCAGCTCGGGGATCGAGAGGACGGCCAGGAGGACAGGGTATGTCTCTTCGATTCCCAAGGAGATCAGCTGCTCATGGAGGCGTTGGCGCTTGGCAGCACGGGTGCTCATCGAGCGGGTGATGCGCTTGGTAGCCTGGGAGGACATGGCGATGAAGGAGAGGTGGTTGGGATCGATGGGGCATGGACGCACCAGCAGCGACCTCATATACCCCATGCCCAGCGGCGCCTGGGAGACGATGGTGGCCAGGCGACAGGGTGTCCAAGCCCAGCCCGTATCTCCGCCGTCGCCAGCGCATGGGGCGGGATCCCGGCATGGAGTGCGTATGCGCCACTACCGGTCTCCACCGAGAATCCCGGCCTCTTCATGACACCACTCCATTGCCCATTGCCACGGCACACATGCTCCACTCCATGGTGATATTTTTCATTGGTTATGGAGAGGAAAAGTATATTCAGTTCTTTTGATTTCATGAATGTATGGAGTGATCTCGTCGAGTGCCAAAATGTCTCGGTGGAGACGGGAAGCCCCCTCTTTTTTTATGGAGAGGGGACCGGTGGAAACGGGTGAGAACAGTAACAAATTCCAGATTTCAGACCGTTTTGAATAAAAAAGTGAATTTGAAAAAAACGAAAAATTTGCATTTGCGTTTTTTTGGGCCAAAGGTCCGGGGAACGACCGGCACTCCATCGTTCACCACCCTCTCACCCGTTTCCACCGAGGAAAAATGACCACACTGAGATCATGGAGAGGAAAAGTGCTTCGCCCAGCAAACACTCCATTCCATCAGGATGTCCTCACCCGTTTCCACCGGCCATTTCTACCTCTCCACGATTCGTGAGTTGTACGCTCTTGTGCATTAGATTTTGGTATTCATGGAGTGGGTGTGTCGGGGTTGTGCATTAGATTTTGTATGGAGTGAGTGGTATTTGTACATTCCTTGGTTCTCAAGGAGTGATGTTGTCGAGTGAGGGTGTGGTTGTGTCGGTGCTGTGTATTAGAAATGGATTTCATGGAGTGAGGATCTTGTCGTCGCTGCCAGCTACCCCAAAATACAGAAAATTCAAAAAATTTCAATTTCTTTCCTGACCAGGGGTTTCAGCCAGCTCATCCAGGACCCATGGAGTGAGGTGGGTTTCAGAGCGAACAAGACCACTCCACGAACCATGGAGACGTTTCGGGTCGTGTGTATTAGAGCGGATCAGCTGTGCATCAGGCATGGAGTGGGACGTGCATCAGGACGACGGATTTCTGCATGAGCCGTGGAGTGGGCGTGTATTACGGGCGCGACAGTTCCCACAACATCGGTGTGGAGTGGGATGCAATTGTAACGTCCACTACTGGGACGTTGGGGCAAGACGGGGAGGGAGGGGGTACAAGACAAGACAGGACGGGGCAGAACAGGGCGGTGCTAGGCTACTCTAGCGGACGGGTGAGCTCGGGGAGCACTTACGTTTATTCACGATAAAACCGAACTCCAGACAAACGGGGGGAACGGGGGCAACCCGCAGGTATACCCTGCGGTGGCCTGCCTGCGGTGCGTGAAAACGCAAAGCGCAGCACAGGTCACGACCCACTGCGCCGCGCAGTACGCGCAGTACGCGCAGCACAGCGTCGGAGATACCATCTCCTACACTCCCACACTTAAGAAGGCTTCCTGCGAGGAGCCCTGCGTGTGCTCTTTATTTGGGGCTCCTCGAGGTGTTTACCGTATTTACTCAGCTCCTCGGGTGCATGGGACAAGTCCTCCAGTGTTTGCCATGTGTTGCCCGAGTGTGGGTAACCAACCCACTTGACATAAAACCGAAGTGACCCATCAGCCACTTTCTTGTGCCTCACGATCCTTTCGACTTCATATTCTTGAGTATAGTATTGTCCGAGGTCGTCTTCCAGTGGTGCGTCGTCCGGGACACCTTCGTCGGCGTCGGGGAACTGTGCTGGACTGCGGGTCGTGTGGCGACGCAGCTTGGACACATGGAAGACAGGATGGAGCTTGCTTCCAGGTGGCAAGTCCAACAGGTAGTTGAGGGGACTGGGTCGGGCCGCTATCTTGAACGGTCCTCGGTACTTGGGCAACAACTTCTTTGACTGGGCTTCGGGGACCTTGATGTTGTCGGCGTCCAGGTAGACAAGGTCTCCAACTTCAAAGGAGACATCCTGGTGTCGGCGGTCGTAGTACTTCGCCATCACTTGTTGCGCATCCGTGAGCGCGTCGGCGATCATCTTGTGTCGGACTTGATGATCTTTGACAAAGGCACTTGGTTTGGGAGGCAATCCAGCCGTGGACTCGGTCAGTGTCAAGGAGGTGGGAACATCAGGCTGGAATCCGTAGAGCGCCTCAAAGGGGCTCAAGCCAGTTGTGCTCGACTTGGCGGTGTTGTATGCAAACTCTGCATGACTCAGCTGTATGTCCCAGTCGTCTTGGCTGGTCGAGGCGTATGTCCTCAGGTATTGCTCGAGGGTGCGGATCGTCCGCTCGGACTGTCCATCCGTTTGTTGGTGGTGCGAGGTTGACATGTTCAGCTTGGTGCCGAGATGGTCGAACAGACTTGTCCAAAACAAGGAGGTGAATCGGGGGTCTCGATCACTGACGATGGACTTTGGGAGGCCGTGGTGCTTGAACACATGCTTGAAGAACAGCAGTGCAAGGTCAGGCGCGGAGCATGTCGTCTGGCACGGCACAAAGTGTGCCATCTTGCTGAACCTGTCGACAAAGACAGCGATTGCATCGTGGTCCAACTTGGTCGTCGGTAGATGCGTGATGAGATCCATGGACATGCTGGTCCAGGGGCGGTCGGGAACAGGCAGGGGTTGCAGCAATCCTTGCTCTCGGGTCGTGCGTGACTTGACCATCTTGCAGGTATGGCAGGACTCGATGTACTTCTCGACGGTGCGCTTCATTCCAGGCCAGTATGCGACTTTGGCCAGTCGGTCGTATGTCTTCTCGACTCCAAAGTGTCCAGCGAGGGGCGAGTCGTGGACCTCTTGGAGCAACTTGGTCTTCAACGACGGAATGTCCGGCACACAGACACGGCTGTCCTTCTTCAGGAGGAGCAGGCCATCACGCACTGTGTACTCGGATGATTCGTCGTCCTTGGGGAGCTTAGACACCTTTCGGAACAGTTCTCCGAACTGTTTGTCGTTGGCGATGTTGTCTCGGACAACATCCAGCATCGTGTTGTCGACACTGACAGTCGACTCGTACAGTGACGCCAATTGGTAGTCGGGGCGTCGGGACAGTGCGTCAGGCACCACATTGAGTTTGCCTTTCTGGTATACAACCTCGTAGTTGTACTCGGCGAGGAACTCCATCCATCGCGCTTGGCGTCGGCTCAGGTTCTTCTTGGTGTCGAGGTAACGCAGTGACTGGTGGTCCGTCACAATCTTGAAGGGCTTGGCGGTACCGTGGAGGTACACTCGGAACTTCTGCAGCGCGTAGATGATCGCAAGCTGCTCCTTCTCGTGCACGGGATAGTTGATCTCGTGTTGGGACAGTTTGCGCGACTCGAAGGCAACGGGCCTTCCCTCCTGCATCAAAACAGCTCCCACCGCAAGGTCGGAGGCGTCGGTGTGCACGGAGACATCCGTGTTCGGGTCGAACACAGCGAGGACAGGAGCGTTCGTCAAGGCGTGCTTGAGGGTCTCGAACGCTTGGCGTTGTGGGTGGTCCCACACGAAGGGGCACTCTTTGCGGAGTAGGTCTGTGAGTGGACCGGCAGTGCGCGCCAGATCGGGGATGAATCGGCGGTAGTAGTTGACGAGACCGAGAAACGACTGCACGTCAGAGACGCATGCGAGCGGCGGCCACTCGACCACAGACTTGACCTTGGCGGGGTCGACTTCGATTCCTCTTCCTGAGACAACGTGTCCCAGGAACGGGACTTGATTCTTGAAGAACTCACACTTGGACAGTTTGGCATACAACTTGTGCTCGCGTAGCTTGGCCAGCACGCGGGCGACATGACCTTCATGGGTCGCTTCATCCTTGCTGTACACAAGGATATCATCCAGGTACACGATGACAGAGTTGTCGAGCTCTTGGCGGAACACATCGTTCATCAGCTGCATGAACGTGGCAGGTGCGTTCGTCAATCCGAACGGCAGCACTAGGAACTCGTACAGTCCGTAGCGAGTCCTGAAGGCGGTCTTGTGGACATCATCCTCGTGGATGCGGATCTGATGGTAGCCTGAGCGGAGGTCTATCTTGCTAAAGACCTTTGCTCCACTCAGACGATCCATCAACTCGTCGATCCTGGGCAACGGGTAGGTGTTCTTGATGGTCTGTTTGTTTAGTGCGCGATAGTCGACGCACATCCTGAGATCACCTTCTTTCTTCTTGACAAAGAGCACTGGTGCACCATACGGTGACTGGCTCGGGCGGATGAACCCATGGGCGAGGAGGTCATCCAACTGGCGCTTGAGTTCGTCCATCTCCGTCAGCGACAGTTGGTACGTCGGTCTTGACGGAGGCGACGAGCCTGGTTCGATGTCGATGCGATGATCGACGGTGCGTTGGGGTGGCAGGCATTGTGGCAACTGGTCGGGGAATACGTCCTTGTACTCGTCGAGCAGCTTGGTCACCACAGGCGGGGGACCGGGACCGGCTTGGTCGGTGTCGTCGACCTCACGCACGACACAGAGGAACGACGTGTCCTTCTTGATCAGCCTCTTGAATTGCATGGCTGAGAGGAGAGGTGGCATGTTGGGTGAGGCCATGCCCTGCAGGACAATGTCAGGGCCAACACGGACAGTGCGGCCTTTCCAGTCGACGACTGGAGTCGGCTCGGCACGAGCAAGCCAGCTCATGCCGAGGATGGCATCGAACTTGGTGTCGATCACTTGGAACAACAGGACAGGATGGTACTTGGGATGGAGGGCCACTCGCAGGACCACTTGGTGTGTGCACTGCTGCACACGATCGTCTGCAAGCGCCACACTCATCGGCGACTTCTTCTTGGTTGCATGTATGTTGAGCTCCTGGAGCAAGCGTCTGCTGACAAAGTTGCAGCTTGCTCCAGAGTCCACCATCATTCGGACGGTGTGACCTTGGACGGTGGCAGGGAGGTACAGCAGGGACTCTTCATGGTCCTCCTGCACAGCCTCCTGCACCATGACTTGACTTGGGGGAACGGGCGACACTTGGTCTTGGTTGGCTTCATCACGGCCACTCGGACATTTTGGATAGGGTTCGGCCATTGCGGGGGCCTGCGGCGTCAGCACGCCATTGCACACGACGTCCACGGCTTGCGGACACATGTCGGAAGCATCCGACACACACGACTTGACAGGGGTGAGGGCACAGGCGGTCCTGTCCCTCAAGGGTTCTTGATTTTCTTTTTTGTTTTGGTTTTCAATTTTGGTTTTCTCTTCACGTTCGTGGAGAGGCAGGCGGCTTGCGCCACCATGCACCTCTCGCACGACGCACAACACTTGGTTTGTTTCTCCTTCGGGGGAGGGGGCGAGGTGAACTTCCTCTGGAGACGCGTGGACTGCATTGAGCAATCCACGGCGTTGGTCTCCTACTAGGGCTCCAGAGCCACCTAGTAGGGTCGGCCGTTTCCCGACTTCATGGGGCACTCCTTGGCCTGGTGTCCCGGTCGGTGACAGAAGAAGCAGGAACCATGGCGGAGGTCCTCCTGCTTCTGTCTGTCCTTGGGGGAGACAGTGGCAGCTTGCTGGAACCGGGAGCGGGGAGGGCCACGAGCCTCCATGGCGTTGACGTCAACGTCCATGGGCTCAGGCATGGGTCTTGCGGGCGGGGCCGGGCGAGGCGGACGGGCTGGGACGTGATGAGACCGATGGCCGCCTGCCAGCTGCGGGTAGAACTGGCGGCCATGGTACTGGACGTTGTCGAGGTTCTCGGCAACGTCCATCATCACGTCCAGGGACTTGCGGGCATCAGGGTTGCTGGCGATGTACTCTCTGATCTTGGGCTTGAGGCCCTTCTGGAAGAGGTACATCGCATCAGCAGAGCCCAGCTCCTCAATCTGGGAGGAGAGGTCTTCAAACTCCTCGATGTAGCGGGTCACAGAACCACGCTGCACGAGAGAGTATAGCTTGTCACGGGCAATGAGTTCAGCATTGGGGCTGCCGAAGCGGCGACGGAGGCGGTCCTTGAAGTCGTCAAACACACCTTCGCTCTGCTCGTCGAACCCTTGGCGGCGGTACCAACGGTACGCCTGGTCCTTTAAGCAGAGCTTGGCGGCGACGATGTGGTGGGTGGGGGCGACTTGGGCAGCATCGAGGTAGTCCTCGAGTTGCTGCAGCCAGTCCTCCACCGAGGAGGAGCGGCTCTTCCCAGTAAACACTGGGGCACGGAAGGTCTTGAGGAAGGCTTCCGGAAGTGGGCGGGGGTTGCTCATGGCAGGGGCAGGCTCCAGGGACAGAGAGGAGAGTCGGTCGGCAAGAGAGGCGGGATCCAGCTTGAGGATCTAGAAAGAGGACAAACAGGACGAAAACAAGACGAGGATTTCCGATGCTACCATGTAACGTCCACTACTGGGACGTTGGGGCAAGACGGGGAGGGAGGGGGTACAAGACAAGACAGGACGGGGCAGAACAGGGCGGTGCTAGGCTACTCTAGCGGACGGGTGAGCTCGGGGAGCACTTACGTTTATTCACGATAAAACCGAACTCCAGACAAACGGGGGGAACGGGGGCAACCCGCAGGTATACCCTGCGGTGGCCTGCCTGCGGTGCGTGAAAACGCAAAGCGCAGCACAGGTCACGACCCACTGCGCCGCGCAGTACGCGCAGTACGCGCAGCACAGCGTCGGAGATACCATCTCCTACAGCAATCATCGACGGGAAGCGGGGAATCCGACTGTGAATGATGTCCCTGTGTGAAGCCCAAGCACAAGGACCCCGTGACTCATTCAGGCTATACATTGGTTCAAATGATCCATTCCATCCGATTGGAGCCATGCGCAGCTGTAAAATGAATGAATCGCTCTGTTTCAAAGTGGCTTGGCCATCCAACAAAACCGACCGCTCGTCTGTCTCCCGCATTGTCTCCTTTTCGTCCCCGTCTCACCAGCCACACCAAGAGCACTTTCGAACTTTCCCTCGCGGCCATGGAAGTACCAGACTCGCCGCCGTCGCACGATCAAGCCATGGTCGCACTAGGTGAGGGTCGCTACATGCGAAACACAAAGGTCTCGAACTGGAGCTTGGGTTGTTACCTGGGGACCGTTGTGTGCTAGGGGGTGTCGCTGGACGAGGGGAAACGGCATTGGGATGTTGGGATGGCTGTGGCTTGGGCAAGTTGGTGTAACGGTTATTCCGCCCGGTTTGTCATGTGATCGTGTACTCACCATGTGATCCATTCACACGTGATGGTATCCACAGAACAAGGTGATTCACACGGAACCAGTGAGAACTTACACACCAATGAGATGAACGAGGACCTCTTGGCCTTTGCAGAGTTTCTTCAAAAACACCACTTGGTCAAATACAAGCAGCTCCTCATAGACAATGACTACGACACCATCGACTCGGTATGTACCCCTGATATTGAGGATGTGGTTGTTGGCCATATTCTAATTCAATTTACAAGACAGATTCTGCGGATGTCCGAGGATGAGATGAAGGGGATTGACCTCAAGCCTGGTGCAATCAACAAGATCAAGAATGCCAAGGCGGATTATGAGAACTCTCGAGGCAAAGACGAGAAGAAGCCAAACGCAACAAAACGCGAGATCCAACAGCCCCAGCGAGTCTTGCAGCCAGAGGAGTACTATCCGGCAGTACCCACACAACATTGGGAGTGTCAAAGCCATTATGAAGAGCACCATGTTTTCATCAGGTTCGTGGTTTCTCGGCCCAAACTGTGCGATTCCATTCCATCCAATTAACGCCTGTTCCCACAGTTACCGAGTCCGTAGTGACGCCAGCAATGCCACGACTCTGCATGGAACCCTCGCTGTCACTCCGCGAGGCCAAATGGCACTTCATCCCTATCTCGACAGTCTCTGTCTCTGTGACGGCATGCCCTGGGAACAAGGTTTCATCAACGGTCTCTATCGATCCAACGTGATTGTCCTGATCCTCTCTGAGGCTGGACTCGAGCAGACCTACAACGCTCAGAACTTCAAGGACAACCAGTTTCTCGAGGTAAGTGCGTCTGAATGCATATAACTGGATTGTATTTGGAAACTCACCTATCCTGTGAATGCAGATCCAACATGCTCTCAAGAGAATGAAGGATGGTGAGAAGAGTGGACAATCTGTCATCATCCAGCCCATCTTCATGTGGTCCACCAGAGAGATTGATGGCGAGACATTCCAGAAGAAGTACTTCCCGCCCATCAAAGAGCTCCCCGACTACACTCCGATCCATGAGAAGAGTCCGTTGTTCAACAACAAACCAATGTCGATCCGTGAAACCTTTACTGAGTTGATGAAGCTACAGGCCCTCGATGCTGCGGATGGAAACGCTCTCAAGAGGTGAGATCATCAAATTCACAAGTGAAACGGTTGATACAATCTCACACTATTGATATTCCACAGACTGGTCCCCAATATTCGTGAGCTCATAACAAAGACTTCCATTGCCGACAAGCAAGGCGATGTGTACACACAAGGCGGTAGTGTCGTCCTCACCGCCGAACAAGACCACGCCTTGCGATCCCTCCTCGACCCTGTCGACTCCTCTTCCGACAGAAGGGCACTCGAGGATCTGTATGTCGAGGGTACTCGCCAGTGGCTGTTTGACCAAACCACCGACTGGGTCAACCAAGACACCACCGACACTGTCCTGTGGGTCAATGCCGTTGCTGGTGTGGGCAAATCTGTCGCTGCCGCCCAGATCGCCAACATCCTCACAGCCACCAACCAGCTGGTGTCGGCGCTGTTCCTCAAGTACAACGACACCCGCAAGAGCGATCCACGAGTGGTGCTCAACACCATCGCATATGGACTGTGCAAGTGGCACTCGCCGATCGGCCGCAAGCTGCTCGATGCTGGCCACTCCAAGGACGACCTCGACAAGATGAGCATCCCTGATCTGTTCAAGGCCGTGATTGCCGATCCACTCGAAGCCATCGGCAATTACAGACCCAAGGGATCGGTGATGATCCTGGTGGATGCACTCGACGAGTGCTCTACGCGCGACCAGCTGCTCAGTCTGCTTGCCTGGCGGTTCGTCGAACTGAACAAGACCCGTCCATGGCTCAAGTTGCTGCTGACATCCCGTCCCGAAGAGGACATCAAGGCAGCATTCGATGGAGTCCCGACCAAGACAATCGAGCCCTCGAGCGAGGAGAACATCCGCGACCTCGAGGTGTTCATCCGCCACCGACTGCGAGTGTATGACACTCTCACTGACTCGGACCGCACCGAGGCAGTCGCCATCTTGCTGGACCAGTCCAAGACATTCGTGTGGATTAACCTGATCCTCAACACCGTCGATGCAGCAGCCATGGACGGCCCAGTGACACTCGCCACGATCAAGGACATCAACGACAGCGCCGCCGATGTCGGGCAGCTGTACCACAAGACATTTGCCAAGATCCACTCGCAGTCGAGCCACCCGGCCGAGCTGGTCACGGTGGTGTCGGCGATCGCCACGGCCCAGTCGATCCTGACCCCGCAGATCATCGCCGATGTGTTTGGACTCGAGATCGGCGTCGTTTGCGAGTGTCTCAAGAGCCTCAGCCTGGTCCTCGATCCTGGTGCCAATGGACTGGGTCCCCGAGGCAGCCAGTCCACCAACACCGAGGTCAAGTTCAACCACAAGTCGGTGGCGGACTATCTCCTCGGCGATGCATCGACTGGCCATCCATGGCATGTGTCGGACTCGTTCCACACGGTGTTTGCCAAGGGATGTCTCGGAGTGATCCTCTCGCACGAGCCAGTGATCAACATCTGCGATATCTACGAGTTCCACGACGATATCCCCGACCTCGAGGACAGGGTCGCAGCCAAGATCACACCGTCGCTGCGATACAGCGTCGCCCACTGGATCACACACTTTGTGTGGTGTGTGGACGAAGTGGCCGAGTCGAGTCTGGTGTGGCAGTCGACCGAGATGGTCGATGTGGCAGCGGTGCTCACTCGGTTCGTCAAGACGCATGTGTTCTTCTGGCTCGAGTGTGGGTCGCTCACACATCGTATTCAGGAGATTGCCGAGCAACTGTCTGTGCTCCGAGGAGTGGTCGCCAAGGCACCCAGCACCATCGTCGACGACACCACGAAGGAACTGGTCAAGGACACGTATCGATTCATCCGCGAGTTTGCAGATCCAATCATTGCGAGTGCACCGCAGGTGTACAACTCGGGGTATGCATTCACACCGAAGGAGACGGCGATCTACAAGACATATGCCGATCAACTCGAGGACAAGATCCCGTTCCTGGTCACGGCTGGTCCAGCACCCACCTGGGATCCGTGTGAGATGACACTTGCTGGTCACACAGATTCTGTGACCTCTCTGGCGATCTCACCCGATGGCAAGTGGATTGTCTCTGGCTCTAGTGACAACACCATCAAGGTGTGGGATGCCACCACAGGCCAGGTGAAGCACACTCTCGAGGGACACACAAGCTGGGTGGAATCCGTGGCGATCGCACCCGATGGCAAGTGGATTGTCTCTGGCTCTCTGGACAAGACCATCAAGGTGTGGGATGCCACGACTGGCCAGTTGAAGCACACCCTCAAGGGACACACACACCGTGTTTGGTCTGTGGCGATCTCACCCGATGGCAAGTGGATTGTCTCTGGCTCTGACGACAACACTGTCAAAGTGTGGGATGCCACCACGGGCCAGGTGAAGCACACCCTCGAGGGACACACATATAGTGTGAACTCCGTGGCGATCTCACCCGATGGCAAGTGGATTGTCTCTGGCTCTGGGGACAAGACCATCAAGGTGTGGGATGCCACCACAGGCCAGGTGAAGCACACCCTCGAGGGACACGCAGGCTGTGTGGAATCCGTGGCGATCTCACCCGATGGCAAGTGGATTGTCTCTGGCTCTAAGGACGAGACCATCAAGGTGTGGGATGCCACCACAGGCCAGCTGAAGCACACCCTCGAGGGACACACATGGTATGTGACCTCCGTGGCGATCTCACCCGATGGCAAGTGGATTGCCTCTGGTTCTCGTGACAATACCATCAAGGTGTGGGATGCCACCACAGGCCAGTTGAAACACACTCTCGAGGGACACACAAACTATGTGAACTCCGTGGCGATCTCACCCGATGGCAAGTGGATTGTCTCTGGCTACGCTGATGGGACTATCAAAGTGTGGGATGCGACCACGAGCCAGCTAAAACACACCCTTGAAGGACACAAGAGTGGTGTACACTCTGTGGCGATCTCACCCGATGGCAAGTGGATTGTCTCTGGCTCTGGATCATATGATTCCACAGACAACACCGTCAAGGTGTGGGATGCCACCACTGGCCAGTTGAAGCACACCCTCGAGGGACACACAAGAAGTGTGAACTCTGTGGCGATCTCACCCGATGGCAAGTGGATTGCCTCTGGATCGGAAGACAAGACCATCAAGGTGTGGCATGCCGCCACTGGCCAGCTGAAGCACACCCTCAAGGGACACACAAACCCTGTGACCTCCGTAGTGATCTCATCTGATGGCAACTCAATTTTTTCTCGAGAGGGAATGCCAAGCTACAACCAAATCCTCTGGGTCCGTCGCGGTGACGAGTGGGTTCGCTCCGACGAGTATCCCTCCAGCTTTACCACCGCATCCAACCCACATGCATCGTCCCAGTGGACCCAAATCGACAACGCTCCCCAATGGATCTGCCATGGCATCCACATCACCAAGGTCCCACACTCCCTCTTTGGCAATCGGAAGTTCACTCTCCCATCCGGCGGGGCTGCTATTTTGACCCGTGAAACACCCCACCGCCCAGTCATCATCCTGGTAAGTCCAGCCACTTGTCATCACTCCTCCAGTCCCTCAACTAACCCTCCTACCACCACAGCCAATCTACCTCAACACCCCAGAGATCCGAGCCGAGGTTGGAAACTATCTCAGCAACTCACCTGATCCCGAGCGTCAAGCCCGTGGTGCAAACATCCTTTCGAGTCCCGAAGTGATCGCCTTCCACGAAGAGCAAGCCAAATTGGCTGAAGAGCGAGCCCGAATTGCAGAAGAAGCACGACTCGCCGTGTAGGAGATGGTATCTCCGACGCTGTGCTGCGCGTACTGCGCGTACTGCGCGGCGCAGTGGGTCGTGACCTGTGCTGCGCTTTGCGTTTTCACGCACCGCAGGCAGGCCACCGCAGGGTATACCTGCGGGTTGCCCCCGTTCCCCCCGTTTGTCTGGAGTTCGGTTTTATCGTGAATAAACGTAAGTGCTCCCCGAGCTCACCCGTCCGCTAGAGTAGCCTAGCACCGCCCTGTTCTGCCCCGTCCTGTCTTGTCTTGTACCCCCTCCCTCCCCGTCTTGCCCCAACGTCCCAGTAGTGGACGTTACATGGTAGCATCGGAAATCCTCGTCTTGTTTTCGTCCTGTTTGTCCTCTTTCTAGATCCTCAAGCTGGATCCCGCCTCTCTTGCCGACCGACTCTCCTCTCTGTCCCTGGAGCCTGCCCCTGCCATGAGCAACCCCCGCCCACTTCCGGAAGCCTTCCTCAAGACCTTCCGTGCCCCAGTGTTTACTGGGAAGAGCCGCTCCTCCTCGGTGGAGGACTGGCTGCAGCAACTCGAGGACTACCTCGATGCTGCCCAAGTCGCCCCCACCCACCACATCGTCGCCGCCAAGCTCTGCTTAAAGGACCAGGCGTACCGTTGGTACCGCCGCCAAGGGTTCGACGAGCAGAGCGAAGGTGTGTTTGACGACTTCAAGGACCGCCTCCGTCGCCGCTTCGGCAGCCCCAATGCTGAACTCATTGCCCGTGACAAGCTATACTCTCTCGTGCAGCGTGGTTCTGTGACCCGCTACATCGAGGAGTTTGAAGACCTCTCCTCCCAGATTGAGGAGCTGGGCTCTGCTGATGCGATGTACCTCTTCCAGAAGGGCCTCAAGCCCAAGATCAGAGAGTACATCGCCAGCAACCCTGATGCCCGCAAGTCCCTGGACGTGATGATGGACGTTGCCGAGAACCTCGACAACGTCCAGTACCATGGCCGCCAGTTCTACCCGCAGCTGGCAGGCGGCCATCGGTCTCATCACGTCCCAGCCCGTCCGCCTCGCCCGGCCCCGCCCGCAAGACCCATGCCTGAGCCCATGGACGTTGACGTCAACGCCATGGAGGCTCGTGGCCCTCCCCGCTCCCGGTTCCAGCAAGCTGCCACTGTCTCCCCCAAGGACAGACAGAAGCAGGAGGACCTCCGCCATGGTTCCTGCTTCTTCTGTCACCGACCGGGACACCAGGCCAAGGAGTGCCCCATGAAGTCGGGAAACGGCCGACCCTACTAGGTGGCTCTGGAGCCCTAGTAGGAGACCAACGCCGTGGATTGCTCAATGCAGTCCACGCGTCTCCAGAGGAAGTTCACCTCGCCCCCTCCCCCGAAGGAGAAACAAACCAAGTGTTGTGCGTCGTGCGAGAGGTGCATGGTGGCGCAAGCCGCCTGCCTCTCCACGAACGTGAAGAGAAAACCAAAATTGAAAACCAAAACAAAAAAGAAAATCAAGAACCCTTGAGGGACAGGACCGCCTGTGCCCTCACCCCTGTCAAGTCGTGTGTGTCGGATGCTTCCGACATGTGTCCGCAAGCCGTGGACGTCGTGTGCAATGGCGTGCTGACGCCGCAGGCCCCCGCAATGGCCGAACCCTATCCAAAATGTCCGAGTGGCCGTGATGAAGCCAACCAAGACCAAGTGTCGCCCGTTCCCCCAAGTCAAGTCATGGTGCAGGAGGCTGTGCAGGAGGACCATGAAGAGTCCCTGCTGTACCTCCCTGCCACCGTCCAAGGTCACACCGTCCGAATGATGGTGGACTCTGGAGCAAGCTGCAACTTTGTCAGCAGACGCTTGCTCCAGGAGCTCAACATACATGCAACCAAGAAGAAGTCGCCGATGAGTGTGGCGCTTGCAGACGATCGTGTGCAGCAGTGCACACACCAAGTGGTCCTGCGAGTGGCCCTCCATCCCAAGTACCATCCTGTCCTGTTGTTCCAAGTGATCGACACCAAGTTCGATGCCATCCTCGGCATGAGCTGGCTTGCTCGTGCCGAGCCGACTCCAGTCGTCGACTGGAAAGGCCGCACTGTCCGTGTTGGCCCTGACATTGTCCTGCAGGGCATGGCCTCACCCAACATGCCACCTCTCCTCTCAGCCATGCAATTCAAGAGGCTGATCAAGAAGGACACGTCGTTCCTCTGTGTCGTGCGTGAGGTCGACGACACCGACCAAGCCGGTCCCGGTCCCCCGCCTGTGGTGACCAAGCTGCTCGACGAGTACAAGGACGTATTCCCCGACCAGTTGCCACAATGCCTGCCACCCCAACGCACCGTCGATCATCGCATCGACATCGAACCAGGCTCGTCGCCTCCGTCAAGACCGACGTACCAACTGTCGCTGACGGAGATGGACGAACTCAAGCGCCAGTTGGATGACCTCCTCGCCCATGGGTTCATCCGCCCGAGCCAGTCACCGTATGGTGCACCAGTGCTCTTTGTCAAGAAGAAAGAAGGTGATCTCAGGATGTGCGTCGACTATCGCGCACTAAACAAACAGACCATCAAGAACACCTACCCGTTGCCCAGGATCGACGAGTTGATGGATCGTCTGAGTGGAGCAAAGGTCTTTAGCAAGATAGACCTCCGCTCAGGCTACCATCAGATCCGCATCCACGAGGATGATGTCCACAAGACCGCCTTCAGGACTCGCTACGGACTGTACGAGTTCCTAGTGCTGCCGTTCGGATTGACGAACGCACCTGCCACGTTCATGCAGCTGATGAACGATGTGTTCCGCCAAGAGCTCGACAACTCTGTCATCGTGTACCTGGATGATATCCTTGTGTACAGCAAGGATGAAGCGACCCATGAAGGTCATGTCGCCCGCGTGCTGGCCAAGCTACGCGAGCACAAGTTGTATGCCAAACTGTCCAAGTGTGAGTTCTTCAAGAATCAAGTCCCGTTCCTGGGACACGTTGTCTCAGGAAGAGGAATCGAAGTCGACCCCGCCAAGGTCAAGTCTGTGGTCGAGTGGCCGCCGCTCGCATGCGTCTCTGACGTGCAGTCGTTTCTCGGTCTCGTCAACTACTACCGCCGATTCATCCCCGATCTGGCGCGCACTGCCGGTCCACTCACAGACCTACTCCGCAAAGAGTGCCCCTTCGTGTGGGACCACCCACAACGCCAAGCGTTCGAGACCCTCAAGCACGCCTTGACGAACGCTCCTGTCCTCGCTGTGTTCGACCCGAACACGGATGTCTCCGTGCACACCGACGCCTCCGACTTTGCGGTGGGAGCTGTTTTGATGCAGGAGGGAAGGCCCGTTGCCTTCGAGTCGCGCAAACTGTCCCAACACGAGATCAACTATCCCGTGCACGAGAAGGAGCAGCTTGCGATCATCTACGCGCTGCAGAAGTTCCGAGTGTACCTCCACGGTACCGCCAAGCCCTTCAAGATTGTGACGGACCACCAGTCACTGCGTTACCTCGACACCAAGAAGAACCTGAGCCGACGCCAAGCGCGATGGATGGAGTTCCTCGCCGAGTACAACTACGAGGTTGTATACCAGAAAGGCAAACTCAATGTGGTGCCTGACGCACTGTCCCGACGCCCCGACTACCAATTGGCGTCACTGTACGAGTCGACTGTCAGTGTCGACAACACGATGCTGGATGTTGTCCGAGACAACATCGCCAACGACAAACAGTTCGGAGAACTGTTCCGAAAGGTGTCTAAGCTCCCCAAGGACGACGAATCATCCGAGTACACAGTGCGTGATGGCCTGCTCCTCCTGAAGAAGGACAGCCGTGTCTGTGTGCCGGACATTCCGTCGTTGAAGACCAAGTTGCTCCAAGAGGTCCACGACTCGCCCCTCGCTGGACACTTTGGAGTCGAGAAGACATACGACCGACTGGCCAAAGTCGCATACTGGCCTGGAATGAAGCGCACCGTCGAGAAGTACATCGAGTCCTGCCATACCTGCAAGATGGTCAAGTCACGCACGACCCGAGAGCAAGGATTGCTGCAACCCCTGCCTGTTCCCGACCGCCCCTGGACCAGCATGTCCATGGATCTCATCACGCATCTACCGACGACCAAGTTGGACCACGATGCAATCGCTGTCTTTGTCGACAGGTTCAGCAAGATGGCACACTTTGTGCCGTGCCAGACGACATGCTCCGCGCCTGACCTTGCACTGCTGTTCTTCAAGCATGTGTTCAAGCACCACGGCCTCCCAAAGTCCATCGTCAGTGATCGAGACCCCCGATTCACCTCCTTGTTTTGGACAAGTCTGTTCGACCATCTCGGCACCAAGCTGAACATGTCAACCTCGCACCACCAACAAACGGATGGACAGTCCGAGCGGACGATCCGCACCCTCGAGCAATACCTGAGGACATACGCCTCGACCAGCCAAGACGACTGGGACATACAGCTGAGTCATGCAGAGTTTGCATACAACACCGCCAAGTCGAGCACAACTGGCTTGAGCCCCTTTGAGGCGCTCTACGGATTCCAGCCTGATGTTCCCACCTCCTTGACACTGACCGAGTCCACGGCTGGATTGCCTCCCAAACCAAGTGCCTTTGTCAAAGATCATCAAGTCCGACACAAGATGATCGCCGACGCGCTCACGGATGCGCAACAAGTGATGGCGAAGTACTACGACCGCCGACACCAGGATGTCTCCTTTGAAGTTGGAGACCTTGTCTACCTGGACGCCGACAACATCAAGGTCCCCGAAGCCCAGTCAAAGAAGTTGTTGCCCAAGTACCGAGGACCGTTCAAGATAGCGGCCCGACCCAGTCCCCTCAACTACCTGTTGGACTTGCCACCTGGAAGCAAGCTCCATCCTGTCTTCCATGTGTCCAAGCTGCGTCGCCACACGACCCGCAGTCCAGCACAGTTCCCCGACGCCGACGAAGGTGTCCCGGACGACGCACCACTGGAAGACGACCTCGGACAATACTATACTCAAGAATATGAAGTCGAAAGGATCGTGAGGCACAAGAAAGTGGCTGATGGGTCACTTCGGTTTTATGTCAAGTGGGTTGGTTACCCACACTCGGGCAACACATGGCAAACACTGGAGGACTTGTCCCATGCACCCGAGGAGCTGAGTAAATACGGTAAACACCTCGAGGAGCCCCAAATAAAGAGCACACGCAGGGCTCCTCGCAGGAAGCCTTCTTAAGTGTGGGAGTGTAGGAGATGGTATCTCCGACGCTGTGCTGCGCGTACTGCGCGTACTGCGCGGCGCAGTGGGTCGTGACCTGTGCTGCGCTTTGCGTTTTCACGCACCGCAGGCAGGCCACCGCAGGGTATACCTGCGGGTTGCCCCCGTTCCCCCCGTTTGTCTGGAGTTCGGTTTTATCGTGAATAAACGTAAGTGCTCCCCGAGCTCACCCGTCCGCTAGAGTAGCCTAGCACCGCCCTGTTCTGCCCCGTCCTGTCTTGTCTTGTACCCCCTCCCTCCCCGTCTTGCCCCAACGTCCCAGTAGTGGACGTTACATGGTAGCATCGGAAATCCTCGTCTTGTTTTCGTCCTGTTTGTCCTCTTTCTAGATCCTCAAGCTGGATCCCGCCTCTCTTGCCGACCGACTCTCCTCTCTGTCCCTGGAGCCTGCCCCTGCCATGAGCAACCCCCGCCCACTTCCGGAAGCCTTCCTCAAGACCTTCCGTGCCCCAGTGTTTACTGGGAAGAGCCGCTCCTCCTCGGTGGAGGACTGGCTGCAGCAACTCGAGGACTACCTCGATGCTGCCCAAGTCGCCCCCACCCACCACATCGTCGCCGCCAAGCTCTGCTTAAAGGACCAGGCGTACCGTTGGTACCGCCGCCAAGGGTTCGACGAGCAGAGCGAAGGTGTGTTTGACGACTTCAAGGACCGCCTCCGTCGCCGCTTCGGCAGCCCCAATGCTGAACTCATTGCCCGTGACAAGCTATACTCTCTCGTGCAGCGTGGTTCTGTGACCCGCTACATCGAGGAGTTTGAAGACCTCTCCTCCCAGATTGAGGAGCTGGGCTCTGCTGATGCGATGTACCTCTTCCAGAAGGGCCTCAAGCCCAAGATCAGAGAGTACATCGCCAGCAACCCTGATGCCCGCAAGTCCCTGGACGTGATGATGGACGTTGCCGAGAACCTCGACAACGTCCAGTACCATGGCCGCCAGTTCTACCCGCAGCTGGCAGGCGGCCATCGGTCTCATCACGTCCCAGCCCGTCCGCCTCGCCCGGCCCCGCCCGCAAGACCCATGCCTGAGCCCATGGACGTTGACGTCAACGCCATGGAGGCTCGTGGCCCTCCCCGCTCCCGGTTCCAGCAAGCTGCCACTGTCTCCCCCAAGGACAGACAGAAGCAGGAGGACCTCCGCCATGGTTCCTGCTTCTTCTGTCACCGACCGGGACACCAGGCCAAGGAGTGCCCCATGAAGTCGGGAAACGGCCGACCCTACTAGGTGGCTCTGGAGCCCTAGTAGGAGACCAACGCCGTGGATTGCTCAATGCAGTCCACGCGTCTCCAGAGGAAGTTCACCTCGCCCCCTCCCCCGAAGGAGAAACAAACCAAGTGTTGTGCGTCGTGCGAGAGGTGCATGGTGGCGCAAGCCGCCTGCCTCTCCACGAACGTGAAGAGAAAACCAAAATTGAAAACCAAAACAAAAAAGAAAATCAAGAACCCTTGAGGGACAGGACCGCCTGTGCCCTCACCCCTGTCAAGTCGTGTGTGTCGGATGCTTCCGACATGTGTCCGCAAGCCGTGGACGTCGTGTGCAATGGCGTGCTGACGCCGCAGGCCCCCGCAATGGCCGAACCCTATCCAAAATGTCCGAGTGGCCGTGATGAAGCCAACCAAGACCAAGTGTCGCCCGTTCCCCCAAGTCAAGTCATGGTGCAGGAGGCTGTGCAGGAGGACCATGAAGAGTCCCTGCTGTACCTCCCTGCCACCGTCCAAGGTCACACCGTCCGAATGATGGTGGACTCTGGAGCAAGCTGCAACTTTGTCAGCAGACGCTTGCTCCAGGAGCTCAACATACATGCAACCAAGAAGAAGTCGCCGATGAGTGTGGCGCTTGCAGACGATCGTGTGCAGCAGTGCACACACCAAGTGGTCCTGCGAGTGGCCCTCCATCCCAAGTACCATCCTGTCCTGTTGTTCCAAGTGATCGACACCAAGTTCGATGCCATCCTCGGCATGAGCTGGCTTGCTCGTGCCGAGCCGACTCCAGTCGTCGACTGGAAAGGCCGCACTGTCCGTGTTGGCCCTGACATTGTCCTGCAGGGCATGGCCTCACCCAACATGCCACCTCTCCTCTCAGCCATGCAATTCAAGAGGCTGATCAAGAAGGACACGTCGTTCCTCTGTGTCGTGCGTGAGGTCGACGACACCGACCAAGCCGGTCCCGGTCCCCCGCCTGTGGTGACCAAGCTGCTCGACGAGTACAAGGACGTATTCCCCGACCAGTTGCCACAATGCCTGCCACCCCAACGCACCGTCGATCATCGCATCGACATCGAACCAGGCTCGTCGCCTCCGTCAAGACCGACGTACCAACTGTCGCTGACGGAGATGGACGAACTCAAGCGCCAGTTGGATGACCTCCTCGCCCATGGGTTCATCCGCCCGAGCCAGTCACCGTATGGTGCACCAGTGCTCTTTGTCAAGAAGAAAGAAGGTGATCTCAGGATGTGCGTCGACTATCGCGCACTAAACAAACAGACCATCAAGAACACCTACCCGTTGCCCAGGATCGACGAGTTGATGGATCGTCTGAGTGGAGCAAAGGTCTTTAGCAAGATAGACCTCCGCTCAGGCTACCATCAGATCCGCATCCACGAGGATGATGTCCACAAGACCGCCTTCAGGACTCGCTACGGACTGTACGAGTTCCTAGTGCTGCCGTTCGGATTGACGAACGCACCTGCCACGTTCATGCAGCTGATGAACGATGTGTTCCGCCAAGAGCTCGACAACTCTGTCATCGTGTACCTGGATGATATCCTTGTGTACAGCAAGGATGAAGCGACCCATGAAGGTCATGTCGCCCGCGTGCTGGCCAAGCTACGCGAGCACAAGTTGTATGCCAAACTGTCCAAGTGTGAGTTCTTCAAGAATCAAGTCCCGTTCCTGGGACACGTTGTCTCAGGAAGAGGAATCGAAGTCGACCCCGCCAAGGTCAAGTCTGTGGTCGAGTGGCCGCCGCTCGCATGCGTCTCTGACGTGCAGTCGTTTCTCGGTCTCGTCAACTACTACCGCCGATTCATCCCCGATCTGGCGCGCACTGCCGGTCCACTCACAGACCTACTCCGCAAAGAGTGCCCCTTCGTGTGGGACCACCACAACGCAAGCGTT